>NC_064645.1:54152378-54762735 GCF_023864345.2 Schistocerca serialis cubense | reverse complement strand
CGGTGATCTGACAGGAACTGGTGTATCCACTGCGGCAAGGCCGTTGCTGTTAGAAGCTTAAGAGGGGCCGAAAATGTAGTGGCAGATTTCCCCCCCCCCCTCCCCCCCGGGGGTCGATGTCGCCTCCTATACAGTAGATTACGGGCAGCTGGCCACAGCACAGGCTACCGATGCTCAGCTAAAAGTATATTTATACGGTGAATTGATAGGACCGCAGTTTAAACAGGTACAGCCAGTAGGGGCTAAGGTAAAAATCTGGTCTGATATATCACAAGGCAAACCCAGACCTTTCGTACCGGAATGACTACGCAAAGCTTGTACTCTTAATTTTTTTTGTTTGTTTTTGAAATGCTTAAATGAATGCACACAAAACTGGAGTTATCGCTTAGCGTGTTGTAACTGCAAGTGGTGCGCAAACTCTGTGTTGCTGTTAGTAAAACTTTATATGAACTGATTGGGCAATGCAACTCCTAATACCGATAAAAAAAATACAATCACTGCTAAATAATTCAGCCCCTTAGATACTGAATCCTCTGACCTTGTTCAAAACTGATAACTATGGTTCAAAAATGGCTCTGAGCGCTATGGGACTTAACATCTTAGGTCATCAGTCCCGTAGAACTTAGAACTACTTAAATCTAACCAACCTAAGGACATCACACACATCCATGCCCGAGGCAGGATTCTAACCTGCGACCGTAGCGGTCGCGCGGTTCCGGACTGAAGCGCCTAGAACCGCTCGGCCACCGCGGCCGGTGGCTAACTTTGATCCCTGTGCATATAACAAATAAGTAAAATTGTCTTACCTCTAAAGCAGCTACGGTAGTGCGCGTTATATTCTGCTCCTCATGAAGAATAATAAAATGTACGAGCTAAGGCTCAACGGTGTGCAATGCTGACCGTAATGCTTTGAAATATACGTGAAATTCTTTTGGCTTATTAATGTGAACATTTAAGAAAAATTCAATGTCTTTAAGAACATATGGCCTGGACAGGGAGGCGGTAGGATTTTGGGTTAATTACTAACACTGCTTTTTTGAATAGTGACGCTTATTCGAAGTTAAGTTCGGATTTTCAAAACCTCTAACAATTGAAAATTACATTACTCAGGAAAATTATATCCTTTTTATTAAACGAAAACCTATCTTTGCTGACGTAGCCACAAACAATGATATTTGTATAGCAAGTATTATCTAAGATCACTAAAAAGCATTAAGACATCATCAAATTACATGTACCTGTGTAAACAAATCTTAGAAACATTACAAAAGGGAAATATCTAACTAGACGATGCATAAAACCTCTTGACGTACATTCTGGGGTTACTCAACAGAGAACTCACTGTTACCAATTATCAGCCAAGTCATTTACACTAATGCGCAGGCAAAAGGAAACAAAAAAAAAAAAACTAACATCTTTACCTTAACTGCGAGAAGGCTTCTGCTTCCACATTTATATTTCCGATAGTACGTGTACTTGTAAAGCTTCTTCGTAATATCAATCCAGTATTTCTTTCTTGTCACAATTAAATTTACATTTCATCCACTGACTTTACATTGCATTATAAAATCACTCATCATTTTGAACTACCTATTTTACATGTGGTGTGCACAAAATATTGGTATGAGAAAATTCCAACATTGTAATCTAACACTTCGTGGCTTTACAGAGCACACCACAAAAAAACTGCCTACTGCTTCCTCTTTCGTTCACAGACTGATACACACTCACTGCTGTGCGCGAAGCGCTCTCTGACTCCAACACTACAATCTCAGACCAGAAGCAGTATCTTTGACTCTGCGGTCTTGCAAAGTCAGCGATCATATCTATAGAGCCCATCAGAGACATACATTGTTATAACAGTTTCATTTTCGTTTACTTTAGTATCAGTACAATATTCGGGTGCCACATATAAATGTACGCCAGTAGACTCCTTTCAAGCGGTTTTCGATGAAATGCATACTCTAGTTCCTCCTAGCGCAAACACGAGCATTAGGCTGCTGACAGAATGGTTCGTATGGCCGGACATTTATAAGGACTGCTGCAGGTGGGCAAAATCATGTGTGGTATGTCAACAACGCACAGTGGGTAGGCACGTTCATAAGCAAGGGGGGGGGGGGGGGGCAGTTTCTAGTAACAACAGACCGCGTCTTCCACTTTCTCTTGGATATTGTAGGAACGCTGCCAGAATCAGAAGGGTGCCAATACTTGGTGACAGCAATCGACCGTTATACTCGGTGGGCACACGCAGTACCCATTACTGACATCTAGGCGGATACAGTATGAAAAGTTTTCTTTAGAATCATGGATAGCACGTTTTGGCTGCCCGTCATACGTCACAACAGATCAGGAGCGACAGTTTGACTGTTCCTAGAGCTGGCTAAATGGTTCAAATGGCTCTGAGCAGTATGGGACTTAACTGCTGAGGTCATCAGTCCCCTAGAACTTAGAACTACTAACCTAAGGACATCACACACATCCATACCCGAGGCAGGATTCGAACCTGCGACCGTAGCGGTCGCGCGGTTCCAGAGTGTAGCGCCTACAATCGCTCGGCCACATCCGCCGGCAGAGCCGGCTAAGCTCTGTGGGTTCAGACATCATACAACCAGCGAGTAATGGAATGATGGAACGCTGGCACAGGACACTGAAAGCTACTATCATGTGTTACGAACACAATTGGACCTCCGCATTGCCGCTAGTGCTGTTAGTGCTGTTAGACTTCCGCACCGTACCTAAACAAGATATACGAGCTTCAACGGTAGAGATGGTATATGAGGAGACCGTACGTCTGCCGTCGGAATTTTTTTCGGCATCACCAGAACCGACAGGAAATACTCTCCCATACTTACTGCAACAAGCACAAAGCGACATTTCGGCACTCCGGCTATGACCAGCAATACGGCACGGTGAACGTAAGTTTTTTGTGCACAAAGATGTCAGCACATGCTCACGTGTAATTCTGACGATAGATGCAGTAGGTCCCCCTCTGCGACCAGCGTATGTGTGCAGGGCCATACAGAGTCATAAGACGTGACAAACATGGGAGGCAGATACAATGCAGCGGCAACCAGCGGACAGTGTCCCGGGAACGGGTGAAGCCTGCATACATACTGGCATCAGACAACGAATTATTTCCAGAAAAGCAATGGAAAACCGCTCTCGCAACTGCAGGAAAAGTAGAAGGTGAGCAAACGGAACTCTCAACATGGCAAGCAGACCCCGAAGAAACGCCAGAAAATCCAGTGGTTCGCACCAGGGCCTGTCGATGCGTGCAGTACAAATATCCATACATTCCAGGACCTACGGTCTACCGCGGGACCGCTGTGTGGGAATCGCCGCACAAAGAATAGATCGCACACAGCGTATTTAATGTGTGTGGAACGGACGCTGTAGACATTTAGTCTTTGGAATTGGACACTACTCTCCGCCTTGCTAAGTTCACTTGTAGCAGTTTGAAAGAGCGAGGTACATAAGAATAAAAACTTTCGTTGTAGCATCGGCAAGAGTGTTTTCATTGTCTAAAATAATGAACATGTAGGATCGCTGTAGCTGTAATTATTTTTTGTGCTATATCGTATCACCCCAAGCGTATAGTTTGACATTCGCCTATTGGCGCTTAATGCCCATTTTGCTGTTGACAACAGCCTGTAACGGATCAACATTTTCGATTTACATCTTGACTATGGGACATACTAGCTTCCCGATTGTGTGGTGACTATCATGTGAGTAAAGATTTATCTTCTTTTTTTAAAAAAAAATTTCTGTTCATACACGTTTGACAGATATTTTTAATATTTTCCCTTCTTTATAAAATATTTTCCCTTTTTTATAAAATCGTATTCTAAAAAAATGCATTTTAATAGACAGAACATCGCCGATGTTGGTTGGTTGGTTTTGGGGTTTGATGGGGGCTAAACATCGAGGTCATCAGTCCCCTGTTCCAAACATACATACTTGTGAAAGGCCTATACAGTAAAAGTGTAGCCTCTGCACCCAGAGGGAGGGAACACCAAGGGGTACGGAGCTAAAATGAAAACCGCAGTAACACAAAATAGAGGACACTTAAAAGGAGCGGAGCAAATAGTTGACTAGAGTAAAACAGACTACAGTGGTTGATGGTTCAGGTAAAAGGTCAACCGCTCAATGACAAACGAAGAACCTCCAGCTGGAAAGCGTTGATAGAGTACCAACACAACTTGTTACCATAAAAGACACTATTTTGGCATCCACGTCACAATTAAAAGTCGCTGGAGTGGGTGTGGCCTGATAAATCACGCGAGAGCGCCCACACTAGAGTGAGTGATAAAACCCAGCTGCACGGATGAAACGTAAAACTGAGTCAGCTATAGAGGCAAAGTCACCTAGAATTAAAGGAAGTGCAGCTGGTAAATTAGACTGCCACAAGGGGCTAAAAGGGGGCAGTCCATCAGAAGATGGACCACTGTCAGCCCTGCATCACGACGACACTTGGGCGGGTTCTCACGGCGAAGGAGACAGCTGTGGGTCAACCGCGTATGTCCAATTCGGAGACGGCAGATAGCAACTGAGTCCCTACGCGTGCTCCTCAAGGATTAGTTCCATACGGCCGTGGACGACTTTACCATGCGGAGCTTATTTGGCGTGTTCAAGACAGACCATTCAGAGCTCCAGACATCGCGGACCTTGCGATGTAGGGCTCACCGGAGGTCTCTTTCCACGAAACCAAGCTCCAGGGGTGCCAACCGAGCGACACGTTCGTTTCTTGGAATGCAGATGTGGCGCGGGGTCCACACAAACGTCGCTGAACGACCACACTCGGCGAGAGCAAAAACAGCATCCTGAATACTGCGTAGCAAAGGGTCCCGAGAAAAACACTGGTCGAGTGCTTGCAATCCACTCAGGGAGTCACTGCATATGACAAATGACTCCCCAGGGCAGGAGGAAAGTGTGTCACCACCAGACACCACACTTGCTAGGTGGTAACCTTTAAATCGGCCGCGGTCCGTTGGTATGTGTCGGACCCGCGTGTCGCCACTGTCAGTGATTTTTTTTTTTTAAAAAAAAAAAAAAAAAAAAAAAAAAATTCTTTATTAACAACAACAATATTAATTATACATGTTTAGCCCACCTCCTAATATGATTAGTGGGCCGTAATTGTTACATAAATCTAAAGAATATTTTTGCAGCTAATTCTACAATTTATGTTAGTGAGCTACATTAAATTCCTAAGCTAGTGTTGAATTTCTACCGTAACTATGGACACTTTAATTTTCTACAATTTGTATTAGTGAACTACTACTTGTTACTTCCTGATCTAGTGTTAATTTCCTACGGTAGCAATGGGCAGTTATTTTAACCTACTTCTAAACTAAGAATGACTACTAACTGCAGCGTCACAGGTGTGCCAGTAAGTTACAAACCTACTTGGAAAGGCCTGGCTCCCCGAGCTAACCCCGAGGAGCGTGCCCCTGGCACTGGGCCGGCCAAGGTTAGTAATCGCTGCAGTTTCCTATGTTAGTATTCTAATCTACGTCCTACTCTACTAACTTAACCTACGTCTTAATTGGTGCATTGTCGTAGTTGGTGTGATTGATCCCATCCCCCTAATCCCGTACGTGGCGGTTTCCAACTGATGAAAGTCGGCCATTCCACGCACAGGCGGTATGGGATTGGGATCAGGTCTTAATCGGTTGGTTGGTCAAAATTTGGTATCTACTCTTGATCTCTTAGGTACTCTATTAGAACTTTTCGTGATACCTCTTCTGCCAGAGCATTCAAGGTCTGAAAAGTGTCTTCCTGTCTTAGAAGGTCGTATGTCTCGTTGTGTGGAAGTCTATCTCTATATGTTGTCGCCACGTCGTTGAAGAGAGGGCACTCGAAAACCACATGTTCGGGAGTTCCTTCTGCTGCGCCACAGTCGCACTCGGGGGTTGCCCTTTTCCCAAACCGACATAAGTATGTCGGATAGGGTCCATGACCAGTGAGAAAGTGGATGAGTCCTCGTGTGGGTTCGAAATAATCCATGGTCCCACGTTCTTTAACATTAGGTAGGAACTGGAAAGTTCTTCTCCCCGTTTCATCTTCCTCCCAATTCCTTTGCCACAGTTCCTCCCCTCTATTTCTTATCTCCCTCTTATCCTCAACTCTCACACCCATGATGTCTGTTATTTTTCCCCCATCTCCCTTTTTCGCCCAATACCATGCAGCTTGTTCCCTTATTTTAATATCTAACGGGCAGAGCCCCATTATGACTAACAGAGCTCCCCCTGGTGATGTCCTGTAGGCCCCTACTGATCTTAATATCATATTTCTCTGGACTCTTCTCACTATCATGGCGGGCACGACCCGCGTGAGCCTGTGCGCCCAGACTCCCGAGCCGTAACCCACTACTGATGTCAGGATGCTATTATGATAAAGCTTGATGAGGTGAGGGGGGAGATGAAATCGTTTATGTCCGATGGAAATGAGATTGTTTAATAACTGTAAAGCTTTCTGTGTTACGGTTTCTATGTGTTTTCCAAAGTTCCATCTCTCGTCAATTATGACTCCCAAATATCGCGCCTCACGTCGCCGAAGAACCGGTGAGCCATCAATTCTCACAGTGGGATTTCTAATAAGCTGACCTTTTAGTAGTAGATAAGTAGACTTAGTCGGAGAAACTTTCATTTTCGTTTTGAGGCACCATTGGTGCAGTCTGTCAATGGCCCTTTCAATTTTGGGTTCTATGTCCTCTCGGCTACGACCACCGACCAGCAGGAGGAGGTCATCCGCGTAGGCTATCACCTCTAGCACTTCTTCACTCTGTTGTAGTTCGTCTAATAAGGGTTCCATGTGTATGTCCCAGAATAGGGGCCCCAATACAGAACCTTGGGGACAGCCCTTAGTGATTATTTTTCCGATTCTTCCGCTAGGGGATGATAGCCAAACCTCCCTATCCTTACAATAGCTCCTCAGACACCCATATAGCGGCCCTGGACACTCTTTCTCCCGTAAACAGGAGAAGAGCGAAGGCCACCACAGGTTGTCAAAGGCGCCACTGATGTCCACCATGATGCCAACGACATACTTATGCGGGGTCGAACCGCAGACCTCGGCCGCCAGAGCGATGGCATCAGATGCCGACCGCCCCGGCCTGAAACCGAACTGCCTGCTGCTCATCCCCCACAGTATCCGGTGAGCCGTCAATCTGTCAGCCAGCAGTTTTTCCAAGAGCTTCCCAAATAGGTCTAATAGACATATTGGTCTATATGATTTGACTTCAGTTGGATCTTTTTCTGGTCCTTTTTTAATTATAATTACGGTAGCGGTTTTCCACTTCTTGGGAAACCTTCTTTGTTGGAGACATTCATTGAAGAGGTGAGTTAGCGGCGCGACCAACTGGGGTGCCAGAAATTGCACCACCTCAGCCACAATGCCGTCTGGTCCTGGAGCTTTCCCTCTTTTGAGGGATTTTATTTGCGCAGCCACCTCCTCTTCCGAGAATGGGTAGACTGCCGTGTTGTTGTTGTAATCCCTTAAATATGCATCTCGCAGTTGCTTCTGGTTTTCAGTTTCCCCATCCGCATTGTCGTCAGGCAACAGGGACTGGAGAAGGACCTCAGCAGTTTCCTGCCAAGACTCCGTCATCCCATCCCCTCGCCTGACAGTTGATAGCTCCAGAGGAGAGCGGATTTTTTCCCGTACCAATTTATAAGGGAGACCCCACGGATCTAAGGCCAACTGGTTCAGCACATAGCTTTCCCAGCTACGTAGTCTCACCTCGCGTAATTCCTTCTGAAAACTTTGCTTTGCCTCCCTGTATCGTAACTGCCATCTTTGTCTCTCCAGCCAGACGACACTGCGCTGGTAGTTTCTTCTTAGCCTTCTAACAGATTGACGTAACTCCTCTAATTCGGGCGACCATGGTGCTGGCGAGGCCGCCACGGCCTTCCTCCTGGTTGGTACGGCAGCCCTCACCGCCCTATGTACTGCGGCCACCAGTTCCTCGGCTCTTTCGTCTATGTCTATGTCTTCGTGTCCATCACCTTCTGGTAATGCAGGAATGTCGCACTCCCTCGCTAAAAGTTCCCAGTTTGCTTTATTGTAATTATACTGCACCTCCCACCCCATGGCCCAGCGGCACTCTCTTTCACTTAATGTGAAGGTTATTAAGTTGTGGTCGCTCGTGGTGGCATTGCTTATAACTGTCCAATTTTTTATTAGATTGGCTGCGTTGTGTGACGTAAGGGTAACGTCTATATTCGTCCCTTGTCCTCCTCCTGCTGTGTAGGTAGGAGGGTTACCCGGCTTGTTGGCTACCACGAGCTGTGAGGCCATTAGAAAGTCCTCCACTTTATCACCATTCGCGTCTCTGGTGCCGCTGTACCATAGGGGGGATTTTGCATTGATGTCAGCTGTTATTATTATTTTTCGTCCCCGCAACGCCGTGGTGACTCTTGTCAGATGTTGCAGGTGTTCTTCTATTTCATCTCCGTATTGAAAATACATGTTTATGAGTGTAATTACTCCCATTGGTGATTGGAGCTCCACGACGTTGCAGTGACGAGTTGCGAATTGTGCAAGCGTAGTTATTCTCAGGAGTTTATTTGTTATTACAATTGCTGCTCTAGGATCCTCATCTTCGCTGACAATCTGCCAAGTTGTAGCAGCAAAAGCTATTTTTCCAGCTTGGGAGTACGGCTCCTGCAGGCAGAGCACGTCTAGTCTCCTCTCCTCCACCTCTTTACGGAGCTCCTGCATAACAAGTCGACTATTATGCGTGTTCAGTTGTCCAATTGTTATTTCTGTCGTCATGGAAAATATGTGTGCATATGGTCGTCCGGCCAGGTCTTACTCCAGTCGAAAGCAATTCGTCCATTTGCCAGTACGGCCTGTACGTAAATGTCCTGAAGGTCAAACTTTTCACCTCGTCGCTCAAAAACTTTTTTCAGTAAGTCCCGCAGGGCTCCGAAATCAGTGGGGAGATTCACTGACTTGAGCTGTATTCTATCTACAGCCTCCATTACCGAGAAGGTTACCTTTCTTCCCTCTTCGTGTCCTACACGGACCACATGCCGTAAGGCAGTGGCCAGGATAATCGGCTCTTCCAGTCTGGCCAGTTGCATCGTGTACTCGATATTGGGATATACCCTTACCGGGTCCACGGGTGGCAATCTGACCACAGGAGTGTTTTGCAATGTGGGCTTCGAGCTTGTGCTAGTGACAGCACTATCTTGAACGGGTTTATCTCTAGATCTTATCTCAGATATTTCTGTCCTAGGATGCTCTTGCCGCTTTGGATGGATTGTCGGCTTTGTATCCCATCGTCGAGGGGCAGGATCTATGTTCATTACTGGAGGATCTGTTTGTATGTTTTTATCTATCATATAGGGCTCCGTTTGTATAGCCTTATCTATTATTTCTATCTTAGTTGCACTTGAAAGCGCCACTAGGAAGTTCTTGAACTTAGCTGCCCTCATAGCGTCCCGCCTCCTCTTACTTGGGGATTTGTGTTTTGGCATCCTATTTGGTGGGCTGTGATCAGCCATAATCGATTTTCGAGATAAGTCGTTGTTCCAACATTCTGTATGTTGGGCAACTGCGTCCCGAGGCTCCGCACGACTTCTCTCCTCGGTTTTTGCAAGGGATACAAACCGCGGCTGCTTTACAGTCTTTGCGGCTGTGTCCACTTGTGCCACACTTCGTGCAAGCCGATTCCCTGGTACACAGCCTTAGGATGTGATCCAGGTCACCACAGTTGTGGCATCGAGGTACCACGATGTAATCTCTGACGTTGATGGAGTGGAAACCTATGTATAATCTGCCCATTGCCGTGATTTTTCTCCACATCGGTGCCGTGACCTCAGCTACGTGATGTACTACATCACGCCCCCGAGGCCCGGTCTTAAATCTCAATTTAAAACTCTTACGGAATTCCTCCTCATTTATGTCATCAAAATTCTGTTCTTTTATAGTATTCATCAGTTCGTCATCTGTCATGATAGTTGGTACGTCATAGAGAATTACAAGGGGATTCCTTTTCTTAGGTGGTTCGCACTTGACTAATGAGCTTAATTTTTGATTATTCAATATTTTATTTTTGTCCTCTTCTGATGCTACTTCTACTATTACTGAGTTCCTACTGGGTTTGATTCGTTTTATTTTGATTTTGTTTTTGGCCGGGTTTATAGTTTTAGTGAACAGCTCCTGTATTTTCTTAACACTGGTGTCTTGCCCAGGCAGTGACCTGAGAAAGACCGCAGTGTCTGTTCTTTTGGTTGCTTTGTCAATGCTTTCTTTTGTTGTGTGTGGCTTGGTTGGCGCCTGCGCAGCTACCGCCGCCCAAGTCTTGGTTGGTTGGTTCCTCAATCTGCTATTTTCTTTTTCTAGTTCTTCCACTCTGCCCTCTAGTTTTGCATGGGCGATGGCCCATGCAGTAAGTTCATTTTTGATGATTGTTAAGGCCGCTTGGCTTATTTTCCCGTTTTTTACATTCTGCTCTAAGAGCAGTGAGATTCTACCATGTCTCTGCGTGACTGATTCACCTTCTACCTGTCCCATCTCGTCCTGGGGAGAGGGATCAGGCGCAGTTGAAACGCGTTTGGTCGCACAAGAATCACTCGCTTCTATTGTGGCCATAGTGGATAACGAGTGATAAAAGATGGGAGCCCGTCTCTTGCCCCGGACCGGCTCCTCTGGCATGGGGGGGGACTCTTGCAGCTCGCCCACCGACCTCGCCCCTAGGTCAAGGGCACTCCAGAGCTGCAGGGTTCAGCGCGCCGTTGCCAGCGCACTGGTCCCCGTCGAAGGCCTCGTCGTCGACGATTTCACTCGACGCTCCTCGGCAAGTGCACCCCGCACTCCGGAGAGGCGGATGCACCCCTCGCCCTTCGCCGCCTACTAGCCCGAGTTTCCACCTGAAGGCCAAGGACCCACTCCTACTCAGGTGGTGGGTCGGTCCCCCAGTCTTTCGGCGGTCTGGGCCCATCTAACCTAGCCCAGGCGATGTCACCACCTCCTGGGTTTGGCAGAACACGCCCCGGTTACCCAGGGGCGCGGCGAAGCACCCTTGCCGACTCGCGCCGCGATCCCACGCCGACAAACGAGGTCGCCGGCATGCAGAGCACCTGCTGGTCTGTGCCCTGCGAACAGAAAGGGACTGGTGTTCGGTCCCTCGACACAGCTCCCCCTGTGCCACGCACCCTTCGCTTTCGCATCGGGTTGGGTCGCAGCTCTCCCTTTTGACGCAAGGCAGAATGCCGAGCTTGACGTCTGGCACCACGGGAAGGCGGAAAGAGCCACTTGGGAAGGAGAGGCTATAAGAGACGCTTCACTTCCCCGAGTGAGGACTGCCGCGGCACGCCCGACTGGAAAGCGATACGCCCCAGTGCGAGCCTCCGTGCCTTACGGCGCGCCGGCAACGGGCGGGCCCGCGCCGAAACGCGCCGTCAAGCGACTGACCTCACTGTCAGTGATTTTGTGACACTTACTGTTCCCACCCCTGAAGAGGGCCTGGGGCAGAACGCAGAGAACGTGACAGAATGGCATACTAAGATAAATCAATTGTTGGACACTAGTATCAAAAACGGTAAAATTAGTAACACAGCAGTACTCTCAATTAAGAAGGAGCTCGCCGCCTGGGCTATCGCTAGCGCGAAGCTCGAGGGACGACTCGAGGAATTGGAAAAGGAAAATGAACGACTACGGAAACAGCCCACCAAAACGTGGGCAGGAGTGGTCGCACAAGCGGCCACCAAAGCACAATCCACAAAAGAGACAATTGAAAAGGTATCCAAAAAGCCTGACACGGCTGTCTTCTTAAGACCCCTGCCAGGCCAGGATATCAAAAAAGTACAGGAATTATTTACAACTACCATAAATCCTGCAGCAGACAAAATAAAAATAAACAAGGTAAAGGCAACAAAAAACGTTGTTATAGTAGATGTTGCGACTGAAGAGGACAGGGACAAAATATTAAAACATGAAAAACTCAAAAAGGTTGTCAAGTGTGAACCGCCCAAAAAGCGGAATCCCTTAGTAATCCTATACGACGTACCCACTGCAATAAACGAAAACGACATCTATGAGACAATAAATCAACAAAATTTTGAGAACATGAGTCTGGACGATTTCAAAAAAGAGTTCAAATTACGATTTAGAACTGGACCCAGAGAGCGCGATGTTGTACACCATGTAGCTGAAGTTTCGGGGAATATGTGGCGTAAGCTCACTACTATGGGCAGAATCTACATGGGGTTCCACTCCATAAACGTTAGGGACTACCTTGTAGTTCCCCGGTGTCATAATTGTGGAGACCTCGATCATGTTCACAAACACTGTGAGCGAAAGCCGGCTTGCTCCAGGTGTGGTGCAGAAGATCACACCAGGAAATCGTGTGGCAAAACAGGGATATGTATCCCTTGTACAAGACGAGGAAAAAAGAACTGTAATGCCACGGGAAGAAATTGCCCCACATATAGGTTACTAGAACAGAGACTTATCTCGAGAACTGATTATGGCTGAGTCCATATCAGGCGGCAGGAAGCCTAAGAGAAAGTCTCCGAGTAAAAGGGCGAGGGATGCACTAAGGGCCAGCAGATTTAGGGAGTTCTTACAAGGAGTTACCAATATCCGAATCATGAAAGTAGACACGAAAGATGCTGGTGTACAAACGGACCCCTGTGGTTACATTGGTGCTTCCTCTCCCTCAAGACGGGGACTAGGGTCGCTTAAAGAGCTAGAACGACCAAAAGGGCATCCTGTGGCAAAACCACAGACGAACGTACCAGAGAAACAAGACATACAAGTCAATGTAATAGACAGTACATTTTCCTCTACCAACTCTGGTATACAAAAAGGTTTGGGCGTAGATCCCAAAAGGGTATACCCCAACCTAGAACACGCACTACAATTAGCACGCCTGGAGGAGCCGGCGGTCCTCACCACAGCCCTGAGGCATGTGGTACGTGTCGGTCATGAATACGGCAGAGACGTCACCTTCTCGGTGATGGAGGCTGTCGACAGAATACAGCTGAAGACAATGAATCTCCCCACCGACTTTGGAGCCCTGCGTGACCTGATCAAAAAAGTATTTGACAGACGAAATGAGAAATTTGATCTAGATGAACTCTACAGTCAATCTGTCATAACAAATGGAAGAATAGCCCACGACTGGAATAAGAACTGGCCCGAATCACATATAAGAACATATTATGCACGAGACCCATTTAAACGTAGGACAGATTAACTCACATAACAGCAAATTAGTCATGCAGGAACTCCGCAGAGTCGTGGAGGAGAGGAGTCTGGATGTGCTCTGTTTGCAGGAACCATACTCCCTGGCTGGGCGAATCCCATTTGCGGCAGCAAGTTGGCAGGTCATTCACAGTGGAGCAGAACCCAGAGCAGCTATAATGATCATCAACAAAGCGCTAAGAGCCACAGTTCTCTCCCAGTTTTCCGACGATCACTGCAACGTCGTGGAACTACAAACACCAGCTGGAGTACTATACATCATAAACATGTACTTCCAGTACGGCCGGACAATAGATGAATTCCTTGACAAGCTTACACAAGTAACCACGGCGTTGCGGGGACGTCGATGTGTCATTACAGCAGACATAAATGCCAAGTCCCCCCTGTGGTTCAGCGGCACACGAGATGACCGAGGAGAAAAGGCTGAAGAGACCATCATGGCGCTACAGCTAATGGTCGCCAATAAGCAAGGAAACCCGCCCACCTACGCAGGAGGTGGGGGCGAGGGCACCAACATTGACGTTACATTGGTCACGCCCAATCTCGCCACCAAAGTAACAAACTGGATGGTCTGGGACCAGGTAACAACCAGTGACCACAATCTTATCACATTCTCATTGGGAGACGAAGAATGCCGCTGGGACATGGGGTGGGAGACACAGCTAAACTACAACAGAGCCGACTGGGATCGCCTGGCAAGGGAGTGTGAAATACCGACATTGCCCGACGGTGACGAAAATGTCGAGGGATACGCAGAGGAGCTGGTGAAAGCAGTCGTAAGGGCGGTAAAGGCCGCTGTACCAACCAGGAGGAGAGCCGTAGCGGCCTCTCCGTCACCATGGTCAACCGAGCTGGGACAGATGCGCCAGTCTGTCAGGAGGGCCAGGAGGTACTACCAGCGAAGTGTCGTCTGGGAAGAAAAGCAACGTTGGCTGCTGAGATATAGAGAGGCCAAGGAGCACTTCCAGCAAGAGCTCAAAGCCGTGAGGCTACAGAGCTGGGAAAAGTATGTACAAACGCAACTAGCTACAGACCCATGGGGTGTACCATATAAGTTGGTGCGGGAAAAGATCAGGTCACCCATGGTGTTGTCCACCGTCAGGGATCAGGGCAGGATGACGGAAACCTGGCAGGAGACTGCTGAGGTCCTCCTCCGTGTCCTGCTGCCTGACGATGGCGAAAATGAGGACTCTGAGGCACAACAGCAGATTCGGAGACAAGATCTAGAGGAATACCGAAACAACAATATGGTATATCCCTTCTCCAAGGAAGAAGTAGCTACACAAATAAAAGCCCTTAAAAGAGGCAAGGCTCCAGGCCCAGACGGCATCACCGCAGAGGTGGTGCAATTCCTGGCTCCCCAATTGGTGGCACCTCTCACAAAGTTGTACAACGAGTGTCTGCGGCTCGGGAAATTCCCCCAAATATGGAAAAGGGCTACAGTTGTAATAATCAAGAAAAGTCGAGACAAAGATCCACGAGAACCCAAATCCTACAGGCCCATATGTCTATTAGACACACTGGGGAAACTTTTTGAGAGGTTGCTGGCAGACAGACTGGCAGCACATCGAGTGTTGTGCGGGATGAGTAACAGACAATTCGGTTTCAGGACAGGGAGATCGGCGTCTGACGCCATCGCCCTGGCTGCTGAGGTCTGCGCCTCTACCCCGCACAAATACGTGGTCGGCATCATGGTGGATATCAGTGGCGCCTTTGACAGCCTGTGGTGGCCCTCGCTCTTCTCTCGATTGCGAGAGAAGGAGTGCCCAGCGTCGCTATATGGCTGTCTCAGGAGCTATTGTGAGAATAGGGAGGTCTGGCTATCGTCCCCTAGCGGAAGAGTAAGCAAAAAGATCACCAAGGGGTGTCCACAGGGGTCAGTCCTGGGGCCACTCTTTTGGGATGTTAATATGGAACCTCTTTTGGACAACCTTCAGAACAGCGACGATGTGCTAGAGGGCATAGCCTACGCGGACGACCTCCTCCTGCTGGTTGGTGGCCGTAGCCGCGAAGACTTAGAGCCGAAAATTGAAAGGGCCATAACAATCCTAAGTACATGGTGCCACCTGTCCAAAATGAAGATTTCTCCAACAAAATCTACATATCTACTCTTAAAAGGACAACTAGTTAGAAATCCAACTGTGAGGATAGACGGCTCACCAGTTCTTCGACGCCATGAAGCGCGATACCTGGGCGTAGTCGTCGATGAGAGGTGGACATATACATCACACATAGATACCGTTACACAAAAATCCTTGGAAACATTAAATCATCTCATTGCAATTGGACACAAGCGATTTCACCTACCACCAGAACTAATCAAATTATATCATAATAGCATATTGACTTCAATTGTAGGATATGGATCAGGAATCTGGGCCCACAGACTCACGAGGGTTATGCCTGCCATGGCTGTGAGAAGAGTGCAGCGGAGCATGTTACTAAGATCAGTGGGAGCATACAGAACTACACCTGGAGGAGCCCTAACAGTACTGATGGGGCTCTGCCCGCTCGACATTAAAATCCGGGAGCAGGCAGCATGGTACTGGATAAAAAGGGGAAACAGGGACAAAGTAGTTGAATTGATGGGGATATACGTGGGGAACAAAATTGAAATCAAACGAAGGGGGGAAGAACTTTGGCAAGAACAATGGGATAAAGAGGAAACCGGTCGGCGAACACATGAACTGCTGCCCAATATTAGGGAAAGGTTACAACTAAAGCACTTCACACCATCACGAGGACTGCTGCACTTCCTCACAGGTCATGGACCCTACCCGGCATATCTATGCCGGTTTGGGAAACAGGCGACACCAGCGTGTGACTGTGGGGCCACACCAGGCACCCCGGAACACGTGGTGTATGAGTGCCACCTCTTCGACGATGTAGCCGCGCAACTTCGTCAGCAATTACCAAATCACGACACGTATCACCTGCTCAGGCATGAGGACCACTTTACAATCCTGAATAAATTATCTAACGAAATATCACTCAAAGTGATAAGGGACTATTTAAGGAACAACAACTAAGACCTAACTATTCCCAAATTAGACTCTGCGCATTCTAACCTGTTCCGCCGAGGCGAGGACTTGGCCAGCCGCTTTACGGCTGGAATCCGCCATGCCTGGGATTAGGAGGTAGGGTGCGCCCAACTACCGATTGAGACACTCACCAACTTCGACACTAGGTTAAGATAGAGTAGACGTAGGATAAGCTAGGATAGAAACCATTAGTATAGTACTGCAGCGTACTGAAACTCCGGCCAGCCTGGTGCTAGGGGCACGTTCACCGGGATTAGCTCGGTGAACAAGGCCAACAATGTAGGTTTATACTATTCTGGCACAAATGTAAACGCTGCAGGTAGAAGTAGCTTAGCATAAGTAGAATATAACAATGTAGGAAAATAGACAGAAGTGCCCATAGTGTGAGCAACAGAAAAGTAACAAATTGTGTTAGCTGTAGTACTAATATAAAATTCAAATGTATCAAATAGGACCCACTAATTGTATAAGGTGGTGGGTTGTTTGTATGATATAAGAATATTGAGAATAAAGTGATTGCAGACCGAGCGCCGATTTGCGGGGGAGGAATGTGGTGTCACCGCCAGACACCACACTTGCTAGGTGGTAGCCTTTAAATCGGCCGCGGTCCGTTGGTATATGTCGGACCCGCGTGTCGCCACTGTCAGTGATTGCAGACCGAGCGCCGTCACACGGCAGGTCTAGAGAGACTTCCTAGCACTCGCCCCAGTTGTACAGCCGACTTTGCTAGCGATGGTTCACTGACAAATTACGCTCTCATTTGCCGATACGATACTTAGCATAGCCTTCAGCTACGTCATTTGCTACGACCTAGCAAGGCGCCATTATCAATTGCTATTTATCTTGTGATGCATGTACCGCCAGACTGATGTTCACCAATTATGGATTAAAGTTAAGTATTCCAGCAGCTACGTACTTGTCTTGATAACATAATTACTATACCTATTCCAGACCTCACGCCAGCCTGCGTGAGCTTAAACGCGTGCCTTTCGGCTTCCTCCAAACCCCGTGGATTGGCTCCTGCCAATTCACAACAGAAAGATGAGCGAGTGCACGATAAAGAGCAACCAGCTCCGCAGTGAAAACACTGTTCCCACAAGGCAGGGAATGCTGCTCAACGTAGTCGCCGTGGATGAAAGCAAACGCTGTGCGTCCATCGACCACAGAACCATCGGTGTAGACTACATCTGCACCGCTAAACGAGGCAAGAAGAGCCATGAATCGTTGACGAAGACTGGCAGGTGGAACGGAGGACTTGGAATCGCAGGACAAATCCAAGCAAAGCCGCAAGCGAGGGAGGGACCAAGGAGGGGTAGAGGAAGAGGGCCGGAAGGATGGAGGAAGGGGAAAGGACTCGAGTGACGAGAGAAGGGAACGAACGCGGACCGCGATCGGGAGACCCGACCTAGGCCGCCGTCGTGGGGAGGGGAGTGCAGAAGATGGAAAAAGGAGCCTGCGGTTTGAGTGATCGGGCGAGGCACGGACGCAGGCGATGTATGACGCAAGCAACTGTTGTCGGCGGAATCGTAGGAGAGGGATTCCAGCTTCATCGCCGATGTGAAACCGATAGTGTTCCCAGTAATGGTCTACAAAACAGCTAAAACGATTTGAAGCGTCTTCATTCGCTGGGAATCCTATTAATTTCTTAAGACTTTTTTAGTCAAAAACGGTTCTGAAGATTCTTAAATATTAACAAAAACGAATAGAGTTCATTGTTAACGAAGGAAGAAGTGTCACGAAGCACAGCACTCGAATTGCCACAGAAACAGATGGAATTTGTCTCGAATAAACGTCGTCAAGTCCGTGTGGTCCAGTGGAAGACACCGGCCGGCTGGTAGCGGAGGAGGGGGCGCTGCCCAGCGAGCACGTGAGCGCCCACACACTGCCGAGCCACGGCAGATCTGCAGAGACGCCAGAGGTTTTCCTTCAGTCTGCCATCACTACAACAAATGGTTCAAATGGCTCTGAGCACTATGGGACTCAACTGCTGAGGTCATTAGTCCCCTAGAACGTAGAACTAGTTAAACCTAACTAACCTAAGGACATCACAAACATCCATGCCCGAGGCAGGATTCGAACCTGCGACCGTAGCGGTCTTGCGGTTCCAGACTGCAGCGCCTTTAACCGCACGGCCACTTCGGCCGGCTCACTACAACAACTAGTTGTTTTGTGTGCGACGCCGAAATACGCCCAGGAGACAAAACTGACGGCGTACCTCCCAATATCGTGTCGTACATCCTTTTGTCCGGCCTAGTGTAGCAACTCGACGTGGCATGGACTCAGTAACTCGCTGGAAGTCCCCTGCAGAAGTACTGACTCATGCTGACTCTACCGCCATCCATAAACGCGGAAGTGTTGCCGTTGCCGGACCTTGGGCACTAACTGACCTCACCATTATGTCCCATAGACGTACGATGGGACCCATGTCTGACGATCTGGTTGGGCAGGTCACTGGCTCGAATTGCCCAGAATGTTCTATAAACCAGTCGTGACCAACTGCAGCCAGGTGATACAGTGCATCGTCATCCACAAAAATCCCATAGTTGTTTGGGAAAATGGCGAAATGACGTCCAGGGATGGCTGCAAATGGCCTACAAATAGCCGAATATCAAGAGGAACCAGTCCATTCCTAGTAAACACAGCCCACACCGTTATGGAGCAACCACCAGCTTGCACAGTACCTTGTTGACATCTAGGGGCCACGGTTAAGTGGGGTCCGCGCCACACTCTAACCCTACCATCAGCTCTTAGCAACTGAAATCTTAAGTCATGCGACCAGATAACGGTTTTGCAGTTGTCTAGGGTCCGACCAATATGGTCATGAGCCAGGAGAGACGCTGCAGGTGATGCCGCGCCGTTAGCAAAGGCACTCGCGTCGGTCGTCTACTGCCATAGGCCATTAACGCCAAATTTCGCCGCACTATCCTAACGGATACGTTGGTTGTTCGTCCCATTTTGATTTATATGGTTATTTCCCGCAGGGTTGCTTGTCTGTTAGCACTGACAACTCTACACAAGATCCGTTGCTCTCGGTCGTTAAGTGGAGGACGTTGGACACTGGACTCTCGACACTGTGAACCGCGGAATACTGAATTCCCTAACGGCTTCGGAAATGAAATGTCACATGCTTTGTCTACCGTCCCCCGTTCAAAGGCTGTTAATTCCAGTCGTGCAGCCACTATCACGTCGGCGACTTTTTCACACGAATCACCTGAGTACATGGCGCAGTGGTTAGCACACTGGACTCGCATTCGGGAGGACGACGGTTCAATCCCGACTCCGGCCATCCTGATTTAGGTTTTCCGTGATTTCCCTAAATCGCTCCAGGCAAATGCCGGGATGGTTCCTTCCCTAATCCGATGAGACCGATGACCGCGCTGTTTGGTCTCCTTCCCCAAACCACCTGAACCTGAGTACAAATGACAGTTCCGCCAATGCACTGCCCTTTTATACTGTGTCTACTCGATACAACTGCCATCTGTACGTGTACATATCGCTATCCCATGAATTTTGCCACCTCGATGTAGACGAGAATGCAGGAAAAGAAGTTGCGGCTACTTCCCGCCATAGCTGCTAATGATGTAACCAGATTATTCCATACGCTGTACAATGACTTAAGAAATAATGGTGCTAATTTTTTTCTAATTCGTGAGAATGTCTACGTTACTTTGACGAGTTATTGGAGGTCTCCGAAGATGAACTGAGGAAAGGAAAGTAATTTTGTCAGAAGGAAACATTTTTGTGATCAGCATCTAAGTATTTACAGTTTAGGTTGTGACTGTGATACATTGCATGCATAGAGGTCATTTTGCAGTTTTTATTTGATGAGCAGGTTATTACAGGCTCAAATTCAATTTTGTAAATATTTTAAAGTAAACGTAGGAAACGTGTTAGTTTAAATACCCTATTTGTTAAAATATTTCTACTTCATCTGATGTATCTAATCCATTTCCATTGCTCGTTATAGCAACAGACGCAGCTATGCTAGTTTCATTTGGTTGTAGGTTTTGAGGAAAACTTTCCTATTCCAGATAGTAATATGCTTTGTCTGCCATGTAACGTTCTTGCAATTGCAGTGGAGCAGCGCAAACAGGCGGTGAGGCAATTGAGGATCGATAATGTCGACGATCTATAGCAGGCCAGTGTGCATTATTATTATTATTATTATTATTATTATTATTATTATTATTAGTTTGAATGTGACTGTAAGGCGGAGGAACTTATTCTTCGAATAGGGCCTCATTTTGACGCTCATGATACCCTAACTTTTTTCCAGTTTGCAGTTTTTCTTGGAGTGATGCACCTGCAGAAACACCAATGTGAATTTGGGGAAGGCCTCATGAGGACCTTTCTCGGTTTAGAAAAGGCATTTGATACCGCTTGTACAAGAAAGGTCAGGAAAGCACTAGAGAAAAATGGACTGAAAAAACAGACAAGAAGCTGGGTCGAGGAGATGTACTGTCGAAGTCCGAGTTGTGTGCAACTAGGAAATGAAAGGACGGATTGGTTCCAGCAGACAAGTGGAGTGAAAGAAAGCAGTGCACTGTTACATCTCCTCTTCATTGTGATGTTGGATGAGAATGACTAAGCTGGCACAAAAACTGGAGAAGACGTGTATGAATCGATGATTTGGGAAAACAGGAAGGAGGAGATTCAGCAACAGCTAGATGCTTGGGAAGAAACTGAGAGACTGTAAGGAATGAAATTTAATATAAACCAACGTGAGATTCCAGTTTCAACTAGAAAGAGAGGCCGACGAGCGGAATAAGGATTGGAGGTGAACAACTGAAGAATGTGGAAAGTGTCTAATATTTGGGAAGTGCTGTAGTGGAAAATGGAGGAAATGATAATGAGATCAGTGAACGTGTCAGACAGGCAGAAGCACTCCTGGGAAGTGTTAGGAGCCTGGTAGAGAACAAAGACGTCCGCCAAAAACGCAAAGTAATAATATTTTGTATTTCGACATAAATCTCACCAAGGAGTGAGACTGAATAAATTTAAAATGTTTATTTGACTTCACAAACGGTGGTCAAGCCACAGTCACTAAAACAATGTTTTTCTCATTCTTTTAATAACTGTGGCTTGACGACCGTTTATATATACAGAGGCGTCAAAAAAATGTATCCACTGTTTTAAAGTCCATAATTGGCAAACTAATTGACGGAGTTGTCTCATCTTTGGTAGTGTAATAGTCTGTGGTTCCGACAATCGCCACATAAGCGATGTATTGCGTTGTTTTGTTTTGTCAGATATGAGAGTCGCCAGATAGTCAGTGTTTTGTTCTTAGTTGCACCTAGTTACTCGAGTAAACATGACTGGCGCAAGGCTTACATTCGATGAAAGGAAGTCATTTTTGAAGCGGTATTTTAAGTACCAAAACATTAATGAGGTTCAACGGCAATGGTGAAATGCGTATCAAACAGAGCCACCGACACGTTTAACGATTCGTCGCATTCGAGACAAATTTGAAGCCGAAAGCTGTGTTAAAGATGTACACAAACAACGATCTGGACGACCTGTAACAGTAACAATTCCAGCTAACTCCCGTCGTGTGTTACAACAATTCACTCGCTCACCACAGAAGTCTGAGAGACAGTGAGCCCGTGAAACTGGAGTGAGTCGCTCAAGTGTTCGGCGAATTTTGAAGACAGCAAAGTGGAAGTGCTACATCCCACGATTGCTACCCGTAATGAACGAGGACGACCCGGATCGTAGAATGGAGTACTGCGAGTGGTTTACTAGCATGGTGCGCAACGATGAAGAGTTTGCAGAGATGATTGTGTGGTCTGATGAGGCGCAGTTCAAACTCAGTGGTACAATGAATCGGCACAATTGCATCTACCGGGCCGCCGAAAATCCGAAAGTCCATGTAGACAAAGTCCAGGAGTAAATGTGTGGTGTGGGTTGTCTTACCGTGGCTTGATTGGGCCATTCTTCTTTGACGGCACCGTTACCGGTGACGTGTACCTTCAGAAGCTTCAGACATCCATTTTACCTGCCATCCGAGACTTGCATGGAGACGGAAGAGTTACTTTCAACAAGATGGTGTCCCAGGCCGCTACCAAAATCGTGTTAGGGCGTATCTCGATGAAAATCTACCAGGAAGATGGATAGGCCGTAGAGGTGCTGTGGAGTATCCACCACGTTCCCCAGACCTAACTCCTGTGGACTTTTACCTGTGAGAAACAGTAAAGGACGTTCAGCGTGACTGAAGAGCAACCCTTCCGCAAACTGCTGCAGATTTGAACGCTGGGCCATCAACAAGTTTCAGCGTGCTAACCTTTCAACGAAACATCGATATGGACTTTCGGAACCGAAATCTCACTCGTGTACCCTTAATGATTGCACGACACAAACCTGGTCCCTTCAGCATGTAATGCTACTTGAATTACGTAACCATTACGGCAGCTCACCTGAACCTCTCGATACCAGCAATATTCTACTGTGTTTCTGTAAAGTAGTTAACATATTTCTGAGACGACATTCAGATTTGATTTCATTAATGTGGAGGTACTTTGATACATCGATATCTTTATGTTGCAATGATATTATTCTTATGTGTAACCTTTCTTTTGTCACTATGATCTTTGTCGTACTTGTAACTCTGATTTTTGGGCGCGTAAGCGATTATTAGTTAGTTAGAGAGTCGGACCTTGGGAAAAGTCAAGTCTTGGACGTCATGTTGGAAAGACGCGTATTGTAATTAGCTTATAAAATGTGAGGAAGATGTTTTCAAGTATGTTTTGTATTGTGAAGTGATGTTTTGTGTGTTACGTGATATTGCAACAAAAGCAACAAAAAGGAAGTGTAACTTAAATTCGGAGTGCTGATTACTTTTTTACATCACCATTGTCCTGCAAAAGTGTAATTTTCAAGAATGGTTTGTGAAACACATCTATAAAACTTTTGAATATAGCAGAATAAAACCTAGGCCTCTTTGCATCCGAGCTTGGAATCAACACCACCTACATTTTCGACGATAGAGCCATGATTTTATAACGAGACCAGCGTGAAAAACACGAAAAGATGAGTTCCTAGTTTATTTATTATTACATGAAATGACTTTATTAACTGTGCTCTAATGACACCTGCCACATAATAACTTAGTTGTTTCCCGAAAATGCAGTATTTAGCAGCGTGAGCAACACCACAATCATTATTAAATGTTGACCTTCGTTGTGGTAGGGTTGTTAGAAGCACCGACTTTAGACTGTTGATGACTGGAAACATGTTGTCAGGTCGGACGAGTCTCGTTTCAAATTTTATCGAGTGGTCGGACGTGTACATACATGGAGATAACCTCACGAATCCATGGACCCTGCATGTCATCAGCGGACTATTCAAGCTGGTGGAGGCGCTCTGATGGGGTGGGGGATGTGTAGTTTGAGTGATATGGGACCCCTGATATGTCTAGATACGACTCTGACAGATGACACGTACTGCATCCATTCATGTCCATTATGCACTCCGACGGACTTGGGCAACTCCAGCAACACAATGCGAGGCCCCACAGATCCATAATTGGTACAGAGTGGCTCCAAGAACTCTCCTGCATTTAAACATTTCCACTGGCCACCAAACTCCCCAGACATGAACATTATTGAGCATATCTGGGACGCCTTGCAACGTGTTTTTCAGAAGACATCTCCACCACGTCCAACTTCACGGATTTGTGGACAGCTCTGCAGGATTCATGGTGTCAGTTCCCTCCTGCACTACTTCAGACATTAGTCGAGTCCATGCCACGTCGTGTTGCGGCACTTCTGCGTGCTCGCGGGGGCCCTACACTGTATTAGGCATTTGCACTTGTTTCTTTGGCTCTTCAGCGTTAATACGCTAACGTACAAGAACGACAGCCAAGTGTAAAGGCAATGTACAATTCACGGCCTGAGGCAGCTTCCATGGAAGTGTAATTAGGGGCGGTATCTATTCGCTAGAGCTGACACGCCTCCCAGCCCTTTATTGTCGTGGCGGAATGTTCCGTCCTGTGCAGCCGAGTTCTCTCGACCACAGAGGTCAATACATAAGCACCAGAATTCGCTAGTTGCTGACGAGGTCGTGGTTGACCATATGAGAGCAGACTTTTTTTCCCTCTTTCTGGTCGCCTTTCGCTGTTTGCACAGCCTCGCGCCGTGTTTACGCTTCGCGGTCCATGCTGGGCCACTTAGCGGCTCGCGACGGCCGGCCGTGGCACGTCGCCTCTCCCTGACACATGACGTCACCAGAAACACCCATCTTGTTTTTAGTGCCTAGACTCCAAATTTCCCTCAGCCACTCTCATCGCTGTCAGAAGCACAAATCAACTGTGACGACTTCTTACTAGGAACGGGGAGGGGTGAACCGGAACTCTACTGACAACATATTAAAGTCTGTTCAGTGATACATTTTCTGGTTATTTTGGTGTAAGGGACCAGTAATGTACTGCAGCTCGTAACAAACTGCATTTAATTTGATTTAGAAGCTCCATGTGTCTTTTTATACGCATCGCACTGATAATATCTGCTCAGCAGCGTGAATGTCGGTCCATTCAGCTGTCTAATGCACTGCTAAAACTGATCAGTGGCTTCAAACGGAACATGTCGGATATTTAGCAATAAAACATCAACAAATTTAAGCTAAATGTGCTGAAACGCATTTGTTGTGAAAAGCATGAAACACAGTTTTTTTCCCTGCTATCCTTTATTAATAGCGAAAGCAGACTTCGCAGTTCTTGTTGTGGTATCGAGTTTCAACACCTGTTCTCGTAATTAGCGTTAAATTGGTCCTATCCAATAGCAAAAGGACAAAATAGAACCAATATTAATTCGCAAATGAAGGAAAAATGCATCGTTAATTTAAAGCTCTATATCGACTTACTTCCTGTTCCTGTTAGTACTACGAAAATTTACCCAATGTCTCTCTTGTTATACGAAATAAAGCATTGGATTCAAATATACATGCACGGTATCTTAGTAAATAGAATTGATAAACGTGCCTATATGATTACGTACACTTTATATTTTCTCAAATCTATCCCATAAAGTTTTGTCTGCAAATTGTGACATTAGGAGAGTGATTACAAAAGAACAAGAGAATACAATATTTTTAAAATATATTCGAATAACTTCGCCTACGATCAAAAGTAGGCTGTAGGGAACAGTAACAATTGTATTCCTATTAATACAGTGTAGATTAGGGACCAGTTTGCAACAGAAAAAAGTCTCCTGGTAACGTTATTGGTTACTGAATGAAGGGTCGTAGGTTCGGTACTTCAATAGCGCAATTTTTTTTTCTTTTTGCACATTATATTCTGTGGAACAAAGAACAATTTATTATTGTGAGCATCCTAAATATAAGTTTAAACCATTGGGTCAAATTTCTTACTAGTCATAACTTTGTACGGTACTACTCACTATTTTTCGTGTTATGTGCTAACAGTGCAGTTTTATCTCTTAAGACTTCTATTTTGTAATCGAGTTACCATTAAACCATCCTATAAGCTCTTCTGACTTTTTTTGCTGTGCGAATGGACTGGAAACTAAGTAGCAGAAAGGTAGGAAGGAGAACAGCCAACAGCACTGAGGCATTATTCTACTGTAAACTTCGAAGGTAGACAACACTCCCTGTGCTTCACACTTAACGTTTGGGCCCACGATGGCTGCTAATGTCACGTGACGTGGTTTCAGCCAATCCTGAACTGCGGGCGGCGGCAGACGCAGGGGGAGAGGGCGGCCACGCTTTCCTCTATACAGAGCTTAGTTTTAGCCGAGGAGCGGACAGACACGACGCATGTAACAGTCGGCTCGTGACGTATTGTTATTGTCGTTCAGTTATTTTGAAATAAGGTCGCGCTGGTCATACTGTCGGCTTGATACGGAAGTCAGTACAGAAGATTTCATCTGTGAACCTGAAAAACGTCCATCGGTATGGAACATGGAATGAGGAATAGTTCGATAAACTGCAGAAAATGAAAGTTTTCACCGAACATTGGAGGAAACTTTCTTCAGAGAAGACGACTGATAAGTTCACTCACATTTCTTCGTGCTTGCGTTGAGTGTGTTAACATAACTGATACCTAAGTACTCAAACTGTCTCCAGATCTGTATTTGTCTGTATCACCTACAAAACTGTGCAACAGACAGGAAGTTTTTGCAATGTCTTCAGCAAATTCCAGATATACATTCGAAGATCGATCAAGAATTCTGCTCTCTGTAGCAGCAATGCCAAAAATACATTCAACGTATCTTCCGGCCCCACAAACACTGTATCCGAAAACTCTTGGAAAAGAAATGGTCCCCGTACAAACGCAGTAACAACCAAGATTACGAGAGGAAATCAGTCACAGCCTTCATACAACTGCCGGTTTTGAGGAAAATTAGTTTCTTCTTATGAACCAATCATTGCTTGAACACAAATCAATCTGCCGGTTTTGAGGAAAATTACTTTCTTCTTATGAACCAATCATTGGTTGAACACAAATCAATCAGGCGATCATCTATTTGCTCCTAAGTCGATCAACACGAATCTATGGTGGGGATCACACTTGGCCAGCAACAATATTGACAAAATGTTTTTGTTGTTATAATAAAGCAACCCACAGTCAGCTGACTTGATCATACCTACAATCGTAGCCGTCAAACAGTTGAGTAAATTGTTTGCCTTATTAGTAAACCTTTAATTTTTCTTCCTCTGAGTAATGGCGGCACCCAGGATTTAGATTTTAATTACCTCTTTTTTATTTTCTTGATCAGTAAGAGAAGTGAAATAGAGTATCCTGTTCGTCAGACGCCATCACGGAACCAGAACACGGTGGCGCCGCAGCAGCGGCAGATCAAAGCGACGACAAAGAAGCCGCTTCTCTTCTCTTTCCAGTAGTGCCGCGTGTGTAGGCTGGCTGCGCTGCAGTCGGTGCTCTTGTCCAGGGCTTGTTTTTTCAAAGTTGACAAGCTGATTTTGGTACACGGGAAAAAAAATGCAGTAATCGATCCTTGAAAGCATTAGAGGCAAATAAGGTCATATGCACTTATGACCAGAAATGAGTTTGAAACTTCCTGGCAGATTAAAACTGTGTGCCCGACCGAGACTCGAACTCGGGACCTTTGCCTTTCGCGGGCAAGTGCTCTACCATCTGAGCTACCGAAGCACGACTCACGCCCGGTACTCACAGCTTTACTTCTGCCAGTATCTCGTCTCCTACCTTCCAAACTTTACAGAAGCTCCCCTGCGAACCTTGCAGAACTTCTTTCAGGAGTGCTAGTTCTGCAAGGTTCGCAGGAGAGCTTCTGTAAAGTTTGGAAAGTAGGAGACGAGATACTGGCAGAAATAAAGCTGTGAGTACCGGGCGTGAGTCGTGCTTCGGTAGCTCAGATGGTACAGCACTTGCCCGCGAAAGGCAAAGGTCCCGAGTTCGAGTCTCGGCCGGGCACACAGTTTTAATCTGCCAGGAAGTTTCATAACAGCGCACACTCCGCTGCAGAGTGAAAATCTCATTCTAGAAATGAGTTTCATGGGACGCAACCCAGTCGAAGGTGGAGATAACCATCTTTTACAATGTAGACAAATCAGATTGTTCTGTCCGTACTAGTCTTTCAGCTCCGGACTGAACAGGGCAGTGAACTGGAGTACCACCATGTGGTAGCCACATGACCCTTCACACAACCAAGGGCACATCTTCCAGCAGGAAGTGCAGAAAAAATGTTCAAATGTGTGTGAAATCTTATGGGACTTGACTGCTAAGGTCATCAGTCCCTAAGCTTACACACTACTTAACCTAAATTATCCTAAGGACAAGTACACACGGTCGTGCCTGAAGGAGGACTCGAACCTCTGCCGGGACCAGCCGCACAGTACATGACTGCAGCGCCCCAGACCGCTCGGCTAATAATGCGAGGCCAGGAAGTGCCTCGCCTGTGAGGTATTGTGGAAGGATGACTCGCCCCAAGAGGCGGTCGCCAGTAATCCCCGCCCACACAATGAGGCTAGAACGGCGCTGTCGGTTCGCTGCGACCACACTGTGGTGATTCTCTGTAGCGCACAGGTGTGTGTTGCGAAAGTCGACGATACCGCGCCTCGTAAATGTTGTTGTATCTGTGAACTGGACGGTTGGTAGAAATCCCAGCATCACTGTTGCTGGTGCGATGAACCAGCGACAAGACCGTCACCACAAAGACAAGATCATAGCTAATGAGGCCTCCACGAGTGCTAAGTGGTACTAATGGCGCCAGTTGTGTTTGAGGATGCTCCACACACCGCCGTCTGGCTTACCACGCTTGTGACCTGCCTGGCGCTGGTCACTGTCAAATGTCTTTCACGCCACCTTCAAGTGGCTGTACATCCTTGAAACGAATTTCCTTATCCTCTGAGGGATAGTTTCGGGCATTTTCCTCCAGTTTAGCAAAATCATCCTGTGCAGCAGTGTGGACAGGCTTGCTGAAGAAGAGTTGACCGATATGCAACTCGTTTGTGAGTCCGCTGAATGAAATGGAAGAGCGGCACAAAGGCGCCGTGCTCAGCTATTGACACAGTGACAGCCTCTGTGTCACAGCAAAAAATGGCTCTGAGCACTATGCGACTTAACATCTATGGTCATCAGTCCCCTAGAACTTAGAACTACTTAAACCTAACTAACCTAAGGACATCACAAAACACCCAGTCATCACGAGGCAGAGAAAATCCCTGACCCCGCCGGGAATCGAACCCGGGAACCCGGGCGTGGGAAGCGAGAACGCTACCGCACGACCACGAGCTGCGGACTGTGTCACAGCACTTTTGCTGTAAATAGACACGGGTTTGTAGTGATAGCAGTATTTTGATTAGTCACCACTAAACTGGACAAGTCATACTGAAGCCGTGTTAGGTATTTGTAAACCTTTTTAAGTATCAGCGACGTAAACCAGACAGATAGCAGAACGGCATGGTGCGTATTAGCGACACGTGACTCGTGGTCGCGTGTTCGAGACCTTTCGTACAACGGCCGCTTCTCGGAGCAGCAAGCGAGAGTGACGCGTTAAGCTCAGACTTGGCGAAGAAGCCAGATATTGTCAGTCTGCGGCCCCGTGTAAGAAACAGACCTTCCCAGGAAACTTTACAAGCACAAATACTTCCGCCATTCCTGTGGGAGCGGCGGGCTTACTGTACTAATTCGGTTCGCAATGGGGGAGAAGGTAGAAGCCAGAGTAGGAGATTCTCTGAAGGCAGTGGCGGAAGCAACGCCTACGGTTTTCAGGGTGCGCCAAAAGATCATTCGTGGACAGACAATGTTAGGGAAGAGCAGTACCATGCGACTGGCTTAGTGATGTGCCTCTGGTTCCGACGCGCAGTCCATGCGGCAGCCCTCGTTTCAGTCCGAAGCTAAACATTCCGTGCTTAGCAGAATCCTAGCGCAACTGTTCCTCTGCTTTCTCCCAAGCTTATATACTGATGTGACAAGATTCGTGCGATACCTTTTGGCCGGCGCAGTGCAGTGACTCGGCATGGAATCGTTAGAAGCCCACTGCAGAAATATTTAGCCACGCTGCCTCTCTCTGTAACTGCGGAAGTGTTGCCGACGCGAGATTTTGTGCACGAACTGGCCTCTCGATAATGTACCGTAGATGTTCGATGGAATTCAAGTCGGGCGATCTGGGTGGCCAAATCATCGTCTCGAACTGTTCAGAATGTTCTTCAAACTAATAGCAAACAATTATGGCTCAATAACATGGAGCACTCTCACCCATAAGAATTCCATTGTTGTCTGGGAACATGAACTCCATGAACGGATGCAGATGGTCTACCTGTAGCCGAACAAAACCATTTCCAGTCAATGACCAGTTCACTTTGACCAGAGGACCCAGTCCATTCCGTGTAAACATAGGCCACATAGTCTTCTGTGGATCGTGGAATAATAAATTCCCTAACGATTTCCGGAAAGAATTTCCCATGCGCCTAGCTCTAACTACATTCCGCGTTCGGAGTCTTTTAATCTCGTCGTGAGACCAAAATCACTGAAGGAACCTTTTCACATGACTCACCAGAGTACAAACGACAGTACTGCCAATCCACTGCTCTTTTCTACCTTGTGTACGCGATGTTACCGCCAGCTGTGTGTGCACATGGCTATCCCATGACTTCTGTCACCTCAGTGTAGGATTTCTGTGCTTTTATCATTATCATTATTATTATTATTATTATTATTATTAAGTTGCGCATCGAAATGTATTAAGATATATGCAGCTTTTACGGCAATTTAGGTGTTTATAAATTCCTTTACATGACCAACCAGAATAATAGATTCTGTGTCATTACTGCAGCTCACTTTGCAGCTCTGCAATCGATCGACGGTCACAATACCGCTGTCCAACCCAGCAAATAAGACCGAAGCGATGCCCAACGGTCTGGAGCATTTCTGTTTCAACTAAAGTGAGCTGTTACGCTTTCTGAGGATTGGCTGACTTATATAAATGCGGCGACCGCATTCTACGGATTTATTTTATGTAGTCATAGAGGCGCAGTCGGTGCCGTGAGTAATTAATTGATTCGGTTGGAGACGGACTGCCACATTGTTACTTCACTATCTATCGTGTTGTATGTTTTGATGAGTGCAGGTTCAGCATTTTTCCTGTTGCCAAGGTATTTTCAACAAAGCAAAAGTAATTGTGAGAAGAAACCTATCGTAATTATTTAGTACTCTGTAACGAGCCCCACAACACTTCAGAACTGACGAAGAAATTGAAGTCTGTTGATCAGTTCAAGTACCTGAAAGGTTGGTGCAATTGTTATAATCAAGCAACCTACTCAATTAATGAATTCATCCTGGCCGCAGATATCTATATGTCGTCAGAGATACGCCGTCCGTTGTGGCCGAGTGGTTCTAGGCCCAGAGAGAGAGAGAGAGAGAGAGAGAGAGAGAGAGAGAGAGAGAGAGATACTTTGACAACAAGAAACAATAATGAAATTTGAGAGATCATGACTCCCAGCTCTCCCCCTCCCCCCAGCTTTTTACAGTATGAGAAGAACAGACGACTCCAGTGGGCAGTTCACGTAATCTGTATGCCAGTGACCCTTCGTAAAACATACTTTGATTGTCTACATTACAAGGAAAAGACCGCTGAATAGGCCAAAAAACAGATGGGGAGGCGACGTAAGGAAAAATTGGGATGCTTTGCATCCAGTCACTTGGGAGGAAACAGAAACGGACAGAACACAGTTCAGACTGACGCAGCACGTAGTGTACAGGCCACATGACCGCTAGATAAGGGAAACGGCGGTTCCCTCCTCGTTACAACTAAAATATCCTTGAATGTGGGATTTTATGTGCCCATTCGAAACAGCGATGTCGTACTAGTCTAACGCTGTGTTCTGCTTCAGCCGCCGGCACACGGACCGTGCATACGAACGTTGAGCGTGGCGAGTTTCTGACGTCATAGCGTGGAATAGCACGTTCGGGAGTCTTTCCGAACGTGCTGAGCAATATCTGGCATGTCAGGTATTCTGAGCGTGTGTCTGAGCGTTGACCAATGAGATGGCACAACGCCACCTACGTCACAAGCATGCCGTCTCCCTTCAGTACAGAGTTGTGAGGCGCCATATTGGCATTCATTTCAAGCCTATATGTATATACGCCGTTTATGAGCACCAGCAAATTGAGAATCACTGGAAAACCCGTTGTTAACTTTGTGATTCGTTCCAATAAAATAATGAGAAACATTATATTAGTGGCAAAAGAATTATTGTAATTTGCGTATTACGAGAGTAGGCTATTTGAAGGCAGCGACACACTGAAGATACACCCAAAAGGCTTTCTTGGTACAATTTCTTATACTTTAATTTCAATTAGTAACATATTTACGATTAAGGTTTTCAGCAAGCGATAACATAGTATGATTAGATCAAAAGATATCGTTGTTGGTGTAGCGCAATGAGTAGCGTCACTGTCTTGTATAGAAATGTTTGATTGGACGGTGGTTCGTGTCGTGACACTTTCAAGTTTTTTTTTTTTTTTCCATGACATTCATGTTCTTATTAGGTTCTCATACATTATTATTATTATTAGTTTAATACAAGTATATAGTACAATATTTGATGTTATGAAAATATAAGTTCACCTTTTTTTTTTAGGGGTGACTTTGCTCGATTGGCTTAATCTACAGGACAGCTTGGGCTACATGTATAAAGATATTTTGCCCCTTTTTCTTTTACGCTTCTAATTCACATGTTGCAATGATTCTGCTACTGGGTAGGAACAGTGATCAAATAAGAGTGACCTTGGGGTTTTACTAAAATGTGGGAATGATGAAATAATGTTTATCTTATCCGGAGAAGTATTCCAAATTTGTACCGCACTGTTTGTAATGCAACTTTTATAAGCCTATGTCCTTATGGACTGGACATGGTACTTTCCCTTTCGTGGACGATGGAGGAAATGTACGTTTTAATAGAGCTAACGTGGGAATTTTACGCATGCGCGTTGAGTAAACTGTGTTCTTTGCGAACTAGAAACATTCCTCAACTGCCGCTGGAGTGCGTTGCGATCGCGTATACCACGTTGGGGCCCACGTACAGTATGTACAAGTCACATCGTTCCTGAGCTATCAGCAGCACGTTGAACTTGACACGCTCAACGTTAACACGTTAACGTTCGACAGCACGGTCCGTGTGCCGACGGCTTTAGCGGTTGGTGTTATCAGGGGGCAGCAGTCTGACTGGACAGCCAGTGGCCCAGCAGCGACGGAGCAGCGCTGCTGCGTGGTGACGGAAGCGACGTGTAGAGGGGCGAGCCGGAGGAGAGAGGCGTGGCCGACGCGTGTCTACCGAACTTCCGCCGTCCTTTGTTGACATCGAGTGCATTGGAGCCTGATAGAAAGCAAGTCACGCAGCCACAATGCTAATGCAGCCCGGGGACATTTCCACAGAACACGCTGGTCTTTCAGCTCCCGTATCCCTAATATGATAGTACGTAGGCCTACCTGCTGTTTGTCTCGTACTTTGCAGCTGGCAGTTGAGCACAATTTGTCAACTGCAGTTGTGTCGTTGGTGGTAAGTGTTCCCACTTAACTTCCAAATATATAAACTATGTTCAAATGGTTCAAATGGCTCTGAGCACTATGGGACTCAACTGCTGTGGTCATCAGTCCCCTAGAACTTAGAACTACTTAAACCTAACTAACCTAAGGACATCACACACATCCATGCCCGAGGCAGGATTCGAACCTGCGACCGTAGCAGTCGCACGGTTCCGGACTGCGCGCCTAGAACCGCGAGACCAACTATGTTCACAACACCATATATTCATCTGTTCTGTCATCACTTCTGGTATTGCCACACAAAATGTGAAGGCGCAACAGATGAGTTATTGGAACCGTAACTGTTGTGATGTATACCATTAAAATGTACGCCCTTAAAATTGCTACACCAAGAAGAAATGAAGATGATTACGGGTATTCATTTGACAAATATATTATACTAGAACTGACATGTGATAACATTTTCACGCAGTTTGGGTGCATAAATCCTGAGAAATCAGTACCCAGAACAATCACCTCTGGCCTTAATAACGGCCCTGATACGCCTGGGCATTGAGTCAAACAGAGCTTGGATGGCGTGTACAGATACAGCTGACCATGCAGCTTCAACACGATGCCACAGTTCATCAGACATGTTCAGTCGAACATTTTCTGTATCCAGAAAGGCCTGTACACGACCTGCAACATGCGGTCGTGCATTATCCAGCTGAAATGTAGGGTTTCGCAGGGATCGAATGAAGGGTACAGCCACGGCCCGTAACACATCTAAAATGTAACGTCCACTGTTCAAGTGCCGTCAGTGCGAACAAGAGGTGACCGAGACGTGTAACCAATGGCACTCCATGCCATCACGCCGGGTGATACGCCAGTATGGCGATGACGAATACACCCGTCCAAAGTGCGTTCACCGCGATGTCGCCAAACACGGATGCGACCATCATGATGCTGTAAACAGAACCTGGAGTCATTCGAAAAAATGACGTTTTGTCATTTGTGGACCCAGGTTCGTCGTTGAGTACACCATCGCAGGCACACCTGTCTGTGATGCAGCGTCAAGGGTAACCGCAGCCATGGTTTCCGAGCTGATAGTCCATGCTGCTGCAAACGACGTCGAACTGTTCGTGCAGATGGTGTCTTGCAAACGTCCCCATTTGTTGACTCAGGGATCGAGACGTGGCTGCACGATCCGTTACAGCCATGCGGATAAGATGCCTGTCATCTCGACTGCTAGTGATACGAGGCCGTTGGGATCCAGCACGGCGTTGCGTATTACCCTCCTGAACCCACCGATTCCACATTCTGCTAACAATCATTGGATCTCAATCAACGCGAGCAGCAATGTCGCGATCCGATAAACCGCAATCGCGATATGCTACAATGCGACCTTTATCAAAGTCGGAAACGTGGTGGTACGCATTTCTCCTCCTTACACGAGGTATCACAACGTTTCACCAGGCAACGCCGGTCAACTGCTGTTTGTGTATAAGAAATCGGTTGGCAACTTTCCTCCTGTCAGCACGTTGTAGGTGTCGCCACCGGCGCCAACCTTGTGTGAATGCTCTGAAAAGCTAATCATTTGTATATCACAGCATCTTCTTCGTGTCGGTTGAATTTCGCGTCTGTACAACGTCATCTTCGTGGTGTAGCAATTTTTATGGCCAATAGTGTAGTTTGCAGATTTTAGGTGACGTTAAAACCATCATGTGCAATGAGATAGCTGCATGTAACAATCTGTTTTGTTTTCTTTTGTCTTAAGGCGCAAAAACAACTAGGGTCATACGCACCCATGTCAAATCTACGGAACACGAAGACAGAGTTGTGAGAAAACGACTATATATCAATTCCAATCGACGTAAGAGAAGACAGCTACAAACAGGGACGTGGAGAAAGGCCTTTAAAATACTCCATAGAGAAATGGCGGTCCAGAACTAAAAATTAAATGGCCTTCGCCGTATTGCTACGACGGATAAAAAGTAAAACACGGTGGACAGCCCGCGCGTCGTTCGCTAAGAATGCCGGGTAACTCAGACGGCAAACCCAAGCGGGAAAGTAAACGGTACAAAACGCGCGTTCCGTCAGGAAATGGCGAACAATTAAAACTCCGGCGCACTGCGCACAAAGTGGTGGGGTAGCGCCGCTTAACAAATGGCGATGACTAAAAAGGCAGTGCCCAGTACGCAGCCTCGTTAAAATGGCCTCCTCAAGGCGGGAGGGGCGAGGAAGAGGTCGTCAGCCACTGGGGGGGGGGGGGGGGGGGGGCCTCAATAACCAGGATCTGTAACAGCCCGTGTCGAAGTACTGGCTGTACTGCACGAGACAGGTCAAATATGCTGCCTAGCAGCATAAAGGGGAAACGCACCGATCATCGAGTAATATCATCGGAATACGTAGGGCTAAAACGAAAAAAAAAGCTGCTTTGTCAAAGCAGAATGTTCGAAATATAAATATTTTTAAACAAAGGTTGACGCAAATAGCCAGTTTTCTTGGAGAAAACAGCTTCAAGATCAAAGAAGATACCCCAACAACAACGAGTTCATTAGACGCAGAGGTCAATGCTGAGGAAGGAAATCGGCAGTGTCTGGTTATACTTTCAGAGGTTGGTTGTTTAATTTGTCGGAGGAGACCAAACAGTGAGGTCAACAGTCCCATCTGATTAAGGAAAGATGGGGTAGGAAGTCGGTCGTGCTCTTTCAAAGGAACCATCCCGGCATTTGCCTGAAGCGGTTTAGGGAAATCACGAAAACCTAAATCAGGATGGCCGGGCGCGGAATTGAACCGTCGTCCTTCTGAATGCGAGTCCAGTGTGCTATGCTAACCACTGCGCCACCTCGCTCAGTCAGAGGAACCTCTCCATTATTCATCTTAAATGAGTTATCAAAACCTGAAGCATAACGTGTAAATCAAATAGCTAATGAAAGGTACTGTTTCAAAAAAATGGTTCAAATGGCTCTGAGCACTATGGGACTTAACATCTGTGGTCATCAGTCCCCTAGAACTTAGAACTACTTGAATCTCACTAACCTAAGGACATTACTCACATCCATGCCCGAGGCAGGATTCGAACCTGCGACCGTAGCAGTCGCGCGGTTCCGGACTGCGCGCCTAGAACCGCTAGACCACCGCGGCCGGCAGGTACTGTTTCGAATTGGGGAGGAAAGAAATGTATGATTTAACTTTACCAAAATAAGGGATCGGTTGATATAACGTCCTAAGACGTCTTTTTTTCTGAATCCATAGTTTACAGTCTTATGTTGATCATTGACACTAAGGAGACTTATGAAGAACCACTCTCTGAAGACTGAGCTCGCTATGAAGAGAGTTAAAAATACAAAAATAGTACCGAACATTCTTTCAAAAACGCAGGATACGAACAAATACGTGCATCTTACAAAATTTTAACTTCGCATGTCCTTAAACATGCGAGTAATATCTCTCAACTGTGTGGCAAATAGCTGATGTTTATTGTGTGTCTGCATCTACTTGCAAACTTGCGCACTGAACCCAATTGCCGCAGTCGCACTCGTCATGCGGAAAGGGAGCGATATATCCACCTGACGTCAAAAAGTGAATGATCATTGGCTTTCGGACCAAAGATGGAAGCATTCCCGAAACGGCAATTTCGTAAACTGTTCGCGTGCTGCCGTTGTTAAAGTATGCTGTGCATGCCAAAACGGTGCTACCCAGATGACAGGTTTGAACGACGACTGTGGAAATGTGTACGGGCAAATGAGACGTGCAGCAGTTGCGCAACTGGCGGCCCAGATGAACCCGGGGGCTACCAGGAATGTCTCCTCGACGCCCGTTCAGCGAACGTTGCTACGTATGCGCTCCCAGCGTCATACGCCTGTTTCGTGCAGCGATGCTGTTCATTTGCACACCAATACTGAAACTGGACGTCCACTGACTGGCCTTTCGACTTGAATCATGTTCTACGCTCTATCAGAAGTTGGCGCGTACGGCCCTGTGGCAATCGGTGAAAGGGACCACGGCGGAGGAGGGAGCATTATGGTCTGCGGAACGTTTTCGTGGCATTCTCTGGGTGATCCCGTCTGTTTGGAAGGGACACTGGAGCAACACAATCTGTACTTGTCCTTGGGGACCATTTCCATCCCTACGTGCAGTTTACTTTTTCCTCGGCACGATGGCATCTATGAAGTGCGTGCAAAATGCTGTGGCCCGCCAGATGCGAAGTCGGCTGAGGAAGCGTCGGGAGAGCGGCAGTGGGGGGAGGGCAACACCGACCCAAAGGAAGGCCTCGGCGCTTGTTGGTGACGTCACGCCAGCTAGGCATGGCGAACACCAGGTCTGTAGCAGGCAGAAACGCCTGGGCGTGCTTATCACCGTAAATCACTTATTTTTGGACAAAATGTTTGGTATTGTTTTGTATTCTACAATTTGATTTAGATGAAAGATTTTCTTACTATCGTAAAGCTACAAATGAAGATCATAGTTCTGTATTACTGAATCCTGTCGGAACAAACGTAGATCAATACGAGAAGATGCCTTGCCCCATTGCAAGCTTCGCAAATTTTAAATTCAAGTAACTATATTTACTTGATCCATTTTGTTATCGAAACTTACCCCCACCCCCTTACAATGATCTCGTTTCTCTTATTTATTTATTTATTTTCGTTTGACATCGTCACTGGAAATGTGAACTAATTTACATGTGTAAATGTCCAACTGTTGTCAGTCATTAGATTACAGTCGTTTTCAACGAAAGGGATTCTAAACAGGAAACAAAATAGCTTCATACATCGAAAATACTGCTGAGCGTAAACTTTTTTAAACACGCACATTAGAAAAGATAAATATTCCGCTCTTGCAACTGAAAGAAGAAACTTTATAAGATAAAAAAATTTAATTTGATAAAACAAGTATCTCTCTTTTGCCTCTTCTTATGTCCCCCACCCCGTCCCCCAACGTGTACAATCGCAAGATATTTCATTAACATTCAGTGCTTCTCACCCCACAGTCAACCAAGATACCTAAAGAAGAGCACCAATATGTTCACAGTTTCTTGTAAAAGCAACCCAGTACAAACGTAACTTCCTCAGATTTCCAAGTAAGGTAAAGAAGAACGAATTCTGTTGCTGCTGTACCATGAAGTTGTTTTTGTATGTCAATCCTTAAATCAGGAGGAAATTTAAGTTCAGGACTACACTATTTGTTAAGAAGTGTAATCAATTGCACAATTTATTGATTGCAGAAATCTCTGAGAACAATGTGTGTTGGTCAACTACCGCCTATAGTTTCACAGTTTCCTGCGTCAGAGAGGGAGACACCACCATTATGAGTATGCCTGCAACAGACCTGGCGTTCGCCGTGCTTAGCTGACGTGACGTCACCAACAAGCGCCGAGGCCTTCCTTGAGTCGGTGTCGGGGAGGGCCGCTCAGAGCGCTGCAGGGGAAGTGCCGTTCGAAACTGGAGCCTACGCTCACAAAGTATTAAGTGGGGCCCCTCCAGGCCCAGACTTGCATGGTGACCATTCAAAAAGATCTACTGCCACCTCTGTTCATTACTTAGTTGTACAGACACAATTGCGAGAGAATCCTGAAACAGTGGTTTATTAAGTTTATTAAGTAACGAACTGAGGAAAAGTAAAATCAGCAGCTTATAAAAAAGCACACCCTTGGTACAAAAAAACGTGCAACGTCTTCACATACGTTGTTCCAAAATCCATAGCATTTCTCCTTTGACCCGCTATCGATCTACGTTAAAAATTAGTCTTTCACCGAAGAAGTCTGTAGTTATTGGAATAACACGGTAGGTAATGAAGTTCTACATAATAACGATATGGCAGAACATCCTCCTCTTTGCGTGCTATCATTTGACAAAATCTCACTTTGATACCTCAAACTATTTACGAAATAGGAGGAATGTTGTGAATATTGCGCTCTGCCTTTATCGCTGGCTCTGAGTGATCGCAAATGATTGTGCTACATCAGATCAATTTTCTCGAGATTGATGACAAAGCAGGAAGAAAAATTCAGTATGTTAGCCGAATATCGTACGCAACAACATATAATTTAATACTCACCAAATGCAAAATCATAGCGACCTCTATTTTTCATTCCACACTTTTACACTTTTCCGGATATCGCGCAGTCTTACTTTCACGTAAATATCACAATAATTATGACCATTAACGAAATGTTGGGCACATCATCATGAACCTCCTGACATATAAAGATAAAGTGAAGCAAATACATTTATATTATATATATATATATATATATATATATATATATATATATATATTTTTACTGAATCGTTCCTGTAAAATCGTTTGGGTTGGGTTGTTTGAGGGAGGAGACCTGACAGCGAGGTCATCGGTCTATATATGTATATTTTACTGAATCGTTTCTGTAAAATCGTTTGGGTTGGGTTGTTTGAGGGAGGAGACCTGACAGCGAGGTCATCGGTCTAATCGGATTAGGGGAGGACGGGCAAGGAAGCCGGCCGTGCCCTTTCAAAGGAACCATCCCGATTCTGTTATCGCTGACCGTCCGAAAGGTGGAAAACATGTACACTGTGTGATCGAGAATATCCGGACACCCCCAAATAGCACACATTTTTCATATTAGGTGCGTTGTGTTGCCACCTACTGAGAGATACTCCATATCAGCGACCTCAGTAGTCATTAGACATCGTGAGAGACCAGAGTGGGGCGCTCCGCGAAACTCACGGACTTCGAACGTGGTCAGGTGATTAGGTGCCACTTGTGTCATACGTCTGTAAGCGATATTTACACACTCCTAAATTTCCCTAGGTCCACTGTTTCCGATGTGACAGTGAAATGGAAACGTGTAAAAGCGTACAGGCCGACCTCGTCTGTTGACTGATTGAGACCGACGACAGTTGAAGAGGGTAATAATGTGTAATAGGCATACATCTATCCCGACCATCACATGAATGCCCGGTAAACGACATCTGCCAGCGTGTGGTGCCAACAGTAAGATCCGGAGGGGCTGGCGTTATGGTGTGGGCTTGCACCTCTTGTTGTTTTGCGTGACACTATCGCAGCACAGGCCTACATTGATGTATTCAGCACCTTCTTGCTTCCCGCTGTTGAAGAGCAATTCGGGGATGGAAATTGCATCTTTCAACACGATCGAGCACCTTTTCATAACGCACGGACTGTGGCGGAGTGATTACACGACAATAATATCCCTGTAATGGACTGGCCTGCGCAGAGTCCTGACCTGAATCCCAAAGAACACCTCTGGGATGTTTTGGAACGCCGACTTCGTGCCAGGCCTCACCTACCGACATCGATACCTCTCCTCAGTGCAGCACTCCGTGAAGAATGGGCTGCCATTCACCAAGAAACCTTCCAGCACCTGGTTGAACATATGCCTGCGAGAGTAGCTGAGGGTGGGCCAACACCATACTGAATTCCAGTGTTACCGATAGAGGGCGCCACGAATTTGTGAGTTATTTTCAGCCAGGTGTCCGGATATTGTTTATCACTTAGTGTACCGGCCTCCCCTTCAGATCACGCAAAAGAACTCGACCAGCGTTTTGGACGCAAACTGGTCACTGCGCACCGACCGCCGTATCCTGCGCGAGCTGTACTGTATACCAGGAATACAATGCATCGTGTCACACGGTTTGCAGTGTACGTGTGTGAATCGTAGAGCTCCAGAACGAGTTTAGCGTACTCCCCGGTCTGAAACCCGATCGAGAATCTGTGGGACAACGTCGATTGGGCTGTTGGCGTCATCGATCCTCAACCTAGAAACCAGACGAAGCAGACTGCGCCGCTGTCCGTACCTTTCAGAACCTCATTAACACACTACCCGCACGCCCGCGGTGCAAAAGGTCGTTATCTAGACTTCTGACATATGGTCACCTTATAACGTGACTGCACCGCGTATAGTATATTGTAGATTGTGCGTTGGTAGACAAAATGTGGCAAGTGAAAAATTCAACTACCAGCATTGTAACTGGAGCAAAGAAACGTAATTAAAACGAAAATATTAAGTTTATCCATAAAACGAGCAAATGCCTCTTATATGCATTAAAAACTAATGTTAAATACATGAGAAAAGGAGGTAATGGAACCTGTACACTTTCGATGATATTTGTGAAGTACAGGGACACGGAATGCACTTGCATTTAAATCCTGTACTAACTGTGGTGCCATGTATTAGCGTTTCTGTCATGAGGTATGAATGAGGTAGACTGTGAGAGGTGAGTGCATTAGTTAATGAACAGAGAACACACTCGAATGGGACCCTTTCGTGGGAGATGGACGTATGGAGAGAAGAGAAACAGCTCAACATCACGCTCTTCAAGCCCCTAGGGCCTCCAAACAGCGACCAAATACTTTTCAGTTTCCGCATAGGATTACGCATTTCCTATTTTTCGAAACGATATTTTATATGCGAAACCGTTGTGGCGCGTAGAAGACATTTACCACCTGTTCCGCCATATGTGCTACGATGACCTTCAATGCGGAATTTTATGGCGTCAGTTTTGACATCTTACAATTGTGGACTCGCGATTAAGCGAGCTTTATTGTACTAAAACTCCGTTTCCTAAACGTGCGCGGCGGAACATAAGCACAAACGACATCGGTCATCTCGTCAAATCTGCCATCAATCAAATTTTTTGTCAAACACGGTCTAACAAAGTGGCACACATTCGACAAATTTATAGCTGGAGTCACGAACCAATGGCGATCGAATTTAGGCTTGTTCTGCGCACCTACGTCACATGTGCTCCGGCAGCCAATGAGCGTTTAGTATCTTCTAAGCGCTCTGCTGTGAATGCCATAGCTAAATGCGAGCATTGAACGTGATCTTAACGAGTTGTTTAGTGAATTTCGATTCCATTTGTTGCCAGGTGCCATCGCAGATTGTGGTGGTAAGTGATAAATCCTGCATAAGTGAACCAGAGACATAATTTGCAGCATATAGCCCGGAAAGCACGCGCTTGCGCGTACCGCAACTATGGCTTGGAATCGTCAACAATGCAATGCTCGTCCATGCCTCGACATGCGCGAACCGCCATCTTTGGTGGATGGGATTATAGTGAAGTTTGAAAAATTGTTTGATAGTTTACATAGACCTTTATAGCATTGTTGCTAAGGATTCTGCCTGTGTAGTCGGTTACTGCAGAAAGTGCAGTAGGTTGTTCGTGCTCGCATTGTTATTATTATTATTATTATTATTATTATTTGCAGTACTTAGATGTCGCTTCGCAGCACCATGAAGCCCAGAAACAAGCCACTCTGAGTACTTGGAGTATTTGTATGTACAATATTCCGCATCAGTGACAGTAATATCTTGAGATAACAGGTAGGTTACCTTAGGGAACCAATGATGGCAACTGCTGTGACACCTCTCCCTCAAACGGGGGTTTGAAACGAAACAACAACAACAACAACAATAATAATAATAATAATAATAATAATAATAATAATGCACATATTCTGTAAAATCACCGTTTGTTACTGGAGTGTCCGAAGAAGTCAACACAACCTACAGCGAACATGCCGCCACACTGGGGTAATATATAAAATGATATGTTGTGTTGGGAAAGCATATATCGGCGAAATTGGATGGACAATAGAACGTGTTAAAGAGCACGAATGCCATATGCCTTGACGACAAAAATTAAGATCAGCGGTGGTGGAGCACCAAGAAGAATGTAACCAGGTTATGACTTAAGAACATAGGAGTTCTCGCCAGAGAAAGTAATATGGACAATTTAAATGCATATAACGGTACAGGGTTCCGTCTCCGTGTTCACCCACTACCACGAGAGTATACACCCAGTAATTTCAAGCTCAATTAATGCCTTTGCCCAAATGTGCGTGTTGGCATCTGGGGGTCTTATCTCAGAAGTGGCGTCTGCGAGTTATCCGAGCTCGCGGTTAGTACGCCGTAGCGACGCTGCCATTTCCGCGGTCAGCCAATCGTGACGGCAGCTGGCCCTTTTAGTTTCACCACGTCATGCTGACGTCGGCGCTCCATACTCGTTTTCTGCTAACCCTTTTCTTTCCGACGAAATGCGACTTCGTAGAGCGCAATGAAGTGAGCGGTGGCCGCTATGGCGTTATAATAGCAGCTCTCGTCGACTGGAGGTCCACCTACGACATGAGAGCAACCGTAGCGAGGAAACTGCCTCATAGCGTCCTGTGTGGCCGAGGGAATCCTCTCCTTAAGACGTATCAGCAAGTCATTCATTCATTCATTCATTCATTGCAAGTTGTCCGCATTGCACATACAGACATACTGCTGCTTACGCCTGTTTTGTTTTTTAGTTATAGCCTTCATGTGAGCACACAGCATTGGAAGTCTTGCCCCTTCTTTTCGGGAATGACGCTGGTCAACAAATAGAAATTTTTTTTGCATCCCGTTTCTAAGTGGTATTGATTTACCTGATTCTGGGATGCGGTAGGCAGAGCTGCAACCAGACTCTCTGTACAGTGTCACATTTTTGAGATAGAAAATAATTACAAGCTGCACTGATATTATTTTCAGTAAGTGGTGAATATTAGTAAATAAATATGTCATCCACGACATTTACATAGTAACGCTGATAACAAATCATTTTGCATCTGGAGTGCGCTACATCAACTATGTATTTTTGCACAGTCACAATGTACTCTCAAGGATGGATGAGTAGGAGAGAGTGAAAGAAAGAAAGAAAGAGAGAGAGAGAGAGAGAGAGAGAGAGAGAGAGAGAGAGAGAGAGATCGATCCCACGAACAACGCTACATTTCGTTTAGTATAGTTTACGCAGATGCATAACAAACTCCATTGGCAGACGCTATAGACTTGCGCTGTGCATCATGAAGATGTTTACTGCTAAAATGCGGAGCGCTTACGCCCCACGAGGTGTCAGGTAACACGTTACTTCCTCCTACGTCCCGTATCGCCAACTGACGACGACGGGAGAGTCAGAAAACGTGGAGCTAATGCGAGCTTTACCAACAGTCGTTATTACCACGCTCCATTCGCCAACACGAAAAGGAGGGGGATAGGTACCAGAAGTACCCTCCGGCACACACTGGAAATTGGCTCGCGGAGGACCGCTGTATACGCGTCGGGGTGCACACTTCCAACCAGTAAACATGGACCAGGTCTGACGGTGTGAGGAACACAGTTTCACGATGTCAAGTTAACATCACAGTTAAGCCCCGCAGATAAAACATACTAATTATTTCGACCTGAAAGACAACCTACGTCCCGTGACACTGGCGTTTCCTGGTACTGTGGTCTTCCGATATGACACTGGCGAAGTCTTAAGATTACCAAAAAACAATCTTGACATAAAATGACAATTTAGCAATACTAAAACGAACGCTTTCGTGGCTGGCTCTAACAGTTTCCCTATGGTGGCCGAAGGATTGGCTCAGTTGAGGTAAAACTGAGTTCACATCCTGCCCAATTACCAAACACCATCTACCATCTGAGATCGGCTCCATACGAGAATCTGGTCAACGTTTCGTCCAAGAAAATCCAAATAGATTCTGGTCATCTGTCAAGTACACCAGCGGCAAGTCACAATCAACGCTCTACCAGTATTGCGCCATGGCAATGGTCATGGTAGCGATGATAGCGACACTAAAGTGGAGTTACTATACTCTGTTTTATGAAATTCCTTCACCAAAGATGACGAAGTAAACATCCACAATTCGAATCAAGAACAGCTGTCAACATGAGTTGTCTACAAGTAAATACCGTCGATGGAGCGAAGCAAGTCTTCCAGTCCAGACTGTTTACCAATCAGGTTTATTTCAGAGCATGCTAACAAGAGGACCACCAGAAGCGAAAATAACGGATTTTGATGGGTCTCGGACATGTTGCAGAGGGCCATGGCCTGAGTATGAGGCTATCCGCTTTTTCAGCGACGAGCCTTGTTTTTCAGCCGCGCGAGGTAGCCGCGAGGTCTTAGGCGTCTTGTCATGCTCCGCGAAGCTCCCCCCCCCCGCCGGTGGTTCGAGTCCTCCCTCGTGCATGGATGTGTGTGTGTGTGTGTGTGTGTGTGTGTGTGTGTGTGTGTGTGTGTGTGTGTGTGTGTGTGTTGTCGTTAGCCTAAGTTAGATTAAGTAGTGTGTAAGCTTGGAAGCTTGGCGAGTGATGACCTCAGCAGTTTGCTCCCATAAGACTTTACCCCAAGTTTCCATCTTCTTTGGTTAGTCATTTTCCAACCAACTTCTACAGGTACCACTCTGGAGGTAACGTGTTCGGATGCTTTCCGTGTTTTTCTTTTTCTTCAATCAGTATAGTCCGACATTTTTCCACTTTATTTTACAGAATAATAACAAACAGTGTACATTGTGTGAAACTGTTAAGAAATATTCAATTTCGCAGTAGTAATTTAATTTTCTGGTCATTATAACAAAATATTACTCGCTATCGCCTGCATCGCTTGCTATGCAACAACAGAAATCCAGATGACATTTGTCGTAAAAGAAACCGAAACACAATGTTTTAGAGCACCAAGCACATTTCATAAAAGCTGCTGTCTTGCAGGCGCATGGAGTTTCTTAAGAGCGATACCGGAAAACATTGTTCATTTACATTCAAGAAAGTTTCTCTTTCATCCATTACCTTTGATGCGAACAATGCGTACTTCATCATATGCGAAATAGCAGGTGCCCTGAATTGATGCAAAATTAACGACTGTTGTTTTATGGAATCGACCCTGGACGCAATTTCTCTGTTGGTCTTCAACAAATCGGGAGCATTCTGAATTTTCTTCGTGAAAACTTTAACCTGTCGGTAAAAATATACGTCACAAGCCTGGCAAAGTGTAGGACACTTTGGTGGGATGACTTTTATTGTGGAGGTGCACGCTTTCCTCTCATCCACGAAGACGTGATCGTATACGGAAGATCAGTCTGCCCTCCCCACGTAACAATATATATAGAAATTTTTGGTGTCGCAGCTACGGAAGACTCACAGATTTGAAAAAGCCTTCGTAGACCAGTTTAGTGAACTTCCCTGATTTCGTGGAGGACACAACTACGTTTTTAAATTTAAAGGGTTAATTCATCCACTCTTTTCTGAACATCAAGGCCCAATTTTCCCGACGGTTTCTGCATACATAAAGTACGGGATCACCTTTCTTGACGCAGTTAGAGTGTACTGTGCTGTGTACGAATGACTTACCTTGTTTAAATCTTTTCTCTGCACGAGAACGGTCCTCGCTCCTCTTCGAGAGGGATCTATTGTAAGTTAATTGATACTGACAGCCCGTTTGATCGGTGTTGATTACGTAGTGGAGATTAATATTATCAATAAGTATTTTCGTTTGTGCGCGGATTTCTTCTACTAATACTTCTTCCATCGTTGCATATTCTTTGGAACTAACTTCGTAATCTTCGTTTGCCTGATTTTATGCTTTTGTTTAAATCGTTCGACACGAGCTGAACTGGCCACGAAATTAAAGGTATCCGATAAAAGTGGTACAGAAGCGTTCATCGCCCATTGCTGTGAAGTTATGGTTGTCACCTGCTCGCAGAAGAAATGATATTTTCACAAGCCAGTATCTTTCTTACAATGTATCTGACATATATTTTTATATGATTTACCTGTTCCAAATTCTGTCTCGCTTCGACGAACCATTCATACTACGTCTCACGATCGATAGTGTTCTATTTATCACGAGGTGTTCCACCTCGTTTCACATCCTCTTTCCATCGATATAGCATTTATTTATGCTTTAATTGAGAGACACAGTGGGACTGCAAACTCTTTAGGCTCCATTTCGGATGAACTGCTGCTGGTTCTTCGTAGGACAGAGGCACATAATCTGCTGGTTCATGCACGAATTGGTCGGCGACGAAGTCGCCATCTCCCTCTACTCCCGTGTACTGCAAAGTAAATAGCTTTATATTACGTCAGATCGTCCTCAAGAAAGAGAATATCGACACAAAGTGAAACTTACCGCCTCATATTCGTGCACCTCGCCTTGTTCGTTGATGTTTATTAATTCATCGCCATCGATGATCCGTCTGTCGGCCAACAGGTCTTGTATTGTGATACATATCTCATTGCCAATTGCAACTGAATTAGTAGAGATCGTGCTGGGCGGTGTATTTGTTAGAAGATTTAAACCACGAAGCAACTTTTCAGCGTATTTGATGGCGTTAATGATTTCGTCCCTCGATTGTTCATTCAACTCCTTTACCTCTGATGTATCTTCTTCTGGCTGCACTTCTGTAGACACACTTGGGTCTTCCATTTCACTGCGTTCTTCGAACACGCACGGCACTAACAACGCGTTGCGAGCAACGGACGTTGAAGACAAATGCGAAGTAGCGGTTTAGGAGCTAGGTCACCGCCGTTTGTTTGACCATGGCGATACATGTTCATAACACACAGAGCTCTGTCCGTGCGACCTCTGTATTATGAAACTATATCGCCGAAGCCAAATAAAAGGCGGTGACCAGGGCGATACACTGTCACAATGCACAGATTTCACACGGGATGTCCGCGCGGACACTCCGCTTTCTGTTTGACCGAGCCTACACAATCTAAACTTCTTAATAATTTCACACAGTTAACAGTGTTTGCTGATATTCTGTAAAATAAAATGGGAAAATGTCTGACTACTCTGATTTAAAAAAAAGCAAGAACACGGAAAGGACCCGAACACGGTACCTCCAGTGTGGTAGCTGTAGACCATAACCGCTACGCCACGCTCACTTGGTTGGAATATGGCTTAGCCTACGTTACGCGTATTACAGCGCGCAGTGAACTTCAAAAGCAGTTTTCTCGAAAACCAAGGCCCGTCGCTGAAAAAGCGGATAGCCTCATACTCAGAGCATGTCCCTCTACAACATGTCCGATACCCATCAAAATCCATTATTTCCACCTCTGATAGTCCCCTTGTAAGGCAGTAGCTCCATATTCATCTCGCTCGACTAAATAACTGAGGACTGGAAAGTGCTGTCGGGGTAAGAATCACCTACCTATCATAGTTCAGGAGGTATGACATCATAAACAATGACATGAACGAGAAACTGCCGCACTGTACACGACTGTTTAAACGTATTACTTCTTTTGTACTAATTCTATTTGCAACAAATTTTGGAGACAGTATCCACGTATACACCATTGCACGACATCCAGTTCAGTTCAAGAGGTAAGACGTTATGAACACCTTGATCTACGAAAAAATGCTGTATCACGCATGAAGTTCTAATACGTTTATTCTTAATTACTAAGTCACACTACAGAGCTGTGAAGAGCCTTACCTTAGAGGCGTTTACAAAACTGGATTGTAGACGCGAAGCAGCTGGGATCAGGTTTGTTAATTCGGATACTGTACTCACGCATCCGTCTATTGGTTGGTTTGTGGGATTAAAGGGACCAGACTGCTACGGTCATCGGTCCCTTCCGTTCATTATACATGTTTCTTTGTACGTCTGTTTCATAGCGGTTCTAGGCGCTTCAGTCTGGAACCGCGCGACCGCTACGGTCGCAGGTTCGAATCCTGCCTCGCGCATGGATGTGTGTCATGTCCTTAAGTTAGTTAGGTTTACGTAGTTCTAAGTTCTAGGGGATGAATGAGCTCAGATGTTAAGTCCCATAGTGCTCAGAGCCATTTGAACCATTTTATACAGACTCTATTGCTCCCGTTGCTGGGAGCCCTCTATCCGGATACTTGACCCTGAAAATTTCGCGAGTTTCCTTAATCGAACGTATTTTCACATATGCTTCCACAATTTCAATTCTTTCTTCTGTCAAGAAAGCCATTTTGCAGAGCGTTGGGAGAAACGTCTAAATTCACTGATGAAATAAACTGTGATGCTGATAGAACAATGCCAACAATCTATTGTTGCATAAAACTGTCCACTGCTGTGAACAACGTCTACTCTGTTTCAGAAGTCGAATTATTGTATTCGCATTCAAAGGGGAGGCGGGCTGCTTTTAACCGTAGTCGCTATGCGCAGTTGCAGAGCGACGGCGCGCTGCCTCTCTGTGTTTACGGAGGAACACGTGTTATGGCGCGGCTCTGCGCTGCAGATGGTAACCGATAGTTTGTCCTGCACGAGTCGCGAATTCACTTCCGTTCTGTCGGGTGTCGGAAGCTGAAGTGCACCAAGTGTAAACCACGATGTACCGTCATCATACCGCCACTGGAGCAAACAGCAAACACATGTAAGTACAGCCGTCCGCCCTCTCTTTCTTTCTTTTTCTCTCTCTCTCTCTCTCTCTCTCTCTCTCGGGCGGGAGGCATGCCCACACAGCTTACATGGAGACGCCACGACGCTGGGAACTCGGATTTACTTCAAACTCTGCACACTTTTAGTAAGCCATTGCAACAGCATAGTATGCACGTAGTAAGGTGCACTACGCTGGCAGTTCCGAGAAAATCGCAAGAGAAGTCTTACGCTCTGTTTTGTAGCTGATGCATCTGCTTAAGAACTGATTGTGGTCACGTGGTTAGCGTTCGCGCTTTGAGAGGATGTCCTGGACGACACGACAGTTCGAATCCCGGTAAAACTTTTGAGTCTATATTTTTTTCATCACATTATATAATTAATATGACATTTGAGAGGTAATATAATGAACAAAATAAACCACGTGCCTTTTCATGAATTTGTAGTGAATATGTTAATTAAATTTTCAAGGAATAACGGCAGGCTTGGAAACTCCAACTCAAACCTCGATAAACTATGGTGCGAATGAGGGCATTCACGATTAAAATATAGTAAGTTACAATGTGCATGATTATTATTATTATTATTATTATTATTGGTTTGTGGGGTGCTAAACTGCGCGGTCATCAGCGCCCGTACAAAGCGCCAATTTTTACACAGTCCGATTCGTACACAATCCAGTCTAACCACTGTCACGAATGATGATGGTGAAATGATGAGGACAACACAAACACCCAGTCCCCAGGCAAAGAAAAATCCGCAAGCCGGCCCGGAATCGAACCTGGCACCCCGTGATCCAGAGGCAGCAACGCTTGCCACCAGACCACGAGCCGCGGACACACGGTGTGCAGACCCACAAGAGTAATTCACAATTACTCGTCGGATGTGCTCTCGGCATCACACGTTACAGGATGGTATTTGTTATACAGACATGGAAATAAACAAACTCGTACAAATATACGCTTTTGTTTTTCATTATATTACCTCTCAAATGTCATAGATTAAATAATGTGACCCGTGATGAAGAACAAGAGAGCAAAATTTGAGCGGGATTCGAACCGTCCTATCATACACGTTCGCATTACTTTCATCTCATTTTGATCGTTACTGTTCATTGCATTTGTTCTGGGCGGACGTTCCACGACACCCGTTCAAGTTCGTCGTCCATCCGTTCACTCAGTCTTTACGCAGACACACATTAGGTACATCACAGACACGTAAAACTTCTCTTACGATTTTCTCGGAATTGCCAGAGTTGTGTACGTTACTAGTTCCACATTACGTTGCTTTAGTGGTCTACTAAAGGTGTACAAAGTTCGAAGTAAATCCGTGGTCCCAACGTCGTGGCCTGCCCTTGTTAGTGTAACTGGGGGCTCTGACCGCAGACCACGTTCGAGCCCTGGCTGTGCGTACTGGATGAAAGCTTCAGCTCAGTTCACTGCCCGTCATCATCAGCGCGCTGCAGTGCTTCCCCCACAGTGGCACTCCGCTACATACGCCCATCAAGCAGCAATTACGTGTTGCAACATCCACCATCACGCCTTAGCATCTCCGCCTCCGCCTCCACTACAAGCCTTAGTTACTTGTGTATGTTTCGTCTTCACTTTCGCTGCCACCTCATTCTGAGTCTTCCTCTTAGCTGGTGCAGCTTGGTCGGACATGGGATTATCTCTGCACACATTCTTTCTAAGTCACGTTTTTACCATGCTTTATTGTGTTACGTCTATTTATTAATATAGGCCGGCCGCTGTGACCGAGCGGTTCTAGGCGCTTCAGTCCGGAACCGCGCTGCTGCTGCGGTCGCACGTTCGACTCCTGCCTCGGGCATGGATGTGTGTGATGTCCTTAGGTTAGTTAGGTTTAAGTACTTCTAAGCGTAGGGGACTGATGACCTCAGATGTTAAGTCCCATAGTACTTAGAGCCTTTTGAAGCATTAATATCGTAAATATCTAGTTCATGCCTAATATCTTCATCGCTTATATGGTTTTCCCTGGTAACACCTCTCACTTTCCTAAGGAATCTCATTTCTGCTACATGTAGTTTACTTTCATTTCTTCTGGGATCTTTTGTGTATCATTTCGCATATTGATTGATATTTGTTTTAATCTTATTTTCTATGTCCTTGTCCAAGTTAGATAACATTTTTACTTCATTACCTCTTTGTCCACATTGTATAACATTCATTTTGTTATTGCGTTGGTTAATCACATTTTCGGATGCACAAACTTTGTGGTCGCTATCACTCTGTATTCCCTTAAAGCGTGGTGTAGGTTTACGACCCAATTTGCAGTAAGCTGTTTTGTGGTTAGTTCCTGCTGTTAATAGTCCTTTCTAGTAACTTCTTATCTGTTGTTTTATGTTCAAATTTGACAGATTGCAGTTATGACAGTTGGCCTCAGATGCTATACGTTACAGTCGTTATGGTGTCTTGACATCATTTCGCAGATGGTCTAATCGAGGTGAAATGGATCCATCATAATAAACACATTAAATTACTATGGCAGCAATCTGGATTGTATTTCATAATGTCTCTAAGAGATATTTTTTACGCTGGGGGCCGATTGAGTTGCAAACAAGTAATAATAATTATTATTGGCGATCGTATTGTGAAACCGAAGAGAGTGTCGGAAGGTGTACGAAGTTCAGTTAAAGCCACGCTTAAAGGCACTGAAGCGCCGTCCTCCATGGGTATCGCAATAGGTGGCAATGTAGTGGAACTCGAGTCTCCATAAGCAACGGAAGTATTAACCGAATTGCTCAGCTGTAGACAGGTCTATCTATAACATTAGAGCAAGTGGAGTCAGGCGAAGAATACTGCATGTTATTTTGGCGACGTACTGATAATGGCTTGGTGTAAAATTGTCGGTCGATATTGATCTACCTTCAAGCATTAGCCGCTGCACTAAATAGACGTGTGATTTTACTGACGAAAAAAGTCGCAACGCCAAGAAGCAGTTGTGAGACGAATGAAAGTTGGTAGGCGTGTTTCTACATCTGAAAGATGACGTCTGTTCAGATTTCGTACCAGTCGCGTAAGACTGGTGCTAGTAGCGCCAATATTAGGATGCAAATCAGGTTTGCTTTAAATGCGCACTGTAACGGCGGTGAGCGTTGGTTACCTTTGAGTTTGGGCGATGTCAGTTGATCTAGTTCAAGAATGGTTTTAAAGCGACGGGGACGCCAGCGCACTGAGTTTTGACGAGGTCGTGTAATAGGGCTGGATGTTCCTTCTGCGATACTGCGTAAAGACTGTGCAGGCACGTGGCCGCTACACATGAGCGCTGGTCGCGAAAATGAACGGTCGCAAGACTGCGCTACGGACGGCCACGTGTCATTAGCGCGAGGGTAAACCATCGTGTGTTTAGTGTATGGTCCTGAGGCATTGTACTGCGTATGCAGCAGCTGTCTGAGGAGCGGTTGGTACCTCAGTGACAGAACGACCTGTTACAAACAGGTTACTTTAAAGGACAGCTCCGAGAAAGACGCCTTGTAGCGTGCATTCCACAGACCCCGAACCACCGCCATTTGCGACTTCAGTGGTATCAAGCGAGAGCAGGGTGGAGGTCTGTTGTCTTTCTCATAAAGCTGGTTTTGTCTCGTCGTCAGTGGTGGCCGTGTGTTGGGTAGGAGTTTAGTTGAGGGTCTGCAACCAACCCGTCTGCTTGCAAGACTCACTCGACCTACACCTGGACTTATGGTCTGACGTGCGATTCGATCTCTCTTGCTGCCATTCGCGAACAGCATACGAAGGAGTGTTTTCCAACAGCATGACCCTTAGCCACATACTGCTGATTTAACTCAACATGCTCTACAGATTGCAGACATGTTACATTAGCCTGCACGATCACCAGACTTGTCTCCAGTCGAGCACGTGGCACGTCGTCGAACTACAACTCCAGCGTCATCCACAAACAGCACCAACCGTAGCTGTGTTCACCGATAAAGTGCAACAGGTACGGACCTCCATCCGACAAAATGACATCCGGCATCTGTACAACACAGTGCATGCACGTCTGCACGCTTGCAATCACCCTTCTGGAGATTACAACGGTTATTAATGTACGAGCATTTGCCATTTGCAATGGCTTATCTCGCATTTACATTAACCTGCGATCTTGCAACTTAATCACTTAAATATGTTACCTAGACAAATGTATTCCAGAAATTTCATTACTCTACATTGATTATTTGGTGGTGCGTATATACAGGGTGAGTCGCGTAAGACGTAACAACCCCTTTGTTTCGGGGGCGATTTGCACGTATCGGCATGCGGTTTTCGGTGAATCATAGCGGACTATGGGGCACATACATTGGTACATGAACAATAATCACAACGTTTATATTGAATGAGGCAAGTGCATGTTTTTTAAATGGGACGCTATACTTTTGTTCTACCATCATTCGAACGCTCTGGAAAAGACGCGTATAGTGATGTAACGCATGTGGCTATTTTGATTCAAAATTTGCTTAGAAGAGGGCGGATGAGGATTTACCTACGTAGCGTAGGCCGTGCATGCTGCATAGAGCACGGCAACTCGGCCTGCGGGTCGCACGAGGCGTGTTTACGGTCTGCAGCCGCTTCCGACCGCCTCGACCTTCAATCGTACAACATTTCCCAGCGTCTTTTAGGCGAAGTTTGAATCAGAATAACAACATGCGATACATCACTATACGCGTCTTTTCCGGAGCGTTCTAATGATGGTAAAAAAAGTATAACGTCCCATTTAAAAAATGCACTTGACTCATTATCTCGGTCAATATAAACGTTGTGATTATTGTGCATGTACCAAAGTATGTGCCCCATAGTCGGCTATGATTCGCCGAACACCGGTTGTCGATACGTGCAATCACCAACGGAATAATGGGGGTATTACGTCTTACGCGACTCACCCTGTATATTACACTGGTACATTAAAAATATTACATATTATTTTGAGCCGGCCGAAGTGGCTGAGCGGTTCTAGGCGCTTCAGTCTGGAACCGCGCGACCGCTACGGTCGCAGGTTCGAATCTTCCCTCGGGCACAGATGTGTGTGATGTCCTTAGGTTAGTTAGGTTTAAGTAGTTCTAAGTTCTAGGGGACTGATGACTTCAGATGTTAAGTCCCAGAGTGCTCAGAGCCATTTGAACCATTTTTTTATTTTGATTTTCTATACCACTGCGACTTTTTTTTTTACTGTTACTGAGACATTTCTCGGGTTTCCTGTTTCTAAATAGTGTGGCATTTTAAATATGGCTACGTTCCTGTCGTTAGTTGTTCGGAGGCTCAGGCTGCTCCATACGTTACGGTACGGTAATGCGACAGATAGCGAAACGGTGCTCCACTTCTCTCGAATTGTTCAGAAGTATAGCTTCTACTGCGTCGTGTGTCCGTTGTTTCAAATGAACCCGATCTCGAACCCTTGTTCTGTATACAAAAATGTCCTTGATGAACCCCCGTGCGCTGAAATGGTGCGGTGTCACATTTGGAGACCGAGGGGGCCAGGCAACCCGAAGCTCTGGAAACGTATGATGGAGAAATGTGGTAACATCCTCATGATAGTGGGGTGTGGCACCATCCTGCTGGAAAATAGTGTCGGGAGGCCTCTGTGGATATGCATAATTAGCCAACGTGCTGAGATAGGTGTGCCCCATGACCGGCGTGCATGCGCCATGCGACTCAGTGTTCTTCATGGCTCTGTGCACTATGGGACTTAACATCTGAGGTCATCAGTCCCCTAGAACTTAGAACTACTTAAACCTAAGGACATCACACACATCCATGTCCGAGGCAGGATTCGTACCTGCGACCGTAGCAGTCGCGCGGTTCCAGACTGTTCTTCATAAAATGATGACGATCACATCTTGAATAGTGTCTCTGTCGATTGCGTATTTACCCAACAACATAAAATGTCTAGAATGTCTAGTTTTTTCGTTATAAGGTTTTTTTTCTATGTGCCTCTAGCCCGGGCGCCCTGTATATGATTTCCTTTAACATAACGCATTTCGGATGTTTGTATCAAATTGTATTTTCGTACGTCTTGTAACTGAAAAAATTAAACGTTATGGCGACTCACGGATTAGACCTTGGCCTGTTCGGAATGGCTCACTGCTGACCGCTGCCTACAAGGCCGTACGAGGCATGATCTGTGATCTGCAAGTCGCGACACTCTTCAGCCGTTATCGCCTGTAAGCGAATCCCGATGGTGCCGCTGCTCCTTTATTCGAGCAGATCCTCATTCGGGCTCACGAGGCAGGGAGGGCTTCGCTCCACACCTCCCTACCTCAGATAAAATCTGAGGATGTACCGGGGGTCGAAGCCGGGCCCTTCCATAATAAAGGCAGCAGTGCACCAACCATTTGGCAATGGAGGCGGTCTATTTAAAGATTGTGACTGATTGTTTGTTACTTTAGATTTTAATTTCTTCAGAAATATGGAATTTAAATTAATGGAGAAAATTTTTTACTACCACGAATCAGATCTGCTGCGTTACAAAACTTCTCTGGTACACACGGAACCCAGATACTGGAGACAGTGTTGAAATTATTTTACATGTTTTGTACCTACCAGAGGTCGGAAGTCTTACCTTCAGAAGTGATATTTTCGATTTCTGAGAGATGGGTTTTACTGCTTACAAAAATTGATGTCCAGGCAGTGAGCTTCAAATCCAAGTGCTGTATGGAGGAAATCGAAGAGGGTCAGTCGTAAAGTTCCGTGACCAGAACAGAAATTGCAGATTGTTTTGGGCGGTGAAGTGAGTCGAATTCAGACTCACTTTGAGGAAAGCATCAGGGCTGGGAACAGTAAGATGCACACGCCCAGAAGATCAGACTAGCGCACTAGATGGAACTAGCAGAAGAATGTGAAAGCAATCCAATTTCGTCACGAGCAGCAAAATCCAGTACAGCTACTCCAACGTCCCTCTCGTCCACCGTAAGAGTCCGGGTCGAATATGGAGCGCGCCTATTCGTGTCACGTTCAGCGAACATCTGCAAACTGCACCACAGAGGTCAGCGACTAGCCACAGGCGAGGTGAGTGTGGCTGTCAAGAAGTGGAACGACACTATACGTACACACACACACACACACACACACACACACACACACACACACACACACACACACACACACACACACACACACACACACACACACACGTGCTAAGTTGGATAAGGGAAAGTCACTTCAGCTGCATAGGTATTCCGATGACGTACCCTACAGTTAAAAGCCAAGTAGCAGCCACTGTTGTGTTGGTACCGTTCTGTCAGTTACGCTGTCGACTGCTGTTGTGCAAGAGACAGCACTTGAACGCTACAGTCCAGCTGCTGAAGGGGAATTATTAATTAATATCTCCCACTCATATAACTGAGTCAGAAGATAACGGTCCAATGACGCATACACCTAAGGAGATAAGAATGACCGCGTTTCTGTGAAGGAGAAGCTTGCATTTACTTCCGATGTACTCGGTAACGAGGATAGAGGGTAAGTAGAATGTACGGCGTGGGCTGACTTGCTCAAGTGCCAGAGTCGTGTGAGGGCTGTCTAGGGCGCAGCAATATAATTCTGAGGGCGCATTTACGTACAGCACACGGGAATGACTCGTTACAATACCTACACATGTCGCTACTCAAAAGTAGTTACTGCCTCTCTGCACTCATGCTCATAAATTGAGGATAACTGCAGAATGTGGTGCCACACAATGTGGCACTATACAAAGCTGGCGCTAATAGCACAGGCACATAGGGAACACATACGACACAAATAAGTCCACGGTATTGGTGATAAGTTGAGAAAACTGTCCCGAAACACATGTGCTACAAAACGCCACTGTTTTCCTGCGCATGTACTCCGACTTCAATATGGGATATGATCACTATGCACAAGTACACAGGCCGCACAACGGGTTGGCATACTCTGGATCAGGTGGTCGAGCAGCTGCTGGGGTATAGCCTCCCATTCTTGCACCAGTGCCTGTCGGAGCTCCTGAAGTGTCGTAGGTGTTTGAAGACGTGCAGCGATACGTCGACCGAGAGCATCCCAGACGTGCTCGATGGGGTTTAGGTCTGGAGAACAGGCAGGCCACTCCATTCGCCTGATATCTTCCGTTTCAAGGTCTTCCTCCACGATGGGAGCTCGGTGGGGCTGTGCGTAATCATCCATCAGGAAGCACGTGGGATCCACTGTACCCCTGAAAAGGCGGACATACTGGTGCAAAATGACGCCCCGATACACCTGACCTGTTACAGTTCCTCTGTCAAAGACATGCATGGGTGTACGTGCACCAGTCATAATCCCACCCCACACCATCAAACCACAACCTTCATACAGGTCCCTTTCAAGGACATTGAGGGGATGGTATCTGGTTCCTGGTTCACTTCAGATGAAAACCCGGCGAGAATCACTGTTCAGACTACATCTGGACTCGTCTGTGAATATAACCTGGGACCACTGTTCCAATGACCATGTACTTTGTTCTTGACACCAGTCTTTACGGGCTCTTCTGTGACCAGGGGTCAGTGGAATGCACCTTGCAGGTCTCCGGGCGAATAAACCATGTCTGTTCAGCCGTCTGTAGTCTTTGTGTCTGGAGTCAACTGTTCCAGTGGCTGCGGTAAGGTCCCGAGCAAGGCTACCTGCAGTACTCTGTGGCCGTCTGCGGGCACTGATGGTGAGATATCGGTCTTCTTGTGGTGCTGTACGCTGTGGACGTCCAGTACTGTAGCGCCTGGACACGTTTCCTGTCTGCTGGAATCGTTGCCATAATCTTGAGATCACACTTCGTTGCACACGGAGGGCCTGTGGCTATGACATGCTGTGCTTGACCAGCCTCCAGTCGCCCTAGTATTCTACCCCTCATAACGTCATCAATATGTGTTCTTTGAGCCATTTTCAATAGTCACCATTAGCACGTATAGAAACGTCTGCACACTTACTCGCTGCACCGTACTCTGACATGCACCAATACACCTCTGCGTATGTGGACTGCTGCCAGCGCCACCGTGCGGTGACCGCAGGTCAAATGCGCCGCATGGTCATACCCCGAGGTGATTTAAACCCGGAAACTGCCCACCAGAGCGTTGTTTCACCATGTATCAGCATTATCCTTAATTTATGAGCATGAGAGTAGTATGAATGTTGAATGTCTAACAACCAATATGGCTGAAAGATTAATCCTTTATTTGGCAACGTTGCTCTCAACGAACATCAACATTTTACACCGTTTCCTGCAGCATATTTGTGTTTCGTTCTCGGATGGGCCATGGTACTTGCAAGCAACGTTTAAGCTCTCATATACAGCAATACTCTGTTGCCTCTGGCGATAAGTTTCTGAATAGTGTGCACCTTTAGCAGACGCCGACCAAGCTTATGTGAGTGTTTGTTACAGATGTAGAAGTTTCTTTCGATTTCATGGTGCTGTTATTTCTTGTGTAAGAAAAATTGCTTATAAACAGAAAGCTGAAGTCCTGAAGGTGCGTTATTATACACATTTGTTAGTGAATCCTTACCTGGCACCCTGTAAATGAACTGATCTTTTCTGGGACGAGGAACTCTGGCTTTGACTATTGGATGGACAAGTCTAGAAGAAGAAGAAGAAGAAGAAGAAGAAACGAGCAGCTGCTTTGCCTGTAACGATGTACTATGTGATAGGTTTGGTCACCGGCCAGAACATGGCCCATGATGGAAAAAGTAGGCTTTGTCACCAGGAGTATTAGAGTGTAAAACGTGGTTTTGTTCTGTGCTTTGTACAAAAAAGGAGTTTTTTTAATGACATTTCACATGAAGTACTGCAAGACGCAACAATTTTTCAGGCACAAGACTAACATTCTCGTATTCATATTGTAGCACTATGGGCCTTTTGTGGGCAATGGTACTTACACGCAGCAGACTGTGATTTGAAAGAAAAAAGTATCTAAATTTGTCCACGTGACCATATACATCTCATTTAAGTGACAAAATATATTTTCTCCAGAATATTTCTGTGTGTTGCATAGAGAGGAACAAGGCACTGGACTCGACGCGCATTCTCGAGCAACGGGGTTCAAAACGACGCCTCTTCACTCTAATTTACGTCTACGTTTGCATACGGAAGGCACCTTCTGTCACTACTAGTCATTCCCGTTTCCCGCTCCACTCTTAACTACTGCGAGGGAAAAGCGGCCGGCTGTATGCTTCCGTACGGGCCCTGACTTGCCTCGTCTTCGCGGTCACTACGCGCGATGTACGTCATTGGCGGTACAGTCGTTCGGCACTGTGCCGGATGTGCCACTTCTTTATAGTTTCTCGTGTTTCACGAAAGGAATTTTGTGTCCCTTCCAGTGATTCTCCTTTGAGATCACGGAGCATTTTCGTAACACTCACCTAGTTACCAAACCTACCGCTAACAAATCAAGCAGCAAGCTTTGATGCCTCCCTTTGATTCAACGTGTTGGGGACCTCAAACACTCGAACCATACCTGGGAATAAGCCGCACAAATTTTCCATACGTGGTCTCTTTCACAGATGAGCTACACTTTCCTGGAGTTCTCCCAATAAACCGTAGTTAAAAATGGCTTCCTAGGATATATCCACATTAAACATTGTCTCATCCATATTGGACTGTGATTTGGAACATTGGGCTTTTAATGTTACTAAAGATAAATAAAAAATTATCTGTATCTCTTATTTTTAATTTTTTTTCGCAGCACGCGTATTACACCTCTTCCTCAGGCAGACCAGTGCATTATACGGATGTTTCTTCTCCCTAATGTGACCGGCTGGCTGCCGTACGTATCACTTCGCTACAAACTGTTACAGGCTGCGCCACAATATGGGAAGAAATCACGCATAACAACTATTTTTTTTTTTTAAAAAAAAGAGGACGCTATCCATCGAGATTATGCGATGGACTAGTTTTATCTTAGTTCAAAAATCGGATTAGCATTTCACAATGGAGTAACCGGTTTGGACCAACCAGTGGTCATATGAAGAGGAATAAATGGGAGACAATCATAGTATCTATAAAATATTCGAAGCGACTGTATGTAATTTGTAGCGAAGTAAAATGTACGGCTGATGAATGGCAGCAGAAGCAGTGCCAAAGTAAACCGCTGTACGCACCTAAGAAGGATGAATGAGGAAGCTCGAAACACGTTGTGCAAGAATGTAAAAAGTGGCTGGCGCAGAATGTTGCTTCAGATCTTTTGCATCACTTTATGCTAATATCAAAACGATTCCCGTAAGTGCGCTACACGCGCACCAACCTACTGACAAATTTCATATGTGTAGTCGCTTTGGCCAACCGACCGACAAATTTTTCTTGTCGGGTGGTCGGTTAAGTATGACCACTCTCCAACCTCGCAGCTCACAGCCTTTTCCGTAACTGTATTATTTTTCGTTAAGAATAGTTTCATGGCGTCCGGCAGCTCCGAAAAACGTGTTTCATCCATTCTTAAATAATTACGAAAATCATCAGTTCTCAGGTCTTCAGGTGCGTGGGTGAATTTATTTATTTGCATTAGTCACTACTTTGACAGATCTTTCTTTCAGCTTTTTTGGGCCTCGTAACCTCTAAAACATCGAACGGAAATCCCAGTTCTTGTTTGTGTCAAACCAAGCAGCATCTCGCCGAACATGGCCGCATTGGACTTGCTGTAAGCAATCCGCGGTACGAACGGGGCGGCGCTGTAACCGCTGACAAGTGACTGTAGTCGGTCGGCACGGGTATGGGCTGCACAGAAAATTGGTCGGTAGGTCTTGTGCGGCGGGGCCCTTTAGCAATGCAACTGCCAATTCCTACCCAATTTCTGCCCTGTCTCTAACCAACGTAATGTAGAGGGGGCGTTAAAGTGACATAACGTCTACTCGCTATTCTCGTGTTACGCTAGAGGGAAAAAAAAAGACTTCTCAACGTAAGTCAGCACGGATTTGGAAAGCATAGCTCGTGCGAAACAAAGCTCCCCTTTTCACAAACACTCTATTTACTGGGAACCATGGACGAAAATCAATAGGCTGATTTCATTTTCCTCGATTTCCGAAAATAGATGGACACTGTACCACACAGTCAACTGGCAAATGTCGAGCACACGGGAAAGTCTTCATATTTATGAATGGCTCTAAGACTTCCTAAGTAACAGAACCTAGTGCGTAGATCTGGACGGCGTTTTCTTCAGGGACAGAGGTATCGTTGGCAGTATCCCAGGAAAGTGAGATAGGACCGTTGCTGTTCTCCACATAAAATAACGATCTGTAGGATATTATGGTCATAAATCTAGGTTGTTTGGTAATAGCGCTGTAGTGTGCGGGAAAGTATTTCGTCGTTGACTGACGATTTACTGTAGACTGATTTGGAAAGCATTTTTATTTGTTGCAATAAATGGCAGCTTGTTTTACATTTGAATAAATGTAAGTTGTAACGGACAGGCAGAAGAAACATACCCGTCCGATTACAGCATCAATGATATGCTTGAGTGGGTGCCGCCGAAAAATATGTATGCGTAAAACTGCGAAGCTACATGAAGTTGAACTAGCACATGAAGACAGTTTTAAGGAAGCCAAATGGCAGATCTCGGTTTATTGAGAGGGTTTTAGGCAAGCATAGCTCATCTACAACGAGAACCGCGTGTAGAAAGTAAGTGCAACCCATTCTTGGGTATTGCTCGAGTATTTGGGATCCGCATCAGGTCGGATTAAAGGAAGCAAACTAGACGTGCGCTGCTAGATTTTGTAGAAGGAATTTACGGAAATGTTACGTGAACTCAAATGGGAATCTCTGGAGGGACGATGTCTGCCTTTTCGAAACTCTACAGAGGAACCAGCATTTGCGACAGATTGCAGTATGATTATTACGACTCTACTGTCACCAACATAACACCTCGTGCGCGTTTTTTTTTTTTTTGTGTGTGTGTGTGTGTGTGTGTGTGTGTGTGTGTGTGTGTGTGTGTAGAATCGTTTCTGGCAAGGCTGTAGTACTGACGCGGGTGTGTACAACTACATTAGCACGTCCTCCGGCGCCACACTAGAAGGTGAACCTCGGATGCCTCAGAAGGAAAACATGATGTGGCTGCGTAAAAATAAGACCAGAAGGTTGCTCTGGAGACTCCCGTGCCGGTACTAGGCACCGTTCTTTTGGTGGTGGTGGTGGTGGTGGTGGTGGTGGTGGTGGGGGGCGTTGCCTTCACCCGCCTTCTGAATTAACGAAGCCAGCCAGTTATGGAGGGAACCAAAACGCGGTGCAACCTGGTATTTTTTGCCCTCCCATATCGTTGCTAGAGGTGCAAGACAAGGTAAGCGGTAGACAAAGTCCAAGGATTAAAATCAGCAAACCTGTACTTATAGTCAAATTTAACATCACAGGGACCAAGCCACATTTAAAATGTTCCAAATGTCTGGTGTGTGAAGCAACTCGGCATCCGTCACTTGTTTTCAAGCAAAATAAAACAGTGCACGACAATTACTTATGTTTTAACGTTTGCGATGCATTTCTGACCAAAAACTCCATCTTCAGGAAGTGTGATAATTTGGGTTTACTTACTTTAAGCGATCACGACCAACGGACCGCGCGCTGCTTTGCGAGATTGCGTCCAACCTGTCTTCAGCTCCTTTCTGCCACCCTTCCAGCATTTCCGCTCTGAAGGTCTTTGGATACGCACTCGCTCCATCGACTTCTAGGTCTTCCTACGACCCTTCTGCCGGTTGGCTTGGTGTTGAGTACAGTTTTTCGGCCACCGGTTGTCCTGCATTCGAGCAACATGCCCTGCCCACCGGAGTTGTCGTGTCTTCATTATAACCCCAATGTTCAGCTCTTTGTAAATATCATACAACTCTGTATTGTGACGAATCCTCCATTTCTCACTCTCATTATCGTAAAGCACTCCGTATTCAGGCCACAAGTGGCAAATCGGGACCATCCGACCGCCATGTCATCCTCAGATGAGGATGTGGATGTGGATAAGAGGGGCGTGTGGTCAGCACACTGCTCTCCCGGTCGTTATGATGTTTTTCTTTGACCGGAGTCCCTACTATTCGGTGGAATAGCTCCTCAATTGGCATAACGAGGCTGAGCGTACCCCGAAAAATGGCAACAGCGCATGGCGGGCCGGATGGTCACCCATCCAAGTGCCGGCCACGCCCGACAGCGCTTAACTTCGGTGATCTGACGAGAAGCGGTGTATTCACTGCGACAAGGCCGTTGCCCTCATTATCGTAAACTGGCCCAAAAATCTTCAGAAGGAGTTTCCTTTCGAATATCATCAGTCTGTCCAGATCTTGCTTGGTTGTACTCCAGGTGGCACATCCATATAGTACTACTGGCTGTAAGAGTGTTTTGTGATGTTTATTTTGAAACGTCTTGACAAACTGCTGGTTTTGAGGAGAGCATTAAGTCTGTGGTAACGGTGATTAACTGCCTGTAGCCTTGCCTGTATTTCCGTTTCACTGGTTGCTTCATCTCTGAATACTGCGCCCAGATATTTGAACTCCCTGACTTGACGATAAGGACCTTCAGTTGTCTGTAAGGGTAGAAGTGGTTCTCGAGTTTCATTATGTCTGCGGTGTAGAATGATGTATTCCGTTTTGTCACGATTGATTTGAAGTCCAATTTTACTCGCTGGTGTTTCCAGAATGTCAGCTATTTCCCATAATTCTTCTTGCGACCCAGATAGTAGCGCTATACCATCGGCATATCTGAGGTACTTGATGTTCACATCCCCGGTCTGGACTCCTCTTAGTTCATTAGATATCTCTCGCATTACCTTCTCTAATGTGAGAGTGAAAAGAACAGGTGATAGTCCATCGCCATGCCGTAGCCCAGTTTTTATTTTGAATGCTTCAGTCAGCTCATTTCCAATTTTTACCTTTGCTGTAGTATCCATCAGGCAGGCCTTCGTGAGGCTTACAGGTTTCTCGGCAAAACGGAACTCTTCCAGACACCTCAAAATACTTTCCCGATGAACGAAATCACATGCTTTCCTGAAGTCGACAAACAGCATGTGTAGTTCTTGGCCAAACTCCCACCTTTTTTCTACAATCTACGTATAAAAAAGGTGCTATACTTTTTGATAGAAATTAAGTAATTCACAAGAATTATAGTAATTTACTCATGCAATCGTTATGTAGCATGTGAAAAATGGCTCTGAGCACTATGAGACTTAACTTTTGAGGTCATCAGTCCCCTAGAACTTAGAACTACTTAAATCTAACTAACCTAAAGACATCACACACATCCATGCCCGTGGCAGGATTCGAACCTGCGACCGTAGCGGTTGTGCGGTTCCAGACTGGTAGCATGTGAAGCTTAATTTTCAAACCAGAGTTTAAGTCCTTACGTAGCGTGTACCGGGATAGGGCATACCGCAAGAAGCAAAACTGAACAGCTAACGGAGTTGCAGTCATGAGGACGACGCTGATAAATTTCAGCTTAAAACGTCATCTGAAGAAGATGCCGCCAAGACTCTGAAACGCACCTCGACGTGAGTATAATAATGACAAATTTTACTGAGTCGCTACAGGATGTTTTCATTGTCCAGGCACGAAAAGATACGGCCACAGACTTGCATTCAACGGTAGGATTACGTTAAACAGTAGCCATTACAATCCTGTTTACTGCGTGCTTTGCTTTCTACAAAGACATGCTCCTGACAAGCAGTACTGCAGCTTTGGTGCAAATAAAACCAGGTTCAGGTAGTAGGAAAATTCATCAGAAGATCAAAACAAACTGCAAAACAATTTATAAAAGATAGCTGAATGGTGCAGTTGACCCCAAATAACGAAAAGTGTGAGGTCATCCACATGAGTGCTAAAAGTAACTCAAACTTCGATTACACGATAAATCAGTCTAATCTAAAAGCTGTAAATTCAACTAAATACCTAGGTATTACAATTACGAACAACTTAAATTGGAAGGAACACAGAAAATGTTGTGGGGAAGGCCAATCAAAGACTGCGTTTTATTGGCAGGACACTTAGAAAATGAAACAGACCTACTAAGGAGACTGCCTACACTACGCTTGTCCGTCCTCTTTTAGAATACTGCTGCGCGGTGTGGGATCATTACCAGATAGGACTGACGGAGTACATCGAAAAAGTTCAAAGAAAGGCAGCACGTTTTGTATTATCGCGAAATGTGGGAGAGATTGTCACAGAAATGATACAGGTTTTGGGCTGGAAATCATTAAAAGAAAGGCGTTTTTCGTTGCGACGGAATCTTCTCACGAAATTCCAATCACCAACTTTCTCCTCCGAATGCGAAAATATTTTATTGACACCGACCTACATAGGGAGGAACGATCACTACGATAAAACAAGGGCAATCAGAGCTCGTACGGAAAGATATAGGTGTTCATTCTTTCCGCGCGCTATACGAGATTGGAATAATAGAGAATTGTGACGGTGGTTCGATGAACCCTGTGCCAGACACATGAATGTGATTTGCAGAGTATCCATGTAGATGTAAATGAACAAACAGACTGACTCGCGTGCATATGGAATGTTTCTGCGGGAGATAACTGATGGCTCTTCACATTCAGGGCGACTACTACTGTTCTCTGTTGTTGCTGAGGCATTTATCATCTCTTAGTCTGAGCTAAGCTGAAATGTTGCAGACTTTCAGTGAAGTCAACCGATGCAACATGCAAGAGCCTCTGCGACGTTTATTACGTCAGACAGCACATGTTCTCTGCCGTTGACGATTCCGCTGTTTTTTTTTTTTTGTGGTTTTAGGGCGCAAAACTTCTATGGTCATTAGCGCCCAGCCCGCGACGTAGAAAACAGGAAAAAAACGAAATTTAAAATCAGCAGCAATGGAAACAAAGTCAGAAAATTTGAGAAACTAAAGGCAGAAGGAATGCTTAAAAGTCCACTATAGAAAGGGGTTGGTTGTCCCCAAAAAAAAGCTTCAAATGACTGACGTCATTTCACTGTCACTAATAAACTGTAGAACGCGGTCAGCTGAGCGCGTGTCATCTGCTAAAATCGACGATAGATCAGGCGATAGCTGTAGACGGGAGCGCAACGGATTAAAATAGGGGCATTCAATTAAAAGGTGTCTGACCGTCCACAGCTGAGAGCAGTGGGGACAGAGTGGGGGAGGATCACCGCTTAAAAGATGTCGATGACTAAAAAGACAGTGCCCTATCCGGAGTCGAGCTAAAATTACTTCCTCCCAACGACGCGTTCGGGAGGAAGAGGTCCAAGCGCAAGGAAGGGCTTTCACTTCCCGCAATTTATTGTGGGGAAGTGTTGACCAATGCGCATGCCATAAATGAGTAACTTGGCGACATAAACCGCTCCGTAGATCGGTAAACGGAAGAGACTGAAGAGCTGGCCGAGGAAGAGAGACTGCAGCCTTGGCCGCTATATCGGCCGCCTCATTTCCACAGATACCAGCGTGTCCCGGGAGCCAGAGGAACGCCACTGAGACGCCCCCCAGGTGGAGCAAGCGCAGACAGTCCTGAATCCGGTGGACCAGAGGGTGCACAGGGTAAAAAGCTTGGAGACTTAGGAGAGAGCTGAGAGAATCTGAGCAGATTACGTATTGTATCCGCTGATGGCGGCGGATGTAGTGAACAGCCTGGAGAACAGCGTAAAGCTCCGCAGTATAAACCGAACACTGGTCGGGAAGCCGAAAGTGATTTGGGGTGTCGCCAACAATATAGGCACTCCCTACACCTAACGATGTTTTCGAGCCATCGGTGTAAATAAATGTGGCTTCCGTCATTTGTGCACATAGAGCAGCAAATGCCCGACGGTAAACAAGTGTAGGGGTACCATCCTTGGGAAATTGACATAGGTCTCTGAGCAAGTCGATCCGGGGACGGAGCCAAGGCGGTGCTGTACCCCAAGTTGTCAAGAAGGTTTTAGGAAAGCGGAAGGAAAGAGAATGGAGCAGTTGAAGGAAGCGGACTCCCGGGGGTAGTAGGGAGGAGGAGCGGCCTGCATACCCGACATCAAAGGAGGCGTCGAAAAAAAGGTTATGGGCTGGATTAGCAGGCATGGAAGACAGATGGCTAGCATAACGACTCAGAAGGACTGCCCGCCGATTGGACAGCGGAGGTTCAGCAGTCTCAGCATAAAGGCTTTCCACAGGGCTGGTGTAAAAAGCTCCAGACACTAAACGTAATCCACGGTGGTGGATAGAGTCGAGACGCCGAAGAATAGACGGCCGAGCAGAGGAGTAGACTATGCTTCCATAATCCAATTTCGAGCGCACTAAGGCGCGATAGAGGCGGAGAAGGACCACTCGGTCCGCTCCCCAAGAGGTACCATTCAGGACACGGAGGGTGTTAAGGGAACGCAGACAGCGAGCCGAAAGATAGGAAACGTGGGAGGACCAGCACAGTTTTCTGTCAAACATAAGACCCAAGAATTTAGCGACGTCGGAAAACGGAAGGTTGACAGGACCTAGATGTAAGGAGGGCGGAAGAAACTCCTTACGTCGCCAAAAATTAACACAAACGGTCTTACTGGGTGAGAAACGGAAGCCGGTTTCGATGCTCCACGAGTGGAGGCGATCGAGACATCCTTGAAGACGTCGTTCAAGAAGGCTGGTCCGTTGAGAGCTGTAGTAGATCGCAAAATCGTCCACAAAGAGGGAGCCCGAGACATCAGGAAGGAGACAATCCATAATTGGATTAATGGCGATGACAAACAGTACAACACTCAGCACGGAGCCCTGGGGTACCCCGTTTTCTTGGGAGAAAGTACGGGAGAGAGTAGTGTTCACCCGCACCCTAAATGTGCGCTCTGCCATAAATTCGCGAAGAAAAAGGGGCAGCCGGCCTCTAAAGCCCCAAGAGAACAGTGTGCGGAGGATGCCTGTCCTCCAACAGGTATCGTACGCTCTCTCCAGATCAAAAAATATTGCTACCGTTTGGCGTTTCCGGAGAAAATTGTTCATGATATAAGTGGAGAGAGCAACAAAATGGTCAACAGCAGAACGATGCTTTCGGAATCCGCATTGGGCTGGTGTTAAAAGACTGCGGGACTCCAGCCACCAAGCTAAACGGTAATTCACCATACGCTCCAAAACCTTACAGACACTACTCGTGAGAGAAATGGGGCGATAGCTAGAGGGGAGATGTTTGTCCTTTCCAGGTTTCGGAACGGGAACGACAATAGCTTCCCGCCATCGCCTGGGAAAGGTACTGTCGGTCCAAATTCGATTATAAAGGCGAAGGAGGTAACGCAGGCTATGGGTTGATAAATGCAGCAACATTTGGACATGGATACCATCCGGTCCTGGGGCGGAGGAGCGAGAAGAAGAGAGTGCATGTTGGAGTTCGCGCATGGAGAAAACAGTATTGTAGCTTTCGCGATTTTGAGAGGAGAAAGCAAGATGTCGCACTTCCGCTGCACGTTTCTTCGGGAGAAACGCTGGCGGGTAATTTGAAGAGCCCGAAATCTCAGCAAAGTGCTGACCCAATGAGTTAGAAATTGCGACGGGGTCCACTAAGGTATCATGCGCGACAGTGAGCCCAGAGACCGGGGAGAAACTAGGCGCGCCTGAGAACCGTCGAAGCCGACTCCAAACTTCCGAGGAGGGAGTGAAGTTGTTAAATGCGCTAGTAAAGAATTTCCAGCTTGCCTTCTTGCTATCGCGGATGACGCGACGGCATCGCGCACGGAACTGCTTATATCGGATACAGTTGGACAAAGTTGGATGGTGACGGAAAATGCGAAGAGCACGTCGCCGCTCACGTATTGCGTCACGGCATGCCTCGTTCCACCAAGGAACTGGAGGGCGCCGGGGCAATTCGGAGGTGCGTGGTATTGAACGTTCCGCAGCTGTGAGAATAACGTCGGTAAAATGTGTGACCTCATCGTCGACGCTGGGAAAGCGACGGTCATCGAATGTCGCTAGAGACGAAAACAGTGTCCAATCGGCTTGGGCAAACTTCCAGCGTCGCGAGCGCATATATGGCAGTTGAGGCGGCAGTCGAAGAACACATGGAAAGTGGTCACTCGAGTGTGTATCATCAATGGCGAACCATTCGAAGCGCCGAGCTAGCGGAACAGTACCAACCGCAAGGTCCAAATGGGATAAATTTGCCGTGGAGGCAGATAAAAATGTGGGGACCCCAGTGTTGAGGCAGACTAGATCCGCTTGGTGGAAGACGTCTAGCAATAGTGAGCCACGTGGACAAGGATGTGGAGATCCCCAAAGCGGGTGGTGGGCATTGAAGTCCCCAACCAACAAATAGGGGGGTGGAAGCTGATCAAGAAGATGAAGGAGATCAGCTCGTGCCAATGGTGTAGACGATGGAATGTATACCGTACAAAGAGAGAACGTGAACCCAGAAAGGGAAAGACGGACGGCGACAGCTTGGAAGGAAGTGTTTAAGGGGATTGGGTGATAATGGAGAGTATCATGGAGCAGAATCATGAGTCCTCCATGGGCTGGAGTGCCTTCAACAGAGGGGAGGTCATATCGGACGGACTGAAAATGAGGGAGAACAAAGCGGTCATGGGGACGCAGCTTTGTTTCCTGAAGACAGAAGATGACCGGCGAGTAGGATCGTAAGAGGATCGACAATTCCTCCCGATTGGCGCGAATGCCGCGGATATTCCAGTGGATAATGGACATTGGGTGAACAGAAAATGGAGGAACGTGACCAAGGGTGCTGTCAACTCAACGACTGCTCAGAGCTTGCGACCGACAGCATGGAATGGCATTCAGTCGAAGGCAGAAGATCCTGATCCATAGGTTGGTCAGGAGCAGCTCCTGCCACCAACGATCGGCCAGTTGACCGGCCACCAACAGTGCGCCTCGGAGACACAGAAGATGGCCGAGGGCGATTTCCGCCAGGTGGTGCTGTAGATGGGACACGCCTTGGCGGAGAAGGAGAGGAACTGTGTTTCTTCGTAGCCTTCTTGGAGGTATGTTTAGATGAAGGAGGAACCGATGGTTGTGAAGGTGTAGTACGTAAAAACTCTTCACGAGAATGCTCTTTTTTTGAAGACTTGGCGTCTGACTTTTGGGCTCGAGATTTAGCAGAACCCGACGAAGGGTGAGCCATAGAGTGGGCAGGCGAAAGAGGTGAGGTTGAACGGGCGATCTTTGCGCTGGCCGATCTGACGACCGTGGTACTAAATGTGAGGTCGCAAGTCTGCGTGGCCGCCTCCTTTGTTGGCCAAGGAGAAGCAAGGACAGTGCTGTATTTTCCTTTCTGAGGCACGGTGGGCTGTCGACTGGCGAGTAACTTTCGAGCAGCAAAGGTCGACACCTTTTCCTTCACTCTTATTTCCTGGATCAGCTTTTCGTCCTTAAAAACGGGGCAATCTCGAGAGGAAGCAGCGTGGTCACCCATACAGTTGATGCAGTGAGGGGATGGAGGTGGACAAGCACCCTCATGGGCATCCTTGCCACACGTAACACATTTGGCCGGATTGGAACAGGACTGGCTGGTGTGATTGAACCGCTGACATCGATAGCAACGCGTAGGGTTTGGGACATAAGGGCGAACGGAAATTATCTCATAGCCTGCTTTGATTTTTGATGGGAGTTGAACTTTGTCAAATGTCAAGAAGACAGTGCGGGTTGGAATGATGTTCGAGTCAACCCTTTTCATAACCCGATGAACAGCGGTGACGCCCTGGTCAGACAGGTAGTGCTGAATTTCTTCGTCAGACAATCCATCGAGGGAGCGTGTATAAACGACTCCACGCGAGGAATTTAAGGTACGGTGCGGTTCCACCCGGACAGGAAAGGTGTGGAGCAGAGAAGTACGCAGCAATTTTTGAGACTGGAGGGCACTGTGTGTTTCTAACAACAGGGTACCATTCCGTAATCTGGAACAAGACTTTACAGGACCCGCAATTGCGTCGACACCTTTCTGAATAATGAAAGGGTTGACCGTGGAAAAGTCGTGACCTTCGTCAGACCGAGAAACAACAAGGAACTGTGGCAACGATGGAAGAACCGTCTGTGGCTGAGACTCAGTGAACTTACGTTTGTGAGCAGACATAGTGGAAGGTGAGGAAACCATTGCGGAAGAATCCCCCATGATTACCGGCGTCTCCGATGGCGCGCTCCTCCCTTGTGGGGGCCCTCACCGAGGGCACACCCGCCTTAGGTGATTGTTCACACCTCAGGTCACACCTCCCGACAAACGGACGGAGGGACCAATCGGCACTTTCGGAAGGTATCAGCTCGGGTAATCACCCCTCCCTGGGCCTGGCCGTTACCAGGGGGTACGTACGTGTCCTACCTGTCTACCCGGGGCGGGGAATTACGCGTTACCCCGTCACCGGCTACGCATGGAAGTGCGTGGGTCGGCCTTCAGACACGCACAGGGAGGAAAAAAGAGAAAGGGAAAGGAAAGAAGAGGGGGTCTCAAACGCCGCAGCGGAGAAAAGGGCAAGGAGAAGAGGGAAGGAAAAGAGAAGGACAGAGGAAGGACGAGGACTTGTAAGTGTAGAAAGCAAGTAAGTTGGAAAAGTTTCGAGCGTCCGTCTCCGGACGTAGGCACAAACCATACTCCCAGAGGGGGAGAAAGGGAAGGAAATAGCCAGAGGTGAGGGGGGGGGGCGAAGATGGGGGACGGGGGACGGGGAGGGATGCGGAAAGGGAAGGGAAGGTATGCAGCCCGGAAAGGAAGGAGGGCCACATTAGCTCGGGGTCCCGTGCTCGCTACACACGTGTCCACAAAAGAGTTGTGGACCCCCTGGGGGGACGATTCCGCTGTGTCAGAAACAGCAACGACCCAGGTTCTAGTAATTAAAGACACTCGTGTTACCAAGTTATTTTTACAGCTCACGCACAAAGATGCCACCGTTTACCTCTGTGTGTTCGGAGGGCCATACAGGTAGATCTATTTGTATTCGGAACTGCACAGTAGACTGGCAAATACATAAAGTGAAATGAACTGCAAAGGGAACTCTACAACGAAACTACAGACACACTTTTAGCGTCACTCACTTAGGGATGCCTATCTAGCTGGGACCTCGTCGGGACACACTCGGATGAGGGTGTGGGAATGAAGTATTTTTATTTGGAACGCAATTACATGGAACTTGTTGCGCCATGTATACACCATAATTTTCGGAGGATATCCCCTTTTTCAGCAAGTCTTTTCACTTTTACGTATTTATAAAACTCCATGCAAGTCAGCTTCTAGTTAAACTGGCACTGTAAGACTGATTCCATAGTCCCTGGCAGCAGTCGATTTCTTTCATCAGTCCACTGGGCCGACATCAGCGAAAATACTCTTGCCACAGTGGCGTTGTGTACGGGAATGGAAAACAAATACTCACATAATTTTAGCAGTTGCGATTTGCATTCAGGATTTTCGGGTTTCTGAAGAAAGTAATTCCACCTTTCTCCCTCGACTTCAGAATTTTCTCAACGGTGGGCATTAACGACAGCCATATTGTTTTTGAGTGAGATGAAGATGACGATTGACATCTAAGGGAAAGAAGAAAAGAAAGGAGACGTACAGCACAATAACATGAGAAAGGAAAAACCAGAAGAACGACAAAAGGACAACCAACAATACTATGGACAAAACAGGAAAAGAACACCACAGAGAGAAGCAAGAAACAGGTAGAAGGGGTAAAAACAAGACAGCAGATGACCGTGGCTGAACGAGCACGAGAATAAAAAGGAAAAGCCAGCCACTCTGAGACACATCAAAACATCCAACCTAAATGCATTAGAGTGGAAAACATAAAGGGAGAAAGCATAAAACCCACCGTCACGTATAAAACATAAAACTAAATTAGCCGATGAGGCGTTGTCAGCTAAAATTAATGGCAATGAGTCCGGTTACTGAAGAGTCCGTCGCAGGGCAGCCAAAGAAGGACAGCTCACCAAGATATGGGCCACTGTCAGCCGGGCGCGGCACCGACACTAAGGTGGATCATCATGGCGCAGGAGGTGGCCGTGTGTCACCCAAGCGTGGCCAATGCGGAGCCGGCAGAGAACCACAGAGTCCATGACAAAGGCCCGCATGCAGGAATGCCACACATGGGGCAGTCTCCCTAATGGCACGCAGTTTGTTGTGCGTGCTGAAGTTATACCATTTCGTCTCCCAAAGCCACAAAACGTTGCTGCATAGTACTGAACGCAGGTCAGTTGCAGAGAAGCCGATCTCCATAAGCGGTTTCTGTGTAGCCTCTTTGGCCAGCCTGTCGGCAGGTTCGTTGCCTGGGATTCCGACGTGACCTGGGGTCCAGACAAACACCACTGAACGACTGGACTGTTCCAGGGCATAGATGGACTCCTGGATAGTCGCTAACAAAGGATGAGGAGGGTAGCACTGGTCGATAGCTTGTAGGCTGCTGAAGGAGTCAGTACACAGGAGAAACGATTCGCTGGGGAATGAGCGGATGTGCTCAAGAGCACGAGATATAGCCACCAGCTCGGCAGTGAAAACACTTTAGCCATCGGGCAAGGAATGCTGTTCAATATGTCCTCGATGGTCATACGCGAAGCCGACTTGAGCATCAGCCATCGAGCCGTCAGTGTACACCACTTCGTGGCCTCAGTACACGTCAAGAATCGAGAGGAACTGGCAGCGGAGAGCCGCGGGGTTAACTGAGTCCTTAGGCCATGTGGAAGGTCCAGGTGAAGGCGCGGCCTAGGCTTACACCATGGAGGTGTACGTGAGTGGACCTCAGGTATAGATGGTAAAGGCAGGGACTTCAGTTCTGAAAGAAGGGATCGGACGCGAACTGCAATTGGAAGCTCTGACCTGGGTCGCCGATGCGGAAGATGAACTGCCGTGGGAGGGAAAAGATGGCGATTCGGATGCGCAGGAGAACTACGAACGTGTGCAACTTAACTGGCCAGCAATTGTGCACGCCTAACCTGCAATGGAGGGACTCTGGTCTCCACCAGGACGCTGATCACTGGACTCGTACTAAAAGCTCCTGTCGCTAGGCGAACGCTACAGTGGTGGACTGGGTCGAGTAAACGCAACGCCGAGGGCGCCGCTGAACCATAAACCAGACTCCCGTAGTCAAGGCGGGATTGAACAAGGGCTCTGTAGAGCTGTAGCAGCGTAGAGCGATCTGCACCCCAGTTGGTGTCGCTCAGGCAGCGGAGGGCATTGGGGTACTACCAGCACTTCCGCTTAATCTGACGACGGTGAGGAAGCCAAGTCAATCGAGCGCGAATGTTCCGTCGTAGTGTGCACAGAATTTTACGGAAAGATTTAAAGCTGCAACCGTACGAGGTACAGGTTGGGCAACAGTTAAACGAAAGTGATTATAAAAAGCGAATGACTGTGTTGAACTGTTGACTAAAATGAGGGACAAGGAAGGCTTCTTAAATTTGCTATGGATGAGTGAAGCGGCACATTTTCACCTCAGTGTTTATGTTAACCAACAACTGCCGTTACAGGTGCGACGACAATCTTCATGAAGTCCATCCACGCCCTTCGACACAGGCAGAAAATGACGGGGCGGTGCGCTGTTTTTTCAGTGGGCGTCATATCGGACATTGCTTATTCGTGGATGAATGTGGGCGAGCAACCAGTCACATCTCAGCGGTATGCTTCCACGGTACACACATTCCTCGCACCTTAACTTTAACAGTTTCCTACAAATGTGTATTTGTTTCAGCAAGATGATGCTACATCCCACTCTGCTCAAATTTAAATGGCAGCAGTGCGCAGTGTTTGGTAAGCACATCAGATCAAGGAATGTTGATACTTATTTTGTGGTCTCCCAGATCTCCCGACTTATCAGTCTGTGATTATTTCCTTTGAGGTTTTCTGAAACACAACGTCTACACACAGTTGTGTAACTGAAAGACACTATTCGTGAAGAAATCGAGAACATTCCTATACAGACGCTTGAAGTCGTCGTGAACAATTTGCATCGCAGACTGAGTGCCATCGTAACAATGATGGCCACCTGCAAGACATTTTCAAAACATGCGCAACGCGTGAAATGACAATAAACAAGGATTTCATTGTTGTGATTTAAAATGTTTCACAGTATAATCCTAAGGCTGTTTTGCCGTTTGTTTTGCCGTTTCTAAATCGGCCCTCTTTCATGCAATGCCCTGTACGTAAATGTTCAAATGTGTATGAATTGCTAAGGGACCAAACTTCTGAGGTCATCGGTCCATAGACTTACACTATGCTTAAAACAATATACACACCCATGCCCGAGGCAGGATTCGAACCTCCGGCGTGAGGGACCGCGCAGACCGTGACATGGTGCCTCAAACCGCGCGGCCCTGTATGTAATCGCATCACCTGCGAAAAATGTGAATACCATGTCCAAGGTTATTAATATACATCCACATCAAGGTTTCCAACAATTCTCTATGGCACAGCCGAAGTTACTTCTACATCTGTGGATGACTCTCCGTCCAAGATAACTCGCTTCATCCTCGCTACCAAGAAATCCTCAATCCAGTCGCGAATTTCACTTGATACGCCGTACGATCGTACTTGCGATAATAAGCAAAGGTGTGGCAGGCCTACAGAGTCAAATGCTTTTTCTTCCCGTAGCACCATTTCACTCTAACCACAACTAACACTTTCACAAAACGGTCATGACAGTAATGTGTTGACATCTGTGAATGATAACTTGTTGCACACGAGAACTGCTAATCATGCCGCGCATAAATGTGTCAAAGGACGTGAACGGCGATTTATTACTTCATGTTTCAACCACATGCGAGAAACATGCAAGTTACAGGCTATCAAAATAACGTCAACGCGTGCTGCCATTTCATGTAATATATAACAGTGAGAAACATATTGCGTCAGCAACGTTACCCATCGTCATACTGTGGTCTCAGGGAAACGCAGTAGCTATGACGTTGGAAAGAAACACAACAGTGAAGAAGTAATCAGCGCCATTTAGGGCTAATGGTTGTGGGTGGTATGTGACTTTCCTACCAGTTTAGCAATTCAAGCGTTCGTTTACACTTTTATACCAATGCTATGTTTTGTAACATGAAAGACGTTTTAATAAAGGCACGGATGAAAATACAAAGGAAGGAAGATTAGGGTTTAACATCACGTCAACAGCGTGGTCATTAGTGACGAAACACAAGCCCGCATTAAGGAAGAATGGGGAAGGAAATCGGCAGTGTCCTTTCTATAGAACCATCCCACACGGACGGACCGACCGACCGGATAAGTGTAGGTGTTCTGGCTGACTGATTTTCGGGTCAGGAACACGGTTGGGTGTGACAGTCCGACTACTAACTCCCGCTCCACAACACACAACATGTGTGCCGTGTGTAGCGCTGTTGTGCCGGCCGCTCGACGAAAGTTCGTCTTTTGTCAGTGAGCATGCTGTTATAAAATGCTGTTCACATATGGCTAACGTGACAAAGCGCGAGGGGTACGAAACTTTTAGGACAGTTTCTAGAGAAATCGAAATACCGCAAATGTTTGTGGGATACGTTTTGCAAGGAACACACCAATCGAAGTGCAAGAAAAGAAGCACTTGTTTCATTTTTTTAAAGAATCCATTATACTTAGGCAGTAAAAGGATATATTTTTTATGAATAAAAGTCGCTCGAGTGTTTTATGATACTTATCGGAAATGAAAGCTGAAACCGGGATAGATTAGGATTTTGGGTTTATAGGAAATCTAAAAATCGAAACAGAGACAAATTGGATTTTAAGCTTCATTTCCGATAAGGACCGGATATAAAAACCTAAAATTCGAAATATAGACAGTCGAGGGAGTTTTGTTCATGAATTACGCTTCTATCGCCAGCCATTTCTGCTATTAAGAGCAAAGTGTAGAACTTTTTTTTTTTTCAGTTCTAACAGTTGGTGTATGCTTCATTTATTATGTATCTCTTGCATTTATGAGATTATATGCTCCACCACTGTGTGTAGTATTTCTTCTAAGTTGAAATGAGGTACTTAAATTTACAGAGACATTTGTTACATACAAAAATAAATCAATGAAGCTTACATTATCAACATCTGGGAATCATTTTAGGTAGTAACTGTGGGGATCCATTGTACTGCATTTGTGGTCCTCGAACTTGTACCAGTGGCTACAAACCGTAATGTAACTTAACAGCCTAAGGTGACATCTTGTCTCATTAGTATCCGTAGTCGTCAAATATGGTTCCCGTCTCCTTAAGTAACAGAAAGTCTGTTTTTTCTTTGTTAGCTCCAAAAAGCCAAGACAAATCCCCTACACAAAGAGCGTCAGTTGTTCCACTGAACACAGGCGAACATACAGATATTCATATGCTGCGGTTTTCTAAAGCTCATTACGTGTGTCCACTTCTCCTTTAGAAAGTGCTTTGAAGATAATGTCTTGTGCAGAACAAATTTATGCATCCCGATTGCAACAAACATGTTTCATTAGTACTGCGACGTCATCACTGTAGCATTTAATTATCTTGTACAGTAAATAAAAACTCCTGATGGTTCGACAGAAATGAAAAACGACTGGAAAAGTTAAAGCAAAAAGAAACAAAATTTTTTTTATCCAACATGGCATCCTCAGACTACTTCAAATCATATGCGTTCCTACACTTTCCGCGTGGACAAATGCACAAAATCCTCCTGCCGCTTTGCTACAACTCAGAAGATAGAATTAGTAATATGTTAACACCGTCTTGCCTGAATATTTTCATCATTAACGAAGAGTAGAAATAAAGCTGTCAACTAGATGGAACGTGCATTTAGTCCTACACAGTGCCTTATCAGACGGGAAATGTGGGCACCAGGAGTTGCAGAGCATTGAGCAGTACTCACAGTAAACTACGACTCGCAGCGCTCACAACAATCGGTTGGCGCACCACCTGCTGCTGCTGCTGCTGCCGTGTGCTGCCGCCTTCTGGGACGTCACGCCGAAGACTGCCGGCCTGTTGCACTGTGGAGCGCGGCGTGGCGACGACAGCGCCTCCGGCGGTGGCTGCGCGAGGCGTCGCCGCGCGCCGGCGCCCGCCCGCCGCCCACGCATGTCGCTCATACCCGATTCCCAGAATATGTCGCCCCTTCTTGCTACTTATTCTCAGTATCTCCTACAATTTTACTTGCTGGCTTTTTATTCTACGAAACAGAACTATAGTGAGTTGCGTAATCTCCTGTCTTCTTGTCTGAGGACGTCATAGACATGGCCCGATTTACAGTCTGTGGCGAACTAGCGTAAGGCCTATATAGATGAACAAACTCGTTCATCTCGTAAAATGTACACTTTCGCGATCGGAAATGTCACAATTAATAAAATGTTCCGGGCTATTATGCCGTGGTCGAACGGCTTTCACGTTTAAACTCGAGGTTTCGTCCCCATCTACGGAGGACATTTTCAATGGGATCGTAGCTTCTTTGAGTGTCCGATTCACCCCCTGGCTCGCTACAGACTGTAGCAAAATTGCCGGCCGCGGTGGTCTCGCGGTTAAGGCGCTCAGTCCGGAACCGCGCGACTGCTACGGTCGCAGGTTCGAATCCTGCCTCGGGCATGGATGTGTGTGATGTTCTTAGGTTAGTTAGGTTTAAGTAGTTCTAAGTTCTAGTGGAGTGATGACCACAGATGTTAAGTCCCATAGTGCTCAGAGCCATTTGAACCATTTTTTTGTAGCAAAATTCCGTTAACGCGTGCTTCCGCCCAGAGGCGTGACATCACATGTTTTGAGTAACCGAGCGCAGTTGGCCATTGTCGCTTGCCGACATCCGCTGTCGCTACCACCACTACGGTGGCTGATTGGTACGTGTCATCTTCAGCACCGGCATCCAACTGTCATTCAGTTTCACGCCGTCGTTCTTCCTACTCGAAATCCTGGAGTGTTTAACAATCCCTATGACCTCTCAGTACAGCCTTTCATAGTAGCTGCTTAGGAACCAGTACTTCAGTCCTATCAAAATGAATGTGGTGGTCTTTTGGCTGCAGAGCGCGTTCCACAACAGCTAATCTGTCAACCTCCACCATTCATAAATTGCTCTTGTGCTCTTCTAGTCATTTTTTGACCGTTCTTTTTGTAGCAGCCACGTACCCCTCCACACAACTACACGGCATCCTATAAATTCCTCCTTTTTTCAGCATCCTCAGCCAATTTTAGTTATCTTATATCTTGCGAGTGGGATAATAGATTACCGCGATGTTCTTTCTATTTTTGCAATATTTTTCCTATCGGTCAGTAATGTCCTTAGTAAAAGGCAGGAAAACTTTCGACTTCACAGGCGCTTGTGCATCCCTGTCATTTCTGCACGATGGTTTAGTGCTCTTTTTACCTCAGCGAACGAATAACCGTTCTAGAGCAATACATTGCGGAGATGTTTTAATTCCGCGTGAGGGAGCTGGTTTCGTAGATGTTCCTTACTCTATCCGCCAGAGTTCTTATGATGTCCAGCTTTTGTTGTGGGTCGAGGTTCCAATCCAGTTGCAGGTAACGGTCTGTGTGCGTGGGTTTCGGTAAAATGTGCGACCTAAGCTACAACCTCTTTTGTTGAAAACTAACACGTAAAGAAAATTTAAAGTTGCACCTGCTTCTTCCTCCATGGTAAACTGGATCTTCGGATTAATCTCGTTGAGATGTTTGTGAAAATGAGCTAGTTCCTCTCTGCCATGCCTCCACAAAACAAATGTATCATCCACGTACCGGAACCGTATATTCGGTTCCTTTTTCGCAATCTCCATTATCTCCTCCGCGATTTTTTTTCATGAACAAATTCGCAGTATGGTCCCGGCGGAGGTTCGAGTCCTCCCTCGGGCATGGGTGTGTGTGTTTGTCCTTAGGATAATTTAAGTTAAGTAGTGTGTAAGCTTAGGGACTGATGACCTTAGCAGTTAAGTCCCATAAGATTTCACACGCATTTGAACATTTTCAATTCGTAGTAACTGGGCTTTAGGGGCTCCCAGTAGCCAGGCCATCCGTCTGTTCATAGAACCCATCGTTCCATTTCAAATATGTTTTTGTGAGACAATATTCGAACAGTTGTGCAATATCGGTAGGGAAAATCCGATTCAGCTGTTGCAACACCTCTCTGAGCGGAACAAGAGTAAATAGCGATGCCACATCAAAACTTCATAATACGTATGCCCCCGACTGGAGCACTACGCCGTTTAATTTACTGATTAGAATGTGACTTCTTGATAGACTGATCGGATCGGCCCAAGTACGGTCGTAATACAGTTGTCAAAATCATGGCAATCGAATAAATGGGAGAACCAGGTGCACTCACTAAACGTCTTAGAGAAATATGGTCTTTGTGCATCTTCTGCAACCCATAAAGTCTTCGTGGCAGCGCAACTGAATTGAACAGACTTTTCTGAACGCTCTTTTCGCTAGATGACTTTTATTTATCAACCGTGTAACAGTCGTAAGAGCTTTTACCGTGGTGTCTTTACTCATCTACCTATATGTTCGATCCTCCTTAAAAATGTCGTCTGTAGATGCGGACGAAACGTTGGGTTCAAATGTGAAATCCATTTGTCCACGGCAAAACAGACCGGATCATTTTATTAATTGTGACATTTCCGGCCGTGAAACTTTACATTTTATAGTTAGACGCCACTGTAGGGAGCAGATCTCAAGAAATGTGCTACGGATGGAAGGACTCTAGAAAAGCAGAGTGCAGCTTTCGTGTTCTCTCATATTTCTGTCTCGTCGCACAGCCGTCAGTGTTATTCCGAAGTTTTTGAGGGATAAGCGGGTATGCAGCTGAGCCAAGGCGCAGCGGATTTTCAAACGGATAGAAGAGACCTTTATCACGTGAGCGGGTTCAACAGACCCGCCGGGAACTGGCAAGCACAGACACTAAGCTACTTCGTGGACTTCACAAAGGCATATGACTCCATCGACAGACAGACTCTTGTTAGGAGCCTGAAGAACAGAGGACTTGATGGAACTACACAAGAACACATAAAAGAAATTCTGACAGACACAAAAGCAAGGGTGAGATTCAGAGGAGCACTGTCAGAAGAATCTGAGATCAAGACTGGTGTTAAACAGGGAGCTGGATTGTCACCATTGTTGTTCAATGTAGCATTGGACGAAGTGATCAGGCAGTGGAGAGCAATAAATGAGGAAATGGGAATATCAAAGCCCCATGTGGGGGACAGAAGGGACAACAGTGCCCAAGCGGACTGCCTAGCCTTTGCAGACGACATAGCAATAGTAAGGGAGACGGGAGAAGACGCAAAGACACAACTCGACAGCTTAAGCAAGGCAGCCAGAAAGGTGGGGCTGAAGATCGCCTATAACAAGACACAGACATTAAATACCACTGCAGACTGGGAAACATCAGAAGGCACTGTGCAAATGATGGACAAATTTAAATACCGGGGAGAATTTATAACAGGAAGGAACAGGAGCAAGGAGGGAATAATAGAGAGGATAAAGAAGATGAGGTCAGCCTTCTGCATGACGAGAGACATATACAATAAAAATAATATATCCACAGAGGCAAAGATAAGCCACTACAAGGCAACGGTGAGGAATGCAGTATTATATGCTGCTGAGACGACGACACTAGGAAGAAATGGGACAGAACGACTAGAGAAAGAAGAGAGAAAAATACTGAGAAAAATACTAGGTCCCAAAAGAGGTGGAGGGAGGTGGATGCGAAGACCTAGGGAAGAATTGTACTGGAACATGAGAACAATATCCGGGGAAATCAGACTCAAAAGGGCAAGGTTTGCTGGGCATGTAGTTAGGATGAGTATGGACAGAATGACGAAGAGAGTGTGGGAAACAACAGGGAGGACAAGGGGAAAGACAGAAACCAAGTGGGTTATTGATCTTCGGAAGGACTGATTGGAATTGGGGATCAAAGTCGAAGGAAAGGAAAATTGGAGGAACAAATATAAACCGCGCAATATGCCGGAGATCAATGACAGATAAAAATACAGGAAAAGATTAGAGTGTCACCAGTGGAGCCAACAGGAGAAACAGAAACTGAAGATCTCGGAAGAAGAGCGGGAGAGAAAAAGAGAAAGAATGAAGAGGTTTTGGGAGAAGCCGTAACGCAAGAAGATGAAGAAGAAGAAGAAGAAGTAAGCTACTGTGTCTCCGTATCACTATCAGCAATAAAATGTGTAGAGGTGGCAGGGGTAGAATTGACAGACTACTATTAGGAAGTGTATCTTGACAACATCCAATAGGAAGAAGAAGAAATTTGACAATTCGCAACTTAATTAGACGATCCATTTAGAGGCTTCCGGCGCAGTTATCAGTTTATCCGCACATTCGTTATCTGACGATGAGAGATCTGTGCTTGTCAGGGGTGAAAACTTTGCCATTACTCCGCAAATTGTGCCCACGAAAGAAATAATAGCGAGTTTAGAAGCAGGCGTTTGTGGACAACTGAAGAAACCCATATAGAAGCTGTTAGAGTACTCGCCTCCAAAACGCAACAACTATGATTTAGAGGAATGCCATAAAATGCCTGAATTAGGACGATAGTACTATCATTCTCCCCTATGACAAGTGAAATGTGACGTTTCCTTTGAATGTGACCGAATATCAATGTAAGACTAATGACTTACTAAATCCGCAGACATTAGGAAATGGAGTAAAGACCCCACTGAAAATGTTCTTAGGACTGTTACACGGTTGATAAATAAGTCATCTAACGAAAAGAGCGTTCAGAAAAGTTTGTTCAATTCAGTTGCGCTACCATCAAGACTTTATGGGTTGCCGAAGATGCACAAAGAACATGTTCCTCTAAGACGTTTAGTGAGTGCTCCTGGTTCACCCAGCTATTCGATTGCCAAGTTTTTGACAACCGTATTACGACGGTACGTGGGCCGATGTGATTCGTCGGCACATTTTATCAGTAAGTTAAACGGCGTAGTGCTCCAGCCGTGGGACATATTAGCTAGTTTTGATGTGGTATCGCTATTTACTCTTGTTCCGATCTGCAACAGCTGAATCGGATTTTCCCTACCGATATAGCACAACCGTTTGAATAGTGCGTCACAACCATGTATTTCACGTGGAACGATGCGTTCTATAAACAGACAGATGGCGTGGCTATGGGGAGCCCCTTAAGCCCAGTTACTGCGAATTTCTTGATGCAAAAAATCAAGGAGGCGGCGCTGGAGACTGCCAAAAAGGAACCTAATATATGGTTCCGGTACGTTTATGATACGTATGCTTTATGGAGGCATGGCAGAGAGGAACTACCTCATTCTCACAAGCATCTCAACGGGATGAAACCGAAAATTCAGTTTACCATGGATAAGGACGTGTTTGATTTCAACAAAAAAGGTTGTATCTTAGGCCACACATTTTACCGAAAACCCATGCACACAGACCTTTATCTACAACGGATTTAGAACCACCACCCACAGCAGAAGCGAAACATCCCAAAAACGTTGGCGCATAGAACCAGGAACACCTACGAACCACAGCCCCTTGACGCGGAATTAAAACATGTCACCAATGCATTGCTCAAGAAATGTTTATTCCGTTGAGGTAAAAAGAGAGCTAAGACCATGGGTCAGAAATTATAGCGATGCACAACAGCCTGTGAAATCGAAAGTTTTCCTGCCTTTCATTAAGGACGTCACTGACCGCATAGGAGAAGTCTTGAATAACAGAACATCGCGGTAATCTACAAACACACACGGAAATACAAGAGCCACTAAAATTCGCAAGTATGCTCTCAAACCGGTGGAAAAAGCAGGAATTCATAGGATTCCGTGTACTTGTGTGGAGGTACGTGGATACTTCAAATAGAACGGTCAAAAAATGACTCTCCATGTATGTTTTTAAAACCTGTTTACAGAGACGGATAATAATTTTCACAAGTTTTATTACACGGCAAGACGAAGTGGTAACCTAGTTACAGACAGTAATAATTCGCTCGCGTGAATAGGTACACTCACATACCACACTAGCGCCCTTTGCTCCCTCGCTAAGCGAGCATGAAAAGTGTAAGGTAGCAAATTTTGCACCTTACATGATGCTAAATCACTAATAATACACCGAATAATAATTTATAATTGGCCCACCTGTAGGAGACAATGGACTCATAAAAGGAAGTTGTGTGTGTCATGTCAAACTAACGAGATAGCCGCAGAGGCTGGAACACGGCCGGAACCCCTAAGGAAGGTGTTTACGTCATGTCAAACTAACGGGATGGCCGCGGCCGGACCCCTTTGTCGGCACTTCAGACCACCAAAGACGTTGGGAGAGGCTGGGCCATCACAACAAGAAGTGAGAAGGAGCTCTATGCGTAAGAGAGAAAGACAATTTCGCGCCACAGCGGAAAATTTGCGGAAGACTGTGACGGGATTGGCGCAGAGCGCGTAGAGATACATTTTAAAAGTTTGGCGGCAACAGTAACCGTGGGAGAACTCTGTGTCGTGGTTGGGTACAAACGCGCATCGATACATGGTAGTCTGTGTCGTGATTGGCTACCAACGCGCACGGATCCATGCGGCGAAGAACGGCCAGGTTTGCGAAAACTCTGAAGGAGGACTCTGGGGTCGGCAGTGGACTAGAGCAGTCGCGGTGTCTGGCTGCCCTGCTTGGAGAACGTGGAGAGAAGTAGGTTGGAGAAATCACCGGCATTGAGTCCATTGGTTACTCTGCAAGTCTGAATAGTGTAGAGCATACGATTCCACATACGTAGCATTATATGTTCCTCTGAGAAGAGAAACAGATTTGTGCTAACTTGTGGTGTTCATATGCAATCTGAAGTGTACCTTTGCTGCCGCGCACTTGAGTCGACCAGCTACTCTTGACATATGTGCAAAATATTCCGGAGGTAAAATAGTCCCCCATTCGGATCTCCTGGCGGGGACTACTCAGGAGGACGTCGTTATCAGGAGAAAGAAAACTGGCGTTCTACGGATCGGAGCGTGGAATGTCAGATCACTTACTCGGGCAGGTAGGTTAGAAAATTTAAAAAGGGAAATGGATAGGTTAAAGTTAGATATAGTGGGAATTAGTGAAGTTCTGTGGCAGGAGGAACAAGACTTTTGGTCAGGCGAATATAGGATTATAAATACAAAATCAAATAGGGGTAATGCAGGAATAGGTTTAATAATGACTAAAAAAATAGGAGTGCGGGTAAGCTACTACAAACAGCATAGTGAACGTATTATTGTGGCCAAGACAGACAGGAAGCCCAGGCCTACTACAGTAGTACAAGTTTATATGCCAACTAGCTCTGCAGATGACGAAGAAATTGAAGAAATGTATGATGGAACTAAAGAAATTATTCAGATAGTGAAGGGAGACAAAAATTTAATAGTCATGGGTGACTGGAATTCGGTAGTAGGAAAAGGAAGAGAAGGAAACGTAGTAGGTGAATATGGATTGGGGGTAAGAAATGAAAGAGGACGCCGCCTGGTAGAATTTTGCACAGAGCACAACTTAATCATAGCTAACACTTGGTTCAAGAATCAGAAAAGAAGGTTGTATACATGGTAGAAGGCTGGAGATACTGACAGGTTTCAGATAGATTATGTAATGGTAAGACAGAGATTTAGGAACCAGGTTTTAAATTGTAAGACATTTCCAGGGGCAGGTGTGGACTCTGACCACAATCTATTGGTTATGAACTGTAGATTAAAACTGAAGAAACTGCAAAAAGGTGGGAATTTAAGGAGATGGGACCTGGATAAACTGAAAGAACCAGAGGTTGTACAGAGTTTCAGGGAGAGCATAAGGGAACAATTGACAAGAATGGGGGAAAGAAATATAGTAGAAGAAAAATGGGTAGCTTTGAGGAATGAAGTAGTGAAGGGAGCAGAGGATCAAATAGGTAAGAAGACAAGAGCTAGTAGAAATTCCTTGGGTGACAGAAGAAATATTGAATTTAATTGACGAAAGGAGAAAATATAAAAATGCAGTAAATGAAGCCGGCAAAAAAGAATACAAACGTCTAAAAAATGAGATCGACAGGAAGTACAAAATGGCTAAGCAGGCATGGCTAGAGGACAAATGTAAAGATGTAGAGGCTTATCTCACTAGGGGTAAGATAGATACTGCCTACAGGAAAATTAAAGAGACCTTTGGAGAACAGAGGTATGTATGAATATCAAGAGCGTTGATGGAAACCCAGTCCTAAGCAAAGAAGGGAAAGCAGAAAGATGGGAGGAGTATATAGAGGGTTTATACAAGGGCGATGTACTTGAGGACAATATTATGGAAATGGAAGAGGATGTAGATGAAGATGAACTGGGAGATACGATACTGCGTGAAGAGTTTGACAGAGCACTGAAAGACCTGAGTTGAAACAAGGCCCCGGGAGTAGACAACATTCCATTAGAACTACTGATGGCCTTGGGAGAGCCAGTCCTGACAAAACTCTACCATCTGATGAGCAAGATGTATGAGACAGGCGAAATACCCTCAGACTTCAAGAAGAATATAATAATTCCAATCCCAAAGAAAGCAGGCATTGACAGATGTGAAAATTACTGAACTATCGGCTTAATAAGTGAAAGCTGCAAAATACTAACGTGAATTCTTTACAGACAAATGGAAAAACTGGTAGAAGCCAACCTCAGAGAATATCAGTTTGGATTCCGTAGAAATGTTGGAACACGTGGGGCAATACTGACCTTACGACTTATCTTAGAAGAAAGATTAAGGAAAGGCAAACCTACGTTTCTGGTATTTGTAGACTTAGAGAAAGCTTTTGACAATGTTGACTGGATTACTCTCTTTCAAATTCTGAAGGTGGCAGGGGTAAAATACAGGGAGTGAAAGGCTATTTACAATTTGTACAGAAACCAGATGGCATTTATAAGAGTCGAGGGACATGAAAGGGAAGGAGTGGTTGGGAAGGGAGTGAGACAGGATTGTAGCCTCTCCCCGATGTTATTCAATCTGTATATTGAGCAAGCAGTAAAGGAAACAAAAGAAAAATTCGGACTAGGTATTAAAATCCATGGAGAAGAAATAAAAAATTTCAGGTTCGCCGATGACATTGTAATTCTGTCAGAGACAGCAAAGGACTTGGAAGAGCAGTTGAACGGAATGGACAGTGTCTTCAAGGAAGATATAAGATGAACATCAACAAAAGCAAAACGAGGATAATGGAATGTAGTCGAATTAAGTCGGGTGATGCTGAGGGAATTAGATTAGGAAATGAGACACTTAAAATAGTAAAGGAGTTTTGCTATTTGGGGAGCAAAATAACTGATGATGGGCGAAGTAGAGAGGATATAAAATGTAGACTGGCAATGGCAAGGAAAGCGTTTCTGAAGAAAAGAAATTTGTTAACATCGAGTATTGATTTAAATGTCAGGAAGTCGTTTCTGAAAGTATTTGTATGGAGTGTAGCCATGTATGGAAGAGAAACGTGGACGATAAATAGTTTAGACAAGAAGAGAATAGAAGCTTTCGGAATGTGGTGCTACAGAAGAATGCTGAAGATTAGATGGGTAGATCACATAACTAATGAGGAGGTACTGAATAGGATTGGGGAGAAGAGGAGTTTGTGGCACAACTTGGCTAGAAGAAGGGATCGGTTGGTAGGACATGTTCTGAGGCATCAAGGGATCACCAATTTAGTATTGGAGGGCAGCGTGGAGGGTAAAAATCATAGAGGGAGACCAAGAGATGAATACACTAAGCAGATTCAGAAGGTTGTAGGCTGCAGTACGTACTGGGAGATGAAGAAACTAGCACAGGATAGAGTAGCATGGAGAGCTGCATCAAACCAGTCTCAGGACTGAAGACCACAACAGCAACAACAACAATTAGAGGGTAATGGTAATTGCGATGTAAATGATACTGGGGGCATAATCGCGCGTTTAAACAGAGCCAACTTAAGTCAGATAGCAACTCATGGTCGACTAAGACTACCGATAGATATTTTTCAGTACATCGATAATTTTACAATTTTGCAAAAGTGATCACGAAAAGTGATCGCGGAAAACAGCTTTGAGGAAAGCTGCGATAATTTTCTGTTAACGTCATTAATGTTACTGACAGTGAAAGCGAGAAATATGAGCTAGGCTTCGGAAGGTGCAGACAAATGATTGCAAGCAAAAGTTAAATGTGCAAAATTACGAATGGACGCACACGGTGTCGTGTGATGCAGGAGTCAAATATCTGTCCTAAAGCAGAAAATGTAAAATTTCACTGATGATATGGATAAGTGTATTATTAGACAGTAATCTCTGCGGTGTTGTAAACAATGCAAAGAAAAGCATCTTCGCGAAAACTTCACAGCTTTTGTCACACACAAATGGACTTACAGGCTATAAAAGAAGCTCTGAGAAAACTTCCATCCACAGCATTTCATTTTAAAAGGTGCCTGAATGAATGGATCATTATATGTGGACGAGAGAACAGATTTTTTATGAAACAAGTGCGACCTGGATTCCCAAGCTGAGGGTTCAGTATAAACTTAATCTCTCTTCGTAAACGAAAATGTCCTCGCTGAATCATAATCGCCTAGCCCAAAGCGCTACGGAGAGGAAATTGAAATTTGGAGAGGGGTTAATATTACCCCCCTAAGGGGGTGAATTAGAGGATTAAAGATTTTTCGGGACTTTTGAAGCTAGAACTACAAGAAATGGTATATGATTCCTCAATCAGAAATTTAAAAAAAAATTCGTGTTTCAGGGGTTTTGGAAATTGACCTCCTAAGGGGGTGAAATAGGAGATGAAGTTTTCATGGAAATTTGTGTAACTGGTACATTAAAACATTTTTAAAGCTAAACGTATGAAAACTGGTATTTGACTTCTCGGTTAGAAATAAATAAATATGTTTTAGGGGATGAAAATTTCAATGGAAGTATCCCCACAAGAACTCAAATGACAGGATTAACAAAAATCTACCAGAACCGCTTTTTGGTCAAAAGTATACATTCGGAAAAGACCATGAATCTATGGCCTTAATTAGCGTGGAATGCTTAGAAGGTGTTGGAATTTGTGAACTAAATCAAAGAAAGCTATTTAATAGTCACCACAGCAAACCGGATTTATCGCATCTGCGTCGAAAAAGAAACAGATCATTAATACATTAGCTTTTCGGTAGGCTTAATATATGTTTACAAAATTATTTTTGTTGTAATTATTACGCTAACTAATCATTGCTGACGACAAAATAAATGGTATTCCACGTTTAGATTTACACAAGAGCAATGGGTGTAACAAGACACAGGATCGATTAAAGAAAAAAAATCGCAGGCCTTACAGTCTACGCCAGCAAAACAGCGGGCGAAAAGACAGTTCATCTATAGCAGGGCTGGCTACGCCGTGCCAAATGTCACGCGTGCAGCGTGTGCGGACCGTGGGCGGGCCAAGAGCCGGCCTGCAACTCGGCTCTGGTCGGTCCTTCTCGGAAGTGCCCGTAACAGCCCGACAGTCCATTTAGCGGCAGTTTTCTGTCGGCACGACCTTCTCGAGTTGGGCAGAACGGTGGTGTCGGCGCTCTTTACACTTCGCTATTTGTTCGTGGAATGGAGGACGTTCACAAGTCCCGTGATTGTTCGTGCAAAAAGAGGCAGTCTAGCGATCTATCGTCACAATCCTTTAAAATGATGAGAATGACAGAAGAGAGGGATGAGAATTCTCAATTCACGTAAGCTACGGGTACTGCTTCTTTGCCGTGAAACATTACAGCGCCACACACACAGGGAATGACATTGAAAGAGCAAAAAATTACAACGATCGACAGACGGGATTGATTGTTCAGTACATTAACAAGCACTTTGTGCTAAATATCAGGTATGGGGCACATGAAGAAATTGGTGGTGCAAATAGCAAAATTTCTGAAGTAACGCCTATTGTTCCATGGTCAGCTGCAACTGTTTTATGGAAATGAACGAAGAGTATAGAGACTTCGTATATTACTGCAAAGTGCGTTGCTGAAGTCAAGGGGCACGCCTGGAATGATTTTTCAATTTAATACTCGCTATTGTTGAATTTATGAAGGAAAAAGGAGTACAGGGACGAAAATTAGAGCCGGCTGGTGTGGCAGAGTGGTTCTGGGAGCTTCAATCTGGAACCGAGCGACCGCTACGTCGCAGGTTCGAATCCCGCCTCGGGCATGGATGTGTGCGATGTCCTTCGGTTAGTTAGGTTTAAGTAGTTCTAAGTTATAGGGGACTGATGACCTCAGATGTTAAGTCCCATAGTGCTCACAGCCATTTGAAACATTTGAACGAAATTAAGAATATCCCGAATGGATTGCAGACTTCGCATTTTAAGTGGCTGTACACTGCCCACGGTAAAACATTGCAAGATAACTTCTTTCTGATTTGATGGGGACGCATTTAAAAAGAAAATCGCGTTGTAGAAGGGACACATTTTGACAAACACAGTCCAGTTCCTGAAGCTCACTGACCTTAAAGAAAGTGCAAGGCTAGAAGAATTCATTACGGCCTTGCAAGAATTAAAAGGATAGTTTTATAAAGACTTTGGGCGCACTGTCAGTCTTAGGTCTCTTTTCGAGCTGTTTTCGAGACCGTTTGCCGTTTCAGTTGAAAGTACCCCTGCGCATATGCAGACATAAGTGATTAACCAGCAAGGTTATTCCAGTTTCAATGACACCTTGCTTTCCTAAGGTAGATATTCCAAGTCTCCATAATGAGATTGCAAAAGGGCTACAATCTTTCCGTCGACATATTCGTGTGAAAGACCTAACTAAATAAGTCGCAATAACCTTGCAACGTGAGTGTGAAACTCTGTGAAATTGTCTGCGTCTGTTAGCATACCGACAGTTTGTACCATATAAAAATAATACACACATCAAAAAAAGTTTTGCATCACCCCGGTCCCCAGAACTCATGAATATAGACGTTGACTATGGATATTGTGTCGCAAACACAGTCCCTTTGACTGTTCAGAGATGTCACCAAAACCACCCAAAGATGTAAACTACCATGCATGAGCAGTGCCTATTAGACGGAGGGGGTCCGACAGCCGATCAGTGCCAGTCATTCGACCAGGAAGGAGGTGTACGGCTCGTGTTGTCTGTACTCCAACCATGCCTAGACGGTCAATACCGCTGTTCGATCGCGTCCGCATTGTTACTTTGTGCCAGGAAGGGCTCTCAACAACGGAAGTGTCCTGGCGTCTCGGAGTGAACCAAAGCGATGTTGTTCGGATATGGAGGAACTCTCGATGACATGCCTCGCTCAGGTCGCCCAAGGGCTACCTACGGATTATGGTAACATTTTTGTGGCAAGATCTTATGGGACCAAACTGCTTAGGTCATCGGTCCCTAAGCTTACACACTATTTGATGTAACTCAAATTAACTTACGCTGTGGACAACACACGCAAACCCTTGCCCAAGGGAAGACATGAATCTCCGACGGGGGCAGCCGCGCGGACCGTGACAAGAGGCCTGAGACCGCGCGGCTTCACGGGTTATGGCTCGGAGGAACCCTGACAGCAACGCCTCCATGTTGAATAATGCTTCTCGTGTTACGACTCAAACTGTGCGCAATAGGCTGCATGATGCGCTACTTCACTCCCGACGTCCATGGTGAGGTCCATCTTTGCAACCAGGACACCATGCAGCGCGGTACAGATGGGCGCAACAACATGTCGAATGGACCGCTCAGCACTCGCATCATGATCTCTTCACTGATGAGGGTCGCATCCGCCTTCAACCAGACAATCGTTGGGGACGTGTTTGCAGGCAACCCGGTCAGGCTGAGCGCCTTAGACACACTGCCCAGCGAGTGCAGCAAGGTGGAGGTTCCCTGCTGTTTTGGGGTGGCATTATGTGGGGCCGACGTATGCCACTGGTGGTCATGCAAAGCGCCGTAACGGCTGTACGATACGAGAATGCCATCCTCCGGCCGATGGTGCAGCCATATCGGCAGCATACTGGCGAGGCATTCGTCTTCATGGACGACAATTCACGCCTCCATCACGCACATCTAGTGAATGGCTTCGTTCAGGATAACGACATCGCTCGACTAGAGTGGCCAGAATGTTCTCCCGACATGAACCCTATCGAACATGCCTGGGATTGATTGAACAGGGCTGTTTATGGACGACGTTACCCACCACCCACTCTGAGGTATCTACGCCGTTGAGGAGTGGGACAATCTAGACCAACAGAGCCTTGATGAACTTTTGGATAGTAGCCCGTGCCACGACGAATACAGACATGTATCAGTGCAAGAGGACGTGCTACTGGGTATTAGAGGTATCGGTGGATGTGTAAGCAATCTGGACGACCGCCTCTGAAGGTCTCGCTGTATGGTGGCGCAAAACGCATTGTGTGCTTTTCATGAGCAGTAAAAAGGGCGGAAGTGATGTTTATGTTGATCTCGATTCCTATTTTCCGTACTGGTGCCGGAACTCGCGGAACCGAGGTGATGTAAAACTTTTTTTGATGTGTGTACCACGTACTCCGAAAACAGTTAATTGATATTGAAAACTTGTTTTGTTGAGAAATGTGAAATATAAAACCAAATCAGATGCAGTGCAGCTGCACTGTCATTTAAATGCGGCGCGTTCGCTGTTTTCCCATCTTCCCCTTCCGCGCACTCAGACGGCGCGCCGTGGCGGTGGGGGGAAAGCGAAGCGAGGCTGAGCGCTTCGGAACTCCGGCCCGAACATGGACCCTGAGCCGAAATCTTAGTCACTCCTGGTCGACAGGTTTTGATGAGTGAGTTTGCAAGTATCAAAATAAGTTATATAAAAGCAATGTATTTTGATTGCATTGACTGAGAAGTCTAATTCTCTTACACCAGCAAGGGACTGTAGGACTAAGCCTTTGTCATAAATTTCAACTTCATACCTATATCTGTTCCTGAGAAAAAGAGGCCATAATTGATGGATAGACAGATGGGCAAACTGACAACAAAAGGATCCTGCGGGAATTCCGTTTTTACCGATTGAGGGACAAAACCTTAAAATGGAGCACCATAAATAAAGCGGCCAGTGGCTCATATATTTTTCATACACACTGCTGTGCACAGTCACAGTGTCCGATGAGTACTGTCAAACAACTGTTTTAGTATCGTGAATTCAGAGTTTTCTTTTGTGTCCATTTCTCCTCAACAGGACTACATCCGAGTATCATGTAAGAATAGTCAGAAACATGTACAGACAAGGAAAACCGAATTTTAGGTTTTCATTAAGAAACACCAGTCTTCTTACTATTTCACTGAAAAAATTTAGGAAGAGAATAGTTGCCTACTGATGTACCACCTAGTTGCTTAACAGTGAATACTCACACCGTAGGGCGACTCCTCATGACATATAGAAAGAGGCATTGGAGGAAGTTATCTGGACACTCTAAGAGAAATTCAATTTTCATCAAACTACGATTATGTTATGTTACGTTATGTTAACCTTACGACTTATCTTAGAAGAAAGATTAAGGAAAGGCAAACCTACGTTTCTAGCATTTGTAGACTTAGAGAAAGCTTTTGACAATGTTGACTGGAATACTCTCTTTCAAATTCTAAAGGTGGCAGGGGTAAAATATAGGGAGCGAAAGGCTATTTACAATTTGTACAGAAACCAGAAGGCAGTTATAAGAGTCGAGGGACATGAAAGGGAAGCAGTGGTTGGGAAGGGAGTAAGACAGGGTTGTAGCCTGTCCCCAATGTTGTTCAATCTGTATATTGAGCAAGCAGTAAAGGAAACAAAAGAAAAATTCGGAGTAGGTATTAAAATTCATGGAGAAGAAATAAAAACTTTGAGGTTCGCCGATGACATTGTAATTCTGTCAGAGACAGCAAAGGACTTGGAAGAGCAGTTGAATGGAATGGACAGTGTCTTGAAAGGAGGATATAAGATGAACATCAACAAAAGCAAAACAAGGATAATGGAATGTAGTCTAATTAAGTCGGGTGATGCTGAGGGAATTAGATTAGGAAATGAGGCACTTAAAGTAGTAAAGGAGTTTTGCTATTTGGGGAGCAAAAGAACTGATGATGGTCGAAGTAGAGAGGATATAAAATGTAGGCTGGCAATGGCAAGGAAAGCGTTTCTGAAGAAGAGAAATTTGTTAACATCCAGTATTGATTTAGGTGTCAGGAAGTCATTTCTGAAAGTATTCGTATGGAGTGTTGCCATGTATGGAAGTGAAACATGGACGATAAATAGTTTGGACAAGAAGAGAATAGAAGCTTTCGAAATGTGGTGCTACAGAAGAATGCTGAAGATTAGATGGGTAGATCACATAACTAATGAGGAAGTATTGAATAGGATTGGGGAGAAGAGAAGTTTGTGGCACAACTTGACCAGAAGAAGGGATCGGTTGGTAGGACATGTTCTGAGGCATCAAGGGATCACCAATTTAGTATTGGAGGGCAGCGTGGAGGGTAAAAATCGTAGGGGGAGACCAAGAGATGAATACACTAAGCAGATTCAGAAGGATGTAGGTTGCAGTAGGTACTGGGAGATGAAGAAGCTTGCACAGGATAGAGTAGCATGGAGAGCTGCATCAAACCAGTCTCAGGACTGAAGACCACAACAACAACAACATGTTAACCGGCGACCTAGAAACGACGGAGAGGCTCCGTCCACGCCGCAGCCTCAGTGGTCCGCAACCCCACGACGACTACCGCAGTCCACTTCACCCCTCTGCCGCCCCACACCGAACCCAGGGTTATTGTGCGGTTCGGCCTCCGGTGGACCCCCCAGGGAACGTCTCACACCAGACGAGTGTAACCCCTATGTTTGCGTGGTAGAGTAATGGTAGTGTACGCGTACACGGAGAACTTGTTTGCACAGCAATCGCCGACATACTGTAGATGAGGCGGAATAAGGGGAACCAGCCCACATTTGCCGAGGCAGATGGAAAACCGCCTAAAAACCACCCACAGGCTGGCCGGCTCACCGGACCTCGACACAAATCCGCCGGGCGGATTCGTGCCGGGGACCAGGCGCTCCTTACCGCACGGCCAACCGGGCGTCGAAACGACGGTTGCTGATAGAAACTTACCACTTACACATTTTGAATGTACATGTTATAAGCTATCACGCCAAATATTTCTAAGTGAAAAAGAAAATAATATATTGGAAATACAAGGTCTTTTATGAAGGCCTGCGTAGAGACAAATATTCCGTACCAAAACGGGTACTGTGACGATTGCCATCGTAGCAGGAACTTCCGATTATCGTGTATATTTTGTAGGCATCTCCACGCCTCAGTTTCTGAAAGAATACCAAGCAGTTGCAGCAGACCATTTTCAATCGGACTTTAGCATTAGGCCATAGTAACAGAACAGAGGCGGTTTTAAATAACACAACTTAATTAATTCAAAATTGTCACAAAGAGGTAGGACGGCGGATGACAGCTTTCTGTATAAAAGGGTATAGAAGTTAGTCTTCTGTGCTGCAGTACGCGTATTTTTTGGAAGCAGCTGACTCTTATTGGGGATGAACACCTCGCCCACTTCCGCCGACTGGCGTGGCCACCTCTCCCCACCGAAAGCCATGTCGTCGTTTGTGATCCACAGAAGAAACTACCAAACTGGGACTCATCTATACGCCAAAAGATATTGTTGAAACATTCATATTTTGAAAAGTTATTACTCTCCTTACAAGTGAGGTAACAAGAATAATGGAAGTGATTTACATTTCATCAGACGACGCAGAAATGAAACAGCTTTTACTAAAACTAACGGAAGAAAACTTCGGCTGTCAGTGTGACTGACAACAAAGGCGATGGATATTAGCACTATAGTCCGATCCACGAACAATGGCCGGCCAGAGTGGCCGAGCAGTTCTAGGCGCTACAGTCTGGAACCGCGCGACCGCTACGGTCCTGCCTCGGGCATGGATGTGTGTGATGTCCTTAGGTTGGTTAGTTTTCAGTAGTTCTAAGTTCTAGGCGACTGATGACCTCAGAAGTAAAGTCCAAGATGTGCTCAGAGCCATTTGAACCCATTTGAAAGAACAATGACAGTTTGCGCAAGTCGAGGTACGGACGTGGGTTGTATTGTTGACGATTCCAAGCGATGGTTGCCACACGCACATGCGCCTGTTTCCCACCTGAAGAAATCGTATATCTCTCGCTCGCTTATGCAGACTTTATCACTTACTCCCACAATCAGCGATGACACCTCGCAACAAATGGAATCGATATTCACTAAACAACTCGCTACGATCACGTTTAAAGCTCACATTAGCCACGGAAATCACAGTGGAGCGCTCAAAACACTACTGAACGATCATTGGCTGTCGAAAAATACGTGACTTGGGTCCGTAGAACAAACCTACATTCGACGGCCATCGTTCGTGACTCCAACTATAGTCTCACTACTTCTCGGCAGCCAGCAACGCTTTCAGGGCAAAAAATATGCAGTGGTGTCTTTTTCCCTGTCAGGGCCGCTTTGCCACGCCTTTTCCTACCGATCTTACTATTAATTGATAACCTAAGTAAATTAGTAAGTTGTGTTAATTAACAGCAGTAACTGCATTATGAGACAGGATTATAAATGTTTCTTAAATGTATGAATGTTATTTTTCTTTTACTCATTGCACTGTATTGCAACAGCCTCAGTTTAACTTCACGTTAGTTGCTACAAAGATGTACCTCACTTAAAGATGACCGTCTCTATAACGCGCACTCACGAATGCACATTACTTCCGTTTGGCATTTGTAGCACAGCAGCTGAGCAGCGCTAGCTGAGCCTGCCCGTGAGTTGTCAGAGGAAGACAAACAGCAGAGCACGCGTCCCTCGCACTTCTGTTAACGCCGAAGGACCCGCGCTGCGTAACCACTCTACCCCTGACGTAAGCGGCAAACTTTACTTAGCTCACGGCTGAATTCACCAACGTCAATCAAAATTAAGGACGTCCCAGAATATTACTCTGTCTGCAAGTATTTTTGTTTGTTACTGAGCAAGAGTAACACACCCGTAAGAAGCTGTTAAAGTCAGCAGCTGACCTTCTTGGACTCTGATGTTAGTTGCTAGAAGCGTATTGTTATAAAACACGGCAGAGGACCGCGGGCTGCAGTTTGGCGAACACGGAACCGGTCCTAAACGCTCTACAGCTGATCTGCACTCTTGCAAAGAGTGATGTGCACAGTCGTGATACGTCGAGCATCCCGCTCTCCAATCCCAAAAAATAACGCCTGATGTTTTTGCTGCTGAGAATTAAAAGTTGTGTGTCACCTTGCCTGGGCAAACCATTCAATGTAACGCTACGTCGGTGACCTGGACGTCATTTGCGCTGCTTTTACAGCGTGGCTATACCTGAATTTTCGCTACTCGTGGGAGTGTAGAGCGAAAACTATTTACCTTACGGGTACGCAACTCTATGGGAATGTTGTTCAGACAGTGCGCTGCATGGTATGCATTGTTAGTAGTATTAGTGTCACGACGTGCCGTTAGGCGCAGGAAGTGATACAGGTATTTAGGGTTGAAACACAATCAGCAGTGTGCATTACAGTTGCAGACAGTCGACATGGGTGTGGACAAGCTGGGCAGTGCATTACTCGTAAAGCTGTGCTGCTGCTCTTCACTGTTGCCAGCGCAGTGGTCGTGATGCCACTCGGGGACCCCGTAACGTATTTGGAGAAAACCGGATCGTTGGCCATTAGGATCACAAGATTTGAAACCGTCTGATTTCCAGCCGTGTGTTTACGTGAAGAACAGAGTTTACCAACAGGACACGAAAACGTGTCGGAGCTCGAAGATGAGCGTAGCGAGGGAGGTAGCCAACGTCCCACCTGAGATGTTTCTGGCAGCATTAGAGCAATTTCTAGTGCGGTTCCAGGCTGTCCTTTATGCAGATGGTTGTCACATTGAGCAACGTTTGTAACCCAGAATGTAAACATGGTACACAGTTAACAAATGTTCCCCCTCATGTGCAAATTAAAATGTGTTTCTTTCAGTGGCTTATTCGTTATTTCTCTTCTGCGTGTCCGTACAAACGTTTCCATAAGTTTCACTGTCCTACTATTACTCTTTCTCACGAGGGCCCTCAGAGGTAGCGGAAGTTTATTTATAACCACCCTGTATATTCAAGTAACTTGACAGTTATCATCGCAAGGTGTTGTGCGCCATGGAAGAGGTACACAACACATTCCATGAGAGAACCCCCCCCCTCCCCTTCTCCCCACCCCCCCACACACACGCAGAACCACACTCGTCTGCCCTATTCCAGTTGTGTGCAGCAGCCTGCCAATAGCGCTCACAAAAGCGGACCTCTTCCTGCTTCCGCACCACTTCCTAGTGTATGTCCGCCGACAGTCCCCATTAGACAGTGCTGCCTATGGCGTCTGTCTAGACTTCATCGCTTCCGCCTTGTACTGCTGGGAATGGAAATCCTTCCATCGACACGTACCAAAACATGACACGCCACAGGCACTCAGGCAGTTCCGCACCAGCAGTTGGACAGACTACTTTCAATAACGCTCTGTCGGCAGAGCACTTGCTCCGCGGAAGGCAGAGGTCCCGAGTTCGAGTCTCGGTCTGGTACTCACGTTTAATCTTCCACAAAATTTCATATCAGCGCATATTCCACTGCAGAATGAAAATTTCCTTCTAGAATCACCCCTGAGGCTGTGACTAAGCAATATCTCGGCAATATCCTCTCTTCTTGGAGTGCTAGGCCTGTAACTTTCGCAGGAGAGCTTCTGTGATAGTTTGGACGCTAGGAGATGAGGTACTGACGGAGTAAAACTGTGAGGACGGGTAGCTCAGTCTGTAGAGCACTTGCCGACGAAAGACAAAGGTCTCAGGTGCGAATATCGGTTCGGCATATAGTTTTAATCTTCCAGGAAGTTTCAGTGTGGTTCAACACCTGCAAATCGCTCCGTACGGTACCCCGAAGACTGCCTTCCGACTCAGCAGTCACTGTTTACGGAGTAATTGGTCTATCAAGAGTGTCTGCAACTATCAATTATGCAACCCCAAAGGTGTTTAGATATCATTGTATAAGCCTTAGAACGTCAAGTGACATGCCACAAATTGTACCAAAGTTAGGTACCATTTTGTAACATACTTTTAATAAATGTCTTTTGTTATTTATTACTGTGTTGCCACATTTCTGTATAGAGCCGCCCTATCAGAAAAGTGTTAATTAGCAACCGTGCAATTGCTACCTCAATGAACTACAGCAGTTTTCTGTCACTGTGGGTGTTTGAGCAGAATTAATAGTAGCATTCAATTACTAACAACACAAGGCTTGCACACCCATCAAAAGATTCGAAGTGGTAGCTGGGAATCAAACCCTGTATCTTGGCGTTACTAGCCAAAACTGCTAACTAATAGACCACACCGTCAGTTTGCTTATCTTGCTGTAACAGCGGCGTTCACTGGTGTGACGTTAGAAGACTTCAGAGGCAGTTTACGACGCCGAAAGGCGTCTGTCTGATGACACTGGAAGAGATACATTTTGACGGGAGAGGGAATTGAAAACATAAAAAACCCATTCAGCATAGTCTCTTACAAAGAGGCAGAATTAAAATTCTCGACTGAAACAACAGACCACAAATCAACAAACATCGCTTTGGAAAGTAGCGACATCACTGGGAACGGTATATTTATTGATACTGCCAGCGAAGTGTCGTAAGCAACAAAGGTGGGATATACTGTATTTCGTGTTTGTCTTCCTATTCTAAAGGGGCACTTCAGTCAGTGCCAAATAAAGACACTGCTATCATATCCAGGTAATCAGTTCGCTTTGTCAGGTAATAGAATAATACAAATGTCAAGTTAATCAGCGTCTTTGTCTTTCCATCTGTCAATTGGGCTTAACGTGTAGTCGTTTTTAACTCGTTTTTCGTCTTCGTGTTCTACAGTTCTGACACGGTGCCCATACGGGGTACGATCTTAGTTGTTTCTGCGCCTAAAAAAAAAAAAAAAAAAAGGAAAAGAACAGCATCTTTATTTTCAGTGCAGATTATGGCTTAAAAAGTTTTTAACTTTATAAAATTAATAAACTGGAATTGCTAATTGCTATGCTGATTTGTTCTTCGGACGTGCCATTTACAGCATTTGGATCAACTCGATATTTTAGGAGTTGTAATACAGACACCTCACACATTTTTCTGCAGATGATCGATTTTTTGGAAAATGCTGTAGTATAAAGCAATGCCATTAAGGTGAAAGGGCAACCAAAACGAAAGAGGCCATAAGTCCCAAATTAATAAATGTATTTGAGGTGAATTCTTCCAGCTAAACAAATTTAATGTGGCAGATTGCATTAACAAGATATGATTTCTGGGGGAAGCTTTCTGTGCCCTAACGAGTATGGTGAAATTTTCCTTACACTACTGGTACGATGAGATCATCAGGACCCATTTTCTTTATTTCGGAATCAGGAGATAAAATAAAACACAGTGTTATATTAATCTTAATCTCAATAGGTAGTGAAACTTCAAGGTGAACACGCTTAAAAATAGATTTAAGGCTACAATGAATAGCAAAGACTTTCTTGTTAAATAAAGATTTTAATAAAACAGAAGTACCATTTACAAAATATTGGTGTTTTGCCAGCACAAAATTGATGGCGTTCAGAAATTATTAATGGTTTATAACAATACGAATTTTAACAGTAAAATAAAGTAAAGCTTAAATACGCCTAACTTTCAGTCAGAGTCATGGTTGCTTTTAAAATCCGGACCAAGTTCTGAATCATAGCTGCAGCTGAAACCACTCTCACCTTCATCAGGGTATGACTGAACCCATTCATCGAGTTAAGGTTTACTTATTTCATTTCATTATGAGAAGAAACCAAATGGCAGTTAAAAGAGTTGAGGGGCATGAAAGGGAAGCAGTGGTTGGGAAGGGAGTGAGACAGGGTTGTAGCCTCTCCCCGATGTTATTCAATCTGTATATTGAGCAAGCAGTGAAGGAAACAAAAGAAAAATTTGGAGTAGGTATTAAAATTCATGGAGAAGAAATAAAAACTTTGAGGTTTGCCGATGACATTGTAATTCTGTCAGAGACAGCAAAGGACTTGGAAGAGCAGTTGAACGGAATGAATAGTGTCTTGAAAGGAGGATATAAGATGGACATCAACAAAAGCAAAACAAGAATAATGGAATGTAGTCGAATTAAGTCGGGTGATGCTGAGGGTATTAGATTAGGAAATGAGACACTTAAAGTAGTAAAGGAGATTTGCTATTTGGGGAGCAAAATAACTGATGATGGTCGAAGTAGAGAGGATATAAAACGTAGACTGGCAATGGGAAGGAAAGCGTTTCTGAAGAAGAAAAATTTGTTAGCATCGAGTATAGATTAAGCGTCAGGAAGTCGTTTCTGAAAGTATTTGTATGGAGTGTAGCCATGTATGGAAGTGAAACATGGACGATAAATAGTTTAGACAAGAAGAGAATAGAAGCTTTCGAAATGTGGTGCTACAGAAGAATGCTGAAGATTAGATGGGTAGATCACATAACTAATGAGGAGGTATTGAATAGGATTGGGGAGAAGAGAAGTTTGTGGCACAACTTGACTAGAAGATGGGATCGGTTGGTAGGACATGTTCTAAGGCAATTTAGTATTGGAGGGCAGCGTGGAGGGTAAAAATCGTAGAGGGAGACCAAGAGATGAATACACCAAGCAGATTCAGAAGGATGTAGGTTGCAGTAGGTACTGGGAGATGAAGAAGCTTGCACAGGATAGAGTAGCATGGGGAGCTGCATCAAACCAAAATGGCTCTGAGCACTATGGGACTTAACATCTGTGGTCATCAGTCCCCTAGAACTTAGAACTACTTAAACCTAACTAACCTAAGGACATCACACACATCCATGTCCGAGGCAGGATTCGAACCTGCGACCGTAGCAGTCGCGCAGTTCCGGACTGAGCGCCTAGAACCGTGCATCAAACCAGTCTCAGGACTGAAGACCACAACAACTACATGAGAAGATATGGCTATTTCACTCTGGGTTCGGAGAAAACACTTCATTACAGAAAAATCTCAGATTCTGAATGGTGGGTCTGTCCCCAATTCAGAGAAAAAATGATTTAAATGATTTACAGCAACAAATGTGTGTGTTGTATTCTGTTGTATAGGTGACGACTCTGTTTAACGACTCACAGCTCACTGAAAGGTACTGAGTACTCTACTGCTATGGCGGTTGTGTTACGAACATTCTGGGGCCGCATGACCCCACAATATCAGTTACGTGTTAATACTCTAAGTTTGAAAGTCAGTTATCTGAAAACTCCATTTTCTATTTACGCCCTTGTTACAACCAAGCGGTCAGTATTTAGACTAAGGAAGATATAACGGCATTGCAGTGAATCGAGAAATTCTCATCTGTGACATGGAATGAGAGGCAAGTGACAAATGATATCTCCGTCCCACGCTGGGCGCCAGAAGTGTAGTGAATCCTTCAAATTCTGCCGTGAGCCTTAGTGTGCTAATTACTAATGACGTCGTCTCACATTGGGAACCAATAAAATAACACATATAATTAAGTGAAATCAAACGCAAAAGGTTATGAGGTTAAGAGATTGATAAGCAAGTGGAACAAGGTGTTTAGATGAATAAAACATTGAGGTGACTGGATTTATTTGAGTAACTTGTATACACAAAACAAAACAAAAGAAATTACAACTCCGAGGGCCGATCTGACTGGACAGGGACACGACTCTGTTACCAAGGGGAAGGAGACAGGAATGAATCACATCACAATTTTTCTTAGTCATTTGTGTTTCTCGATGACGGCGGCAGGCGCTGAGTGAGTACGGCGCGTCGCCTCGGAGCTAGTCTCTGCTGTGGCACTGGGCCAGCCTCCGCTGCCGGCTGTGTGACGAGGGAGGGCCCGGAGCGGTCTCCGCGCTGGCGGGCCGCCGTATGTTGCCGTGACCGAAGTAGAGCTGTCGCGGCGATGGACGGCAGAGCCCCGAGTCCCCTTGCTTCAGCGCTGCCTCACCGACTCCCTTCTTCACTCCTCATCCATCTCTCAGCTCAACGAATCCTCAAACATTTTCCTCCTCTCGACGTTGTCATTGGCGGACCAAATCTTCAGCGACGCCCAGTGACTGTTCGCCGTTTCATGGCCACGCCTCCCAGTACAGGGTGAAAATTCTCTGTCTCACGTGGACTGGTGTGCGACTCGGAAACTGGCATCTTTCTCACGATTTCCCTGTCAAGGCTGGTCGCAGCGTCGGTCTACATGTACATGTACATCTACATCTACATGCATACTCTGCAAATCACATTCAAGTACCTGGCAGAGGGTTCATCGAACCAGCTTCACAATTCTCTATTATTCCAATCTCGGATAGCGCGTGGAAAGAATGAACACCTATATCTTTCCGTACGAGCTCTGATTTCCCTTATTTTATCGTGGTGATCGTTCCTCCCTATATAAGTCGGTGTCAACAAAATATTTTCCCATTCGGAGGAGATTCGTGAGAAGATTCCGTCGCAACGAAAATCGCGTTTCTTTTAATGATTTCCAGCCCAAATCCTGTATCATTTCTGTGACACTCTCTCCCATATTTCGCGATAATACACTACTGGCCATTAAAATTGCTACACCACGAACATGACGTGCTGCAGACACGAAATTTAACCGACAGGAAGAAGATGCTGTGATGTGCAAATAATTAGCTTTTCAGAGCATTCACACAAGGTTGGCGCCAGTGGCGACACCTACAACGTGCTCACATGAGGAAAGTTTCCAACCGATTTCTCATACACAAACAGCAGTTGACCGGCGTTGCCTGGTGAAACGTTGTTGTGATGCCTCGTGTAAGGACTTTGATTAAGGTCGGATTGTAGCCTATAGCGATTGCGGTTTATCGTGTCGCAACATTGCTGCTCGCGTTGGTCGAGATCCAGTGACTGTTAGCAGAATGTGGAATCGGTGGATGCAGGATGGTAATACGGAACGCCGTGCTGGATCCCAGCGGCCTCGTATCACTAGCAGTCGAGATGACAGGCATCTTATCCGCACAGCTGTAACGGATCGTGCAGCCACGTCTCGATCCCTGAGTCAACAGACGGGGACGTTTGCAAGACAACAACCATCTGCACGAACAGTTCGACGACGTTTGCAGCAGCATGGGCTATCAGCTCGGAGACCATGGCTGCGGTTACCCTTGACGCTGCAACACAGACAGGAGCACCTGCGATGGTGTACTCAACGACGAACCTCGGTGCACGAATGGCCATACGTCATTTTTTCACATGAATCCAAGTTCTGTTTTCAGCATCATGATGGTCGCATCCGTGTTTGGCGACATCGCGGTGAACGCACATTGCAAGCGTGTATTCTTCATCGTCATACTGGCGTATAACCCGGCATGATGGCATGGGGTGCCATTGGTTACACGTCTCGGTCACCTCTTGTTCGCATTGACGGCATTTTGAACAGTGGAAGTTACATTTCAGATGTGTTACGACCCGTGGCTCTACCCTTCATTCGATCCCTGCGAAACCCTACATTTCAGCAGGATAACGCACGACCGCATGTTGCAGGTCCTGTACGGGTCTTTATGGATACAGAAAATGTTCGACTGCTGCCCTGGTCAGCACATTCTCCAGATCTCTCACCAATTGAAAACGCCTGGTCAATGGTGGCCGAGCAACTGGCTCGTTACAATACGCCATGAACTGTGGTATCGTGTTGAAGCTGCATGGGCAGCTGTACCTGTACACGCCATCGAAGCTGTGTTTGACTCAATGCCCAGGCGTATCTAGGCCGTTATTACGGCCAGAGGTGGTTGTTCTGGGTATTGATTTCTCAGGATCTATGCACCCAAATTGCGTGAAAATGTAATCACATGTCAGTTCTAGTATAATATATTAGTCCAATGTATACCCGTTTATCATCTGCATTTCTTCTTGGTGTAGCAATTTTAATCATTAGTAGTGTAGAAAACGTGCTGCCTTTCTTTGAACTTTTTTGATGAACTTCGTCAGTCCTATCTGGTAAGGATCCCACACCGCGTAGCAGTATTCTAAAAGAGGACGGACAAGCATAGTGTAGGCAGTCTCATTAGTAGGTCTGTTAAATTTTCTAAGTGTCGCTCATTGTTTCGATGTTTCTCTGCATTCCTAATCTGTTGTGAAGTGAGACCTGGACAGGCTCATGTTTGTGCTTTGTCTCGGTATGTGCTGGCGTTCATGATTTATAAGGAGAGTCCTTACCGTCCAGATAACATTTTTTTATGGGACTGAATTCTTTCGCCGTCTTTTAGTTTCACACGCCTCCCTGCCTGTGCGAATTGTCGGCGCTTTGTGCATGCTCCTTCACATTTCCTATGAGCTGCTACTATTCTCCACACGTTCTCGCCTTTTCAGGCAGATAAAAACGGCCCCTCTCAGCTAGGAGAATTCACACGCCTTCAAATGTGCATTCTTGACGCTTTGGTGTCTATGCTCTGCCCCAGTGGCTGCAGTTCTCGCCATGCTTCTCATTGTTCGCCAGGCTTTCGCAGGGTGTCCATTCTTAAGGGAGGCGAGGGCATCTGTCCGGCTGCCCCCTGTGTGGCTACTACACCATGACTCCAATGTCCGTGTCTCGGGCGCTCACCGCATGGGGTCTGGCTTTCTTCTCGGACGCTGGCGCTGTGATTCGTCGAACGAATCACAATTCATTCATCGTGTTTACTAAGTAATTTTAACTTCCTGTTATGGTGGGGTCTTTTCCTAAATGGTTCTTCTTGCTCGAAATATTTCCCAAAGACTTAAAACTTTTTAAACTGATATTAAAAAACTAAAAACCCGTCTCGATATCGAAAAAAGCACCTAGTGTTAAGTGTTAACCCACGTTTCGGCGTAGATAACTACACCTTCTTGAGAACAGCAATAAAACCCACAAGTGCCTAAAAAGACCTTTCTCAATGATTAAAAGAACACCATAGCTATACATTTATAAACGAATAAGAAAAGGAATAATTTTGATGGCGGGTCATCCCCCATCGAACATAGGCCGGTGTGAGGTGGAGCGTACACCATTAAGTTAAGTAGTGGTTTTGACTTTGTACATACGTACTGTTTGTGTTTCCTTTTATTATTCGTTTATAAATGTAAAGCTATGGTGTTCTTTTAATCATCGAGAAAGGTCTTTTTAGGCACTTGTGGGTTTTATTGTTGTTGTGAAGAAGGTGTAGTTATCTACGCGGAAACCTGGGTTAACACTTAACACTAGGTGCTTTTTTCGCAATCGAGGCGGGTTTTTTAGTTTTTTAATATATTAACCAACGATTGCTGACACGCTGCGATGTTGATGGTTTTTAAACTGATTTTGGACCTCACTTGGTTATCATGAAGTTTGTGGAGATAGCGCAACGTTCAGTTTCGACAGGTGATGTTCTGCCTATTGATTCAGTAATTCTCGAGTTCAAACAGTAATACAAAGACAAACAATTACGTCAAACTGAGAAAACAAGCGGACTCTAAGTGAATGAAGTGAATATGAAACGTTGCCAAGGCTGACAACGTGCAGAAGGTAGTTTTCTACACTCACTCTGCTACTCACACACACACTGAACATTAAATCTGTGCTCGCTGGTCCAACTGAGCTTGTTAGTGCTCACTCGTTCAGTTATTGATCATTTCGTTATCCACCATATAATTTGTTTGTCGGCTACTGTGGGACTCAGCACCGACACGAACAAGGGAGGAGAGAAGTTGCGATGGCCGGTGGCAGGAATCCAAAATTATCTGTACATAAGACATTAGCTGGCCGGGGTGACCGAGCGGTTCTAGGCGCTTCAGTCTGGAACGGCGCGACCGCTACGGTCGCAGGTTCGAATCCTGCCTCGGGCATGGATGTGTATGATGTCCTTAGGTTAGCTAAGGGTTAAGTAGTTCTAAGTTCTAGGGGACTGATGACCTCAGATGTTAAGTCCCATAGTGCCCAGACCCATTTGAACCATAACACTTGCAGATTAACCGAACTCTTCATTCCCAAAAACAAAAGAAACTTCTTGTTTCCTGCGCCTCCTACATGCAAGTACCTTCCACTATTATTATTCGCAGAACACAGGCTAAGTAAAGTCTTCCTATTACTCAGTTCTGATGATGTCGAAGTCTGCAGCCGAACTGGGACCGACCAGCAGTGGGCGTTGGGTACCCCAGGGTTGACAGAGGGGCGCTGAACCTCTTCGTGGAGGTGTGGCGCTGCCGGCACTTCCCACTGCCGTGTGGGCCAACGCCTTCTTGATGACATTTCGCGGCGCTGTACTGGTCAGTGTGCAGTCGATGCTTTAGGACTAAACATCCCCCCCCCCCCCAATTCCGCGCCGTTGCCGTTGCCGTTTTACGACGACAGGGAAGGGACGGAGGGGGAAGCAGGGAGCTGGGTGGTGTGACGACGAAGAACTGAAAGGACTGTAAGGACGGCGGCGGCGCCAGGTTCACGGCGGAACTCGGCACGAGGGCAGGCGAGTCGAGCTGCCGTAACGGCGGAGGCGATGCACGCAGCTCCACCGGTTCTGCAGGTGGCGCCGAAGAGGCGCCTTGGGGTGACTGCCCCGGGCGCAAGATCCCGGTAGGATGTGACTCTGGGTGCAGAAAATCTGCGGAAGAATCTCGCAGTCGGCTAGCACGAATCTTGTTCTGATGGCCGTGCAGCAGCGCAGCACTGCGGCAGTAGCTTCAATTAAATACAAGCAAACGCCCATGTTTCGAAGAATCGTTCCTGTCTCCCAGCGCCTGGTGCGATCAAAAATTCTGAAAAGAACAGACGCATTACGCGCAAAGCCATAGAGGCGGAGCGTGGGAGCAGAGATGGGTAGTTCGCGAACGAACGGATGCAAAGGAACGGTTCAACAAGATGAACGAAAGGACCGAGGAACGAATTCCAAGGAACGATCGGTTCATAGTTCACTTCGGTCGCGGCTGTCTACTTATAGTTCCCGGGAGCGAGGAACGATCGGTTCATGGTTCACTAGTTCACGTCGGTCGCGGCGGTCACTTCGGCAGTTCTCGTTCCAGCTTCGGTCGCGTGCTCGTCTCAGTCTCGGTCTCCCTCGGCCGCACTCGTCGTTATTCGCATGACCACCTGTCTCAGTCCCACTGCCGACTGCTCCTAGTTAGTTCAGTATCCAGTTGTTCGTTTCGTTAGCTGCGCTCGCCCATTTTACATGTGTCCCAAACTGTTCTTGCACTTGGTTCTGGCTATTCAGCGTCCACAACCGGTAATCAAAAAGTATTTAATAGTTACGTAAATTACGTAAAAATTAAGTTGTATCTAATAGGTACGTCTTTTCAGGTAACAAAAGGGCATATCAGCTGATTTCATTATATCGATGAACAGCAGAAGACATACTTATAACAAGGCAAGTTTTTTTGTTATTCATATATTTTTTGGTTTGATCGACTTGATTTAGCAACTAACTTTCAATAATTTGCTTAGTTTTTAGTGCAAGAAAATTCATATAAAACGAGTTTCGTGTATCTTTCATATACAAACCATTATAATTAGGAAGGCTCTAATTATTTTTGAGTGTGGTTGTTTCCAATTTGCATTACCTGCTAGTTTGGTTTCTTTGGAAAAAAATAGTTGGTTGTGGGTCATTTTGGCTCAGTAGGAAAAGCGGTGCCTCTCCATTTGAAAAGACATACATTGCCATAGAATCGTATTTACTTATTATCTCAAAAACATTTGTTCAGAAGGAGCTTTGAAACTAAAAACTTTACTACTGCGAACTTAATTGTTATTATTATTGCTGTATTAACTTTAATAATGCAACATAAAAACCTAATTTTTACTAAGCGCGTGACGCAAGTATGATGCACTCCGTCTACAGGCCACAAGTGGCCCATCGGGACCAACCGACCGCCGTGTCATCCTCAGCTGAGGATGCGGATAGGAGGGGCGTGTGGTCAACACACCGCCAAGTATGATGAGAAAACCACATTTTATTTTACGCTTCCATAAACTCTCTACTTCGCCTACGAACTCAGAGACAACGTGAAGTATATATAGGGTGTAAACGATTATTGTTTACAACGTAGCATAGCTATGTAGTGGAAGTCGAAATGAAGAATTTTATACAATGCACTTGTGGTCTATTAAGTTGGGAAACAGCCACCAACAGATTTACAAGATTACATGAGCTATTGCCCATGCGCGTCGCGTTAGATTTTCATGTTCTCTTCTCCAGTTCTCTACACATCGTCATCGATTGTTTCGCAGTTGTTGCTGGCATTAGCTTGTTATTTCTTCACTGCCTAATTATTACATGTTTGTCTGTTTGTTGTATCTGCTCGTAACGGGCAACACATCGTCCGCGATCAGCCACACAACGCTACAGTTGGCTAAACGAGAGGTTCTGCAGAATTACTTCTAAGTGTGTAAGAATTCTGTAATGAATAAAAACTCTGTACTCCAGGGGGGGGGGGGGGAGGCAAGTGCCCCCTCTTGGTGCCATCCATCCATCAGTCACCTACACTACTAGTTTTCAGTTTTTCATAAGAACCATATACCAAGCAAAAAAGAACGGTGAAGGAGTAAAAATGAACGGTTCCCGAAAAAGAACGATCAGCAGTGAACTAGTTCCCCGGGATGAACGAGTTTGCCCATCTCCACGTGGGAGGCGCCGTGCGCTGCGGCGGGTGCGGCGACTGGGGCGGCGTGCGGTGGCGTTGGCCGTGTGGGAGCGCCGCCTGTGACGGACCGGCGCGGGGCTGGCTGCGTTGTGACGAACAGCGGCAGCGCTGGCTCCCCTGTCTGGGAGGCACGCAGTTTGCTCTACATCTACACCTACATTTGTACTCCGCAAGCCACCCAACGGTGTGTGGCGGAGGGCACTTTACGTGCCACTGCCATTACCTCCCTTTCCTGTTCCACTCACGTATGGTTCGCGGGAAGAACGACGGCCGGAAAGCCTCCGTGCGCGCTCGAATCTCTCTAATTTTACATTCGTGATCTCCTCGGGAGGTATAAGTAGGGGAAAGCAATATATTCGATACCTCATCCAGAAACACACCCTCTCGCAACCTGGACAGCAAGCTACACCGCGATGCAGAGCGCCTCCCTTGCAGAGTCTGCCACTTGAGTTTGCTAAACATCTCCGTAACGCTATCGCGCTTACCAAATAACCCTGTGACGAAACGCGCCGCTCTTCTTTGTATCTTCTCTGTCTCCTCTGTCAACCCGACCTGGTACGGATCCCATACTGATGAGCAATACTCAAGTATATGTCGAACGAGTGTTTTGTAAGCCACCTCCTTTGTTGGTGCACTACATTTTCTAAGGACTCTCCTAATGAATCTCAACCTGGTACCCGCCTTACCAACAATTACTTTTATATGATCATTCCACTTCAAATCGTTCCGCACGCATACTCCCAGATATTTTACAGAAGTAACTGCTACCAGTGTTTGTTCCGCTATCATATAATCATACAATAAAGGATCCTTCTTTCTATGTATTCACAATACATTACATTTGTCTATGTTAAGGGTCAGTTTCACTCCCTGCACCAAGTGCCTATCCGCTGCAGATCTTCCTGCATTTCGCTGCAATTTTCTAATGCTGCAACTTCTCTGTATACTACAGCATTATCCGCGAAAAGCCGCATAGAACTTCCGACACTATCTACTAGGTCATTTATATATACTGTGAAAAGCAATGGTCCCATAACACTCCCCTGTGGCACGCCAGAGGTTACTTTAACGTCTGTAGACGTCTCTCCATTGAGAACAACATGCTGTGTTCTGTTTACTAAAATCTCTTCAATTCAGCCACACAGCTGGTCTGATATTCCGTAGGCTCTTACTTTGTTTATCACGTGACAGCGCGGAACTGTATCGAACGCCTTCCGGAAGTCAAGGAAAATGGCATCTACCTGAGAGCCTATATGTAATACTTTCTGGGTCTCATGAACAAATAAAGCGAGTTAGGTCTCACGCGATCGCTGTTTCCGGAATCCATCTTGATTCATCTGTTGCCTGAACGTACGGACAAATCGTTAAGCTCCCTCGCTCGACTGAAGATGAAACGGAGCACTGCTAAGGTGAGTGATACCATTGGCTGTAGAAAACTGTTCAAAGGCCTCAGCCGTAAGCCGTGGTCCGTAGTCTGCAACCAACACTTTAGCCAAACCTTCTAAGCAAAATAATAGATGGCAAACCTGCATGGTACTACGCGTCGATTTCATGGCCACTGCAAGCGGATATTTGCTAAAAGAGTCCACAACAACAAGCCAACGACTGTTCCAGAAGGGATCAGCAAAGTAAATATGCACCCGTTCTCACGACGATTGAGACCTTGGCCAACCGCAAAACGTTTGGGGCGGACTGTTAGAGTTTCACCACAAGCGCGACACCGTGATGTCATCTGGCCAAGTACAGTTCCGATGCGCTAACTGTTCTGTGTGTACAATACCCCAATGTCCTCGGTGAATCAATCGCAACACATCGTTTTGCAACGCTTTAGGAACAGGCACACGCAATTGTCTGGAGTCAATTTGCAATAGAATCACACGGTGCTGCACGGAGAGGCCGTGCTGACGAACAAAATATCGGCGCACACAAGGATCCTGAACGAGGCCAAGCAGTACAGATGTAGTGCAACGAAAGGTTCAAGTCAGGGTCTGCATCTGTGGCCTGTGTAATTTTCCTAAGTACAACGAAAATTCTGTAGAAGCTCAGTGACCTAAGCATCGATCTCACTACTAGATGCAGCAGTAGCATCGTATTCAGAATCAGGACCAACAGGAAGGCGAGAAATGGCGTCGGATTTGCATCCTTCAACGTGGGCCGGTATAATATTTCGAACTGATATTTTGACAATAGCGAAACCCAACGTCGCAGCTTCTTAGCCGTGTGCAGCGGAACAGGTTGGAACGTCCCCTTAGAAAAAAATTATGAATTACAGTGCTGGAAAATCTCTTACGTTATTTGGTTTTCAAACAGCTGAGCAAAACTGAACGTACTCAGACAGTTATCTCTTTACTTATTCTGATGGTTACTAAACTGACACGCAATATATTTAGCGCAACGCAATCTGACTTTCAATCATCCCTACAAAAAAATGGCCTTGACTAACAATAACCTATACCTTTCATGATTCACTTACCTCAAAAAAATTTCTTTACTCGAACTACTGCAATACAGCGAGCGCCAGTACTGCTAGCTAAATAAAAGGCACTAACTACTGATAGGTATAATTAGCAAATGAAAGATTTTGATAGAGAACAAACAATGTATTTACCTTAATAATGTTCAAAAGCCATCATACATCAATTCATGACATCCATCTTTACAAATTTCCTCTTTCTGGGGACACTTCCAGATCGTCCGCTTATAGTGACCTCTCAAAACTCTGGCATTTCTCTCTCCACATCCACCCCTGCTGGCGGCTCACCTCCAACCGCCCAACGCTACGCGCTGTTCACATCCCACTGCTCAACACTACACAAGCCAATATTCCAACAATGATTCCAACCAGCCACAGACTGCACACAGCGCAGTCAGCGATTTTCATACAGAGCGCTACGTAGCGTTACCAACATAAAAACCTAAACAGCTAACTTACAAGGTTTGGCTGGGTGAAACAAAGACTAAAGTGGCTTATGGGTCCGTCAGTAGTTAAAACTTCTGACCAAACAGATAATGGCGAAACTTTCTCACACCACAGATAATAGCGAGCGCTTCCTTCTCGATTTGAGAAAAGTTACGTTCTGTCTTGCTCAATAACTTGGAAGCGAAAGCAATTGTTCTGTGAACCAAATCTGTGAGACACCACAGCTCCGATTTTGTATGAAGAAGCGTCCAGTGCCAAAACCACAGGCTTAGCGGGATCGAACCGAACAAGAAATTTGTCACTCAACAAGGTGTTTTTAAGTTTCTGGGATGCGTCATGACACTCTTTGGTCCAAAGAAAATGCACACTCTTTCGGCGCAAATGATGCAACGGAGCCGTGATCTGGGATGCCTTGGGTATAAACCGGATATTCTATGTCATCTTCCCGAGAACTGGCTGCGATTTCGCAAAATTCCGCGGGGCTGGGAGGACCTGGATGGTCAGCAAATATGACTGAAGAGGATGAATACCTTGGCTATTAAGCACACAGCCTAAGTACTGAATTTCACACTCAAAAAAGGCATATTTGTCCAGGCGACACTTCAACCTGCAACTGAAAGTACTTGAAAAATTGTGCGAAGGTTACTGGTATGTTCTTTCGGTGTACGTCCTAAGACCACAATATCGTCCAAGTAATTTGACCAGAATGGAACTTTTCCGGCCGGCCGGGGTGGCCGAGCGGTTGTAGGCGCTACAGTCTGGAACCGCGCGACCGTTACGGTCGCAGGTTCGAATCCTGCCTCGGTCATGGATGTGTGTGATGTCCTTAGGTTAGTTAGGTTTATGTAGTTCTACGTTCTAGGGGACTGATGACCTCAGAAGTTAAGTCCCATAGTGCTCAGAGCCATTTGAACCATTTGGAACTTTTCCAGTAAGCTGTTGCAATATGACAGGCGCGGAAGTATTACCAAAGGATAAGTGCAAAATTCTGAACAACGCTAAATGTATGCTGACCACAAACACTTTCTGAGACTCCTCATCCAGAGGAATTAGCAACTACGCATCACACAAGTCCATTTTTGAAAAATAGCAAATGCACCAAGCCTGTCCATTAATTCTTCAGGGCGGCGGAACACGTAAGTACATCATTGTTTGTGGAGTCACAGTGAATTTAAAGTCAACACAAAGAGGAAGTCTTCCAGAAGGCTTTGGCGAGATGACTAAGGGAGAAACCCAGTGAAGAGCATGGATGGGAGCAATAATACCACTGTGTTGCCATTCTTTAAGTCAACTTGTAACGTTGTAAGTACATGAGGAATGCGACGCGCCTGAAAAAACTTGGGTTGTGCATTGTCTTTCAGTGTAACGTGTGCCACAAAATTATTTGCTCTCTCAAGTCCTTCACAAAATAAATCAGGAAACTCCTCAGTCAGACGAGTAACACTGTCTTTTGGGTTGAAAGCAGAAACAGAAAGTACAATGTCATGGATACGAGGACCAAACAAATCAAATGAATCTAATCCAAAAATATTTTCATAGCGTCGCGAATGCAAAATTGTAAATGCCAGCCGCGCGGAGTTGCTGAGCGGTTTGGGGCGCCATGTAACGGATTGTGCCGCCGGTCCCGCCGGAAGTGTGAGTCCTCCCTCGGGCATGGGTGAGCGTGCTATTCTCAGCATAAGTTAGTTTAAGTCAGTTTAAGTAGCGTCTAAGTCTAGGGACGGATGACCTCAGCAGTTTGATTCCTTAGGAATTCATACACATTTGAACATTTGTATGTGCCTTTCTTCTGGTATGAGATTGTAATGCGGCAGGCAAACTACAAGTACAAAGCACTGGAATGTCCTGAGTGTAATACGCAGTAAATTGCATACAAGATTTTGTCAACTGTGGCGAGCCCAACTGTTCATGAGTGGCACGATTAAGCAATATGATTAGAAGCCCCAGTGTCTAACTGAATTTGCACACAGCGTCCAGTAACGACTAAGTTCACGAACAGTTTGTTTGACTGTTGTTGCACAGCACTTGGGCAGGGTGAAGGCACATCCTGAATTTGATAATTACTGGTACCGGTAGCTGGTTAGGAAAACGACATTCACTGAGTGAGAACGTGCTCCGCGCTTATCAGAGTGAACGCGGGCAGATTTCTTTTTCTGTTACAAGGACACAAACTGTACATTACCTGGCTTTCCGCAAACAAACCAAGTCGCATTCCGCGACGGGCGAGTTTTTCATTTAGGTGTGGAAATGCAGCGGGAACGTGATTTCACAGCAGACACAAACGTTGGCACTTGTTTACTGTGGCCACGGAGTGGTTACTCATTTGCATGCAGTGGACAGTTGCAAGGCTGTTCCTGTTTGTCACTTTGCATTACACTGCAAATGAGAGCTACCTCCAACTTTTCCACGGCACTATCACACGAGTCCTGACGCTTAAATAATTAGCAATACTTCTTTCAAAGTAGGATCAGAATGTTTGAGAATTTGTCCACGAATCTTACTGTCTGGCACACTGTACTTAATTGCATCACGAATCATTGCATCACTATAGTACTGTCCACAGCCACATCGAAAACGACACTATCATGTCAAACCCTGAAGTTCAGTGACCCACTGTCGGTATGTCTTTTCTGGCTTTTTCCTCAATTGAAAGGACTTGTAACTAGCTGCAGCAACCTGTACCTGATCTTCGTAGTACTGAGTGAGGACGGAAACTAAATCTTGAAAAACTAATAACTGTGGTCTACTAGTCGGGTATAACTCCTGAGCGAGGCGGTACACACCTGTGCTGGCTGTCCATGAGAAATTAGAAAGTTTAACAGTACCTTGCACTTGATGTTTAGCACAATGAGCGTTGAACTACGAGTAGTACTCGTTCCATTCCTCTCGTTCTTCAAATAAAAAATGGTTCAAATGGCTCTGAGCACTATGGGACTTAACTTCGGAGGTCATCAGTGCCCTATAACTTAGAACTACTTAAACCTAACTAACCTAAGGACATCACACACATCCATGCCCGAGGCAGGATTCTAACCTGCGATCATAGCAGCAGCGCGGTTTCAGGCTGTAGCGCCTACAACCGTTCGGCCACTCCTTTCGTTCTTCATCGAAAGCTTGGAACAGTGGAATGCAGGAAGGCGGCGCAGTGGATGTGGCAGAGTTGATGCAGCAGCGGCTTGTTCATTAATGAGCTGCTGGACTGCCGTCATCAACTGAGACATTTCTTGTTTCTGAAACTCAATAAACTGCTTGAGTTCAAGACCAGCAGCAACCGGTGGTGTAGCCGCAGGTGGTGTAGGAGTCAGGTTAGACGCCGTAATAATTAGAGGAACGCCGCAACAAAACAATTATAAGAAAATGAAATAAATAGCGGAAGTGATGTGGCAATTCTACAGTAAAGAACACAATTAGTAGCAATGTGGCTCTGAAAGGAAAGAGAGAAATATTAGTGACGCACTGTGAGTGAGTGGCGAAGAGCGAAGGCAGTGTTGGTTCTGTAATCCTCGTCGCCAGATGTTGTCGCAGCACCGACACAAACAAGCAAGGAGAGAAAATGCGATGACCGGTGGCAGGAATGCAAAATGATCTGTACACAACACTCGCAGATCAACTGAACTCTTTATTTTCAAAAGGAGAAGAAACTTATCTTCTTGTTTCCTGTGCCTCTTACATCCAAGTACTGTACGCTGTAATTACTCGTACAACAAAGGCTAAATAACGTTTACCTGTTTCGCAGTACTGACGATCTCGAAGTCTGCGACCGAACAGGGCCCGACCAGCAGTGGGCGGTTGGTTACGTCAGCGTTGACAGGGGCGCTGAACTCTTTGTCTCGCCGCGCGGGATTAGGCGAGCGGCCTGGGGCGCTGCAGTCATGGACTGTGCGACTGGTCCTGGCGGTGGTTCGAGTTCTCCCTCGGGCATGGGCGTGTTTGTTTGTCCTTAGGATAATTTGGGTTAAGTAGTGTGTAAGCTTAGGGACTGCATGACCTTAGCAGTTGAGTCGCATAAGATTTCACACACATTTGAACATTTTTGAGCTCTTGTCATCCTAGAGGTGTGGCGCTGCCCGCTCTTTCCATTGGCGCGCGGGCCAACGCCTTCCTGATATCGTTTCGCTGCGCTGTGCTGGTCGGTGCGCAGTCGATGCTTAAGAGTGCACACCATTGTTGGCCTGTTAGTACTCACTCATCCAACTGTTGGCCTGTTAGTGCTCGCTCACAGTTGTTGGCGTGTTAGCGCTTGTTCATTCAGCTGCTGAAAGTACTTAATCAAAGTCGCATGGCCAAAATTTGGTGTCAATAATAAAGATATACATCATTACTAGTATCATTCCTTACAATACCCGCATTCTGGAGGACGACGGTTCAATCCCGCGTCCGGCCATCCTGATTTAGGTTTTCCGTGATTTCCCTAAATCATTCCAGGCAAATGCCGGGATGGTTCCTCTGAAAGGGCACGGCCGACTTCCTTCCCCATCCTTCCCTAATCCGATGAGACCGATGACCACGCTGTCCGGTCTCCTTCCCCAAACCAACCAACCAACCAACCTTACAATACCTGCTACAAAGTATTGATATGAGTTGAAGGATCAGTTGAAAAGTCAACTGAAAAGTACCGATTAAAAAAGTGTTGGTATCGAGATGTAAGCTCTCGGTACCAACAGGATTGCATACTTTTTCCTTGTCCCTAACTATCCCAGAGGCTTCCAGATGTCCGCGTTAAGTGATTCCTCCTCCTCACACCAACACCTGACTTCGTGAAATCATAATGCATGTTTAGCCAGGCACTGTAAACAGCAGTATCCTCTCAGGCAGCCTAAATGACTTCACCAGCTCACTGAATGTTTCATTTTCATGTTTCGTATCTTTAACACACAGTTGTATCACAACGTCCAGATCTGCACTCGTAACCACAAGCCTCGTGTGTTGTTTCGCCTTCACACAGTCCTTCGCTACTCATCGGCGCTATCCTCCTCTATTTTCTCGTTTCCAACCGTTTGGAGCTCCATGCTGCCATCCCAACCTCCGACTTCAATTCCTCTCCAGCGTCATCACCGACACCGACCCTGCTTTCGGTGCCAGCACTACCACCACTATCGCTACACATATCACCACACCGCCTGCACCTTCATTAAATAGTGCTAAAGTTTCACTTCGACTGTCAATGTTATTGATATCCTTCAGACGGTTGAAATTTGCATTTTCATGCGTAGAAAAATATTCGACGAACCTTTTAGCTCTAGGGCGTTATCCTTTTTTCGTACAGTATTTCGTTTCCTAATTTGTGTACCACTTATTGTTAGATTCTTCAAGCCACTCATCTTATCTGAACGATTACTTAAAAAAAAATAGCTGACTTCAACCAAAGCGATTTCAACTTAACGCGGTACGTAACTATTCAGCCGCTGTCATGAGCGACGTTAACAATCGCCCTCCAGCTGAACTGAAGAATGAATCAAACGTTATTCTATGGACAGTGCTATTGGTCTGCATTCCGCGTTTTCAACTTAACGTGAAATTCTCTGTTTTCTTGTGACCAATACTAGCGGAAAAACAAGCGCCCGTCGAGGTCTCTCCTTTCGGCGTCCTGTGTAGGACTGATCCTACCTGAGCCACATGTAAATTGGGCACCTGTCATGGATTGAACGATGCAGACTTTGACACCTCTAATTACAACATTGGTAAGTTCTTTTTCATGGGGTTTAGGACGTGGTCTAAGGCAGAATTTATTAATCCTTTTTAATGTCGACATTTTTCGTGGGATCCGTATTTTGTAACTTTTTCACAACATTATGTAAACGAGGTAATTATTTTTTCCTAGGCAAACGAGCACGTTATGTATGCAATAACCTTTTTCAAGGCAAAGTATATAAAACTTTATGAAGCAAGGAATACAACTGTAGGTTTCAATAACAAATGAACAAACAGACTGACAGATGACTACACACACACACACACACACACACACACACACACACACACACACACACACACACACATCTTTCTGATGGAGCACAGTTTGGTAAGGACTCGTGCGTATGCGGGTAGACTGTGAGGCGGGTGAGGCTGGCGGCTTGAGTGGTCCGCTACAGTCACTCCTTGTGCAGTCGTTCCCTCGTTGATGGGCTTGTCATACGCAGAGTTATCGTTCGACTTTTGTGAAGATAGCCATCGCTGTCGGTGTTAGTTAGTTGTAAAACTTTTTTTTAATTTTGTAGAGACGTTAAACACGTTTTTTCGTTACATTCCATAGTGTTGTAAAAATTAGCACGTACATTTCGCGGAAGCCTTAGGTGTTGTCCGCAAAACAACATGGTTCTGCGAATAATTTTTTGAAATCGTTTCACTCATGAGCAAAATACATCTACATCTACATAGATACTACGCAAGCCACCGTTCGGTGCGTGGCGGAGGATACCCTGTACCACTACTGGTCATTTCCTGTCCTACCCCACTCGGAAATAGAGCGAAGAAAAAGACAGTCTATATGCCTCCATATGAGCCCTAATTTCTCGAATCTTATGTTTATGGTCTTTACGCCTAATGTATGCTGGCGGCAGTAGAATCGTTCGGCAGTCAGCTTCAAATGCCGGTTCTCTAAATTTTCTCAATAGTATTCCTGGAAAAGAACGCCACTTTCCCTCCAGGGATTCCGATTTGAGTTCCCGAAGCGTCTCAGTAATACTTACATGTTGATCGAACCTACTGGTAACAAATCTAGCAGCCTGCCTCTGAATTGCTTCGAAGGTCTTCTTTCAATCCAACCTGGTACGGACCCGAAACACTCGAGCAGTACAAGAATAGGTCGCACCAGCGTCCTATATGCGGTTTCCTTTACAGGTGAACCACTCTTTCCTAAAATTGTCCCAAAAAACCGAAGTCGACCATTCGCCTTCCCTACCACAGTTCTCAAATGACCGTTCCACTTCATATCGCATTGCATGTTACGCCAAGATATGTAAACTACTTGACCGTGTCAAGCAGGACACTACTCACACTGCATCCGAACATTACACGTTTGTTCGTCCTACTCTTCCGCATCAACTTACATTTTTCCACATTTACTGCTAGCTGCCACTCATCACACCACCTACACATTTTGTCTAAGTCATCTTGTAGCTTCCTACAGTCAAACAACTTCGACACCTTACCGTACTCCATAGCACCGCCAGCAAACAAACGCAGATTGACCCCAACCTGTCCGCGAAAACACTTATGTCTACAGGGAACAACAGCGGTCCTATCACACTTCCCTGGGTCACTCCTAACGATACCCTTGTCTTTGATGAACGCTCGCCATCGAGAGCAACATACAGGGTTCTATTATTTAAGAAGTCTTCGAGCCACTCACATATCTGTGAAATTATTCCGTATCCTCGTACATTCATTAACAGCCTACAATGTGGCACCTTGTCAAATGCTTTGCGGAAATCTAGAAATATGGAATCTGCTTATTGGCCTTCATCCATTGTTCTCAGTATTTCATGTGACAAAGGGGCAAGCTGAGTTTCGCACGAGCGATGCTTTCTAAAACCATGCTGATTCGTGGACATAAGCTTCTCAGTCTCAAGAAAATTGTTACATTTGAACTGAGAATATGTTCAAGGATTCTGTAGCAAACCGATGTTAGGGATATGAGTCTGTAATTTTGTGGGTCTGTTCATTTACCCTTCTCTATGTACTGGAGTCACCTGCGCTTTTTTCCAGTCACCTGGGACTTTGTGCTGGGTGAAAGATTCAGATAAGTGCAAGCTAGGTCTGGGGCCAGTGCCGTAGGGGACCATTTCTAAAACCGAATTGGGATTTCATCCGAAACTGGTGATTTATTTGCTTATAAATCCTTCAGTTATTTCTCTACGTCAGGGATGCTTATTTCTACGTCGTCCATGCGGGAGTCTGTCCGATGGCCAAACGACGGCATGTTTGTACGATTCTCCTATATTAACGATTTCTTGAACGTGAAATTTAAAATTTCTGTTTTCGTTTTACTGTACCCAACTGTCACACCATCCTGGTGAACAAGGGACTGAATGGAAGCCCTAGAGCCGCTTTGGGATTTTACATAGGATCAGAATTGTTTCGGGTTCTCTGTCAGATCTTTCACTAAGTTGTGACGGTGGTAGCTGGCTGGTTCAAATGGCTCTGAGCACTATGGGACTTAACATCTGTGGTCATCAGTCCCCTAGAACTTAGAACTAATCAAACCTAACTAACCTAAGGACATCACACACATCCATGCCCGAGGCAGGATTCGAACCTGCGACCGTAGCGGTCACGCGGTTCCAGACTGAAGCGCCTTTAACCGCACGGCCACACCGGCCGGCGACGGTGGTAGCTGTTGTACGCTTCGTGCATAGGTCTTTTCAGAGACGCTCGAATCTCTACTCACGTCATTATTGCGCTCTCTTTTAAACTGAGAGTGGAACAGCCTCTGCTTCCTCAGGATCTTCCGAATTTCGTCACTCGACCATCCTTTATGCACTTACTAGGCACTTAACTCTCCAGACCATGATTAACAATCTGCTTAAACCTTGCCCATAATTCCTCTACGTCTATCTTACTCAATTCACTGTCTGAGTGAAATGCTAGCAAGTGCTTATCTGCTCTTTCCACCAAAACTACTCTCCTATCTTCCTTGACTGATTTATTAACTTTCGTAATGATAGTTACTATAATAACATCATGATCGCTAATCCCCGTTTCTATACTGACATTGTCGATAAGGTCCGGTCTATTTGTAGCTACAAGATCTAAGATGATTCGATTGCGTGTGGGCTACCGAGCCAGCTGCTCGGGACAGTTTTCAGAAAAGTGCTTCGCATAACTGTCTGTTGCACCCCCTGCAATGAATCCATAGACATGCCAGTCTATACTCCGCAGGTTAAAGTCACCTCCAACTAGGCTACTCGCCATTAAAATTGCTACACCACGAAGATGACGTGCTACAGACGCGAAATTTAACCAACAGGATGAAGATGCTGTGAAATGCAAATGATTAGCTTTTCAGAGCATTCACACAAGGTTGGCGCCGGTGGCGACACCTACAACGTGCTGAAATGAGCAAAGTTTCCAACCGATTTCTCATACACAAACGGCAGTTGATCGGCGTTGCCTGGTGAAACGTTGTTGTGATGCCTCGTGTAAGGAGGAGAAATGCGTACCATCACGTTTCCGACTTTGATAAAGGTCGGATTGTGGCTTATCGCGATTGCGGTTTATCGTATCGCGACATTGCTGCTCGCATTGGTCGAGATCCAATGAGTGTTAGCAGAATATGGAAATTCTGGGTACAGGAGGATAATACGGAACGCCGTGCTGGATCCCAACGGCCTGGTATCAGTAGCAGTAGAGATGACAGGCATCTTATCCGCATGGCTGTAACGGATCGTGCAGCCACGTCTCGATCCCTGAGTCAACAGATGGGGACGTTTCCAAGACAACAACCATTTGCACGAAAAGTTCGACGACGTTTCCAGCAGCATGGACTATCAGCTCGGAGACCATTGCTGCGGTTACCCTTGACGCTGCATCACAGACAGGACCGCCTGCGATGGTGTACTCAACGACGAACCTGGGTCCACGAATGGCAAAACGTCATTTCTTCGGATGAATGCAGGTTCTGTTTACAGCATCATGATTGTCGCATGCGTGTTTGGCGACATCGCGGTGAACGCACATTGGAAGCGTGTATTCGTCAATGTCATAATGGCGTATCACCCGGCGTGATGGAATGGGGTGCAATTTGTTACACGTCTCGGTCACCTCTTGTTCGCATTGACGGCACTTTGAACAGTGGACGTTACATTTCAGATGTGTTACGACCCGTGGCTCTACCCATCATTCGATCCCTGCGAAACCCTACATTTAAGCAGGATAATGCACGACCGCATGTTGCAGATCCTGTACGGGCCTTTCTGGATACAGAAAATGTTCGACTGCTGCCCTGGCCAGCATATTCTCCAGATCTCTCACCAACTGAGAACGTCTGGATAATGGTGACCGAGCAACTGGCTCGTCACAATGCGCCAGTCACTACTCTTCATGAAATGTGGTATCGTGTTGAAGCTGCATGGGCAGCTGTTCCTGTACACGCCATCCAAGCTCTGACTCAATGCCCAGGCGTATCAAGCCGTTATTACGGCCAGAGGTGGTTGTTATGGGTACTGATTTCTCAGGATCTATGAACCCAAATTGCGTGGAAATGTAATCACATGTCAGTTCTAGTGTAATATATTAGTCCAATGAATACCCATTTATCATCTGCATTTCTTCTTGGTGTAGCAATTTTAATGGCCAGTAGTGTAGCAATGCGTGATCTGGGTATTTGCATGCTGCTGACCATAGATATGCTTTGAATGACTCTAGAACTGTCACAAGCGAATCAGGTGGCCGGTAAAAACATTCAGCAGTTAACTTGTTTTCACCGATACCCGTTACACGCGATCAGATAACTTCAGTGTCACACTCAATTTTGACCTCAACAGAGACAACATGCTTGTCGACTGCAGTGAAACTTTCCCCCCTGTGGTCTTCAATCTAAATATCACAAAGCTTTCCACTTCGGGTTTCAGGCAGCAGGAACCTTCCTGGGGGTCAGTAAATACAGGAACTTTATTATGAATACTTCCACAGTTTATTGATAAAATTACGACAGTCAAGGTGTCTTTATTCAGAACGCCATTTGACTTCCCTTGCTGCATATCGATTGGCGAGTGTTCATCAGAGCAACTTAAACCACCATCTAGCCTAAAGAAACCTCATGTGGACTCCACAAGTAGTCTGCTACCTGAGTAGCTGCTTCCTTTGTGTAGGTGCACCCCACACCTATCCATGGGAGTCCTACAAATCCCCATACGATAACGTAGGCCTAGAAATCTGCAGCCAAGACTGTCACAGAGTCGACGAAGCCTCTGGTTGAGACCACCCATTCGGCTCCAAACTAGACACCAATCAGCTCTGCAAACGATGCTGTAAACTGCGAGCACTCCTTGCACCCTGCGTGTGAGGCCAGCAGTCTTCACCACCTCCATCACCTACCTGTGTGATCTGATGATGGCTTCAGAACCCATGTGACAGGCGCCGTTGGTGCCGGCGACAGCCACAACTCGTGGACGATTGCACCCCGCACACTCGATAGCTGCAGGAAACGCCGCCTCCACATCTCGGTTGAGGCCTCCCGGCAGTCATACCGAGTGCAAATACGCCTTTAAATCCAATGAGGATGTGCGCAGCGTTACAAGATGAAATGGCAGGCCGTGGAACATGCCACAGATCAGTCAACACCTAGTGCCCATAAAACAGAGATCAGCAAGGACTGTGTGACGAACTAAATATTTGTAGGGAAGAAAACTGATTGTATGCTGAAGTTAATGGAAAATACAGGTTGCAATTTGAACAATATTATGGAAAGGACAGATTGATGATGATGTTTGCTTCGTGGGGCGCTCATCTGCACGGTCATCAGCGCCCATACAGAGTCCAATTTTTACACAGTCCAATCAAGCCACTGTCACCAATGATGATGATGATGATGATGAAGATGATGATGATGGTAATGATGATATGATGAGGACAACAGAAACACCCAGTCCCCAGGCAGAGAAAATCGCCAACCCGGGACCCGATGATCCAGAGGTAGCAACGCTAGCCACTAGACCACGAGCTAAGGACAAAGGACATATTGTTACTTACCGTAGAATTGACACACTGTGGACAAGCATGACAAAGAGACTGTTACATATAAGCTTTCTGCCAAAGCGTTCTTCATAAGCAAGCACACCTCACAAACACGTGACCGCTATTTCTGGCCACTCCCGCCAGAGCCGCCGGAGATAGCAATCATGTGTGTGTGATGTATGCTTTCTTGTGTGAATGTATGAGTAGTAGTAAATACTCAAGCTTCCAAGCCATTGCGTCAGTCTTCGCGCTGCAGCACACTAACTACGAGGCTGAGTCTGTGATGCATTGCTACCTTTCGTCAAGATGACTGCTCCTTCTGAGACTGCGACCTGTCTGGTCTGAAGTACTCTGTGGCTGTGAACTGCCGACCTCAACTTCACAACCACTGGTGAGAAGCCTTGGAGCCTCATACTTACAGCTTGCTGATTTGCACTGGTGGTGTTTAATGCACCGTCCATCTCTTGCAGTTCTCTAGAGGTGCGCCCCTGTCAAGGGCCTACACTGTGGACCATCTCCGCACCACGCAGAGCCACTGAGAGGTTACCTGAGCACACGCCCTTCAACGTCAACGAGAGTGCTCTAGGAGTTTGCAGTCCCAGACCTGGTTAGCCTCGCCTGTCTGATGGGCTACGCCGTTTGCCACCGAGGTCTGCCATCCGCCCAAGACCATGATTACATCGGCCAAGTGCAGGGAGAAATGTCTGCCAGAGTTCAATGAGCCAGCATCACAAAGTTCTGATGCTGTGCATGGTAACGCCCCCAGTCAGAGATGGATACACGACTGTAAACTTTAATGAATAAATGCTTGTGCCACTAATGCTGTATCATTAAAACTCTAGTGTGTCAACTGGGCGGCTCCACTGCTGTCCACGCTCTGTCGTCCTGACAGCAACAGAGGACTCAACCAGGCTCTTACAGTACTTTGAAGGTGTAACCTGCTGGTGGTATTTATTTTCTGCTATTTTTGTTTTTCATATTACGTGAGCTAACCATCAGCAGTGTTATGAAAAGGATAGATTGCTGCTCACCATGAAGATGACACGTTGAGTTGCAGACAGGTGCGACGAAAAGACTGTTACATATAAGTTTACAGCCAGAGCCTTCTTCACAAGAGGAAAACAAACACACAGTTAATGGGACAAAGCCGAAACAAGTGCAGCCTGCATTGTTGCCAAATTTCCTCCCCCCTCTGGTACAGGGTTATAGTGGTGGATGTGGCAATGTCGCAATTTTCTTATGCAAAGTAATCTGTTTAATTATGGAAATTAGTCCTTCCCTACCCCTTCCTCCTCCCCTTCCCTACCCCTCCGCCCTATTCGTGGGAATTCCGATTATCAGCAGGAAATTCAAAACATAGTGAGAACTTAAAAAATGATGGAAATTTTTAAAGAAAAGTCGGAATTTCATTGCTGCAAGGCTGTGCTCAAGTCAAACATCCACCCTCACCAGAGAATTGGCGGGAAATTAGAAATGCTGGGTGCCCTTTCCAGGACTTGTACCCTGGTCCTTCTGGGTTGAAAGCCCAAGTGCACCCCATTATACAGGGAAACGGTCAGTCTCTGACCAGCTGCAGGAGGGGACACTTCGATGTAAATATCAATCCTAATTACGTAATTACTCATATGGATCGGTCGTAATTACACGTCGATATACATACCCTACACAAGGAGTACCTAACATCGCGATACAGCTCAATAATTGACAATGCCATACAACTGGTGTTATCCTGCTGGAAAGAATTTCACCATACCACTCGAAACTAGTAGCAAACATACTCCAATAGTAACTCTACAAAGGATGATCACTTTACCTACAAGTCGAAATAAATCTCTTTCCTCCATTTGCGAACTGGCGAGAAAAAGGCTGGCGTGGAATGTACTATCTTTATTTTTGGCAGGAAATGTGTTCAACTAACGAGATGTTGGTGACGGACAGAGACGCATTCGGGAGGACGACGGTTCAATCCCGCGTCCGGCCATCCTGATTTAGGTTTTCCGTGATTTCCCTAAATCACTCCAGGCAAATTCCGGGATGGTTCCTCTGAAAGGCACGGCCGACTTCCTTCCCCATCCTTCCCTAATCCGATGAGACCGATGACCACGCTGTCTGGTCTCCTTCCCCAAGCAACCAACCAACCTACCAACGGACAGAGAAGAGTTTAAGTGTATTACCTGTAAGTATATAGCCGAGGACTGTGTGTATGGCCTCCTACATGAGGAATGGAAGGAGTTGATAATGGACGAGCATAGGGGGAATACTTCTCAGCAATTAATGGTGGGGTGGGCTGATGATGCATTTCACATAGAAACTATTGTCTGTGATGGAGTTGGTTGTGCTTCTGAAATGGCTGAAATGGCTGGGCAATCCACAGCGCAGGAGACGACTTCACGCACCCACCAACATCCCTTTTTTACCAACCGTGTGTGTCTCACTGTTTGATGACGGAGTTCACTACAGACGCTTGCCGCTGCATTGCTGTATGCCCTGCTCGACAAACATCCTGCAGCCCTGTTGCTCGAAATTCAAATAAACGGTGCTCTCTTTATATCCCGATATCTTCATCCTATTCCAGTGTACCCAATAGGTCTCCTTGGTATAGTTGCTGAGTAACTTGTGCTCTGATACGTAGTAAGACGGGACAGGGCAGCAAATCATCACTGTTGTGTTGGAAGGCCAATAAACGCTACCACAGCTGATGGAAAATACTTCACTGTTCTAATTACACTTCGAAATTGTCGTGAAAAGAAAAAAAACCAGCACTCACAAACAACGGGTCATAATGCAACACACATACTGCGAATCGAGAAAAAACATTGTAATAAAACAACTTCCACAAAAGCTGACCCCAAAAGGTTGCACCAGGTAAGATGGGCAGCAGCTGCACATGTTTTCACCTCGATGTGCGGTCACAGACGAGCCAGCTTAGAACTAGTCTTATCTCCCGCCGTCCCACCGCTCATTCCTCCCTCTCCTCACTCTAGACAGGGATTCTTCTATTCTGTCGCTGATGGCACACAAGGACATCCATCTGGTGGCAGTGATACACTGTTTCTGACGTGCGGAAATCAGTCACTGATGGACAAAGAACTCAAGAAAAAGATGCTTCCTGCAAGCCGTCAAACGTACGGTATTTCTTGGAAAGACTGGCCCCGCTGGAACAACAGCGTCACAGATGAAGAACTGAACGGTCAACTGGAGCGTGCTTTCAAACGTTCTGGATGTGTCGGCACTCGGGTATATAAAATCTGGGTCATGTAGGAAAAACACTGCCTAAATGAGATACATACTGATCTTTATATTAGTCATCTCACCACGCGCCGATGCAATCGCTGTGCCCCCTAATTGGTGGAAAGTAGTGTCCGCCGCTGCATTTGCTTATGACCCGTATTATACTCGCGTTTATTCTATCTCTTCATGTAAACCATCTGAAAGCTGTCCGGTAGGAGTTTAAGACGCTCCACTGATCCAAATAACACCTTCATGTATGAGATATACTGCTCGCCTTTATGAACATCCACCTAAGTAAAATGCTTGTTGACAACGCTCTAGGTACATCTGTGGGTGGTTGAAGCCTGCTCCATAAAGTGTACACACACACACACACACACACACACACACACACACACACACAGACACACACACACACACACACACACACACACACACACACACACACACACACACACACAATCATTGAGGGATGTTGGTGTTGAAAGAGTGGCATTCCTGCTGTACAGACGCAGGGTGAATAGAGGCTGGAGGAATTTTACAGAACTCACTTGCTCTTCGTGAAGTAACCCATTGCGTGTTTGCTTAAAATGTTGCTGTTCTTAACAGCTCAACTGCTGTAATGTCAGCTTAATTAATTAAAAAAAAAGTAACTGAATAGACAAAAACAGTCGTTTGCTGCATGAAGTATTACCATCGTGTATTCTCTAGGTGTGATTCTTATGCCTGTTGCAACGAATATTGTACCAACAGACCTCACCTCACATCGTCTAAAAGGTGTAGTCTTAAGCTTTCAAAACGAATACTGTGACGGCAACAGTGCAAACAGCGGATGCAATACTAAAATCAATTAAATCTCCAGCTAAATAAGTATGAACTGACTCTTGTGGTATGAAGTTACGCTTGCTTGAATGAATACTGAACCGAGAACATTGAATCTTGCGTTGAATATACTACATAATAAGCAGTTAACACCGTCCAACAGTCCTTAAACACATTCAACTACCATTTCCTAAACATTGTGGTGAGTAGAAATCTTCGCCAATAACGTAAAGCTGGTAGGACCAAACAATAGCACGATATCCAACATTCCGAGATGGATAGACGTGTTTGTCTTGTGAGTGGTGGTATTGCATCTTAGGAGAAGAGAGACGTAATTAAAAAAAAAATTATACGGTAGCAACTTCTATGTTATTCTGCGTGTGAACACCAGCCTTGGTTCTACAGGAAGACGAAACAAAAAAGCAGGTGCGAGAACCGCTGCGTCGATTTTCACGGTAAAACTGTACGTGGTTTTACAAATCACTTACAACCCTGTGGGCAAGTCATCACGTAATAAAAATTCGGGAAGTTGGATGCCTTTGTTACGATCCTGCACCAAGTGGCGTTCTGATTTCTGGTGACACAATCCTGCACTTCTCACCGAGTGGTTAATATGCGATTAATGTGATCACAACCAATGTGCAGTGGAAGCCGTAGTTTTTTTAATTAATCATAGAAAACAATACCGACCTCGATACTGTACTTGTAAGTACACTACAATACAGTACAGTACAGTACAGTATCGAGGTCGGTATTGTTTTCTATGATTAATTTAAAAAAAAAAAACTGCGGCTTCCACTGCACATTGGTTGTGATCTCATTAATCGCATATTAACCACTCGGTGAGAAGTGCAGGATTGTGTCACCAGAAACCAGGACGCCACTTGGTGCAGGATCGTAACAAAGTCATCCAACTTACCGAATTTTTATTACGTGATGAGTTGCCCACAGGCTTGTAAGTGAGTCACTAGAATCTTATCTCGTCTGCAAAGATTTTTACATGAAAACTCGAAGACATGGAGGGAAATGATAGTTACCTGATGCAGCGAGGGGAGGGGTGGGGGGTGGGGGGGAGGTCGGTAGGTGGAAAATAGTTGCGGAGAGCTGGCAGCGCACTTTTGTGTCCTAACGGAGCTCTGTTACGACGGTGGTTTCCTTTGATACTAAGCGAATACCGGAAACCATAATTGAAATCGGTCTTCAGAACCACCCCACCATACGGTGATGGTGGTTTCATAGGCCCCTAGAAAGAACAATCGCGAACACATACAAACAACGATATTTCCATTCTTCAAAGGCATTCTTGCAGCTGCAGCGGAAGAATAGTGGGACTCCGGCTTGCCGAAAATGGGGCAGTTTAAACACAAACCGTCTCAACCAAACAGCAGCGTCGGCTTGCTAGAAAACAAAATGCTTTCTTTCTTGAAATCCGTTCAGGGATCTGCGAAAAGTTGTAAATCCGACTGAAGTCGACAACAGAGTCTCCTGGGAAAATTTCCAGAATTTCACATATTTTCACATGGTTTGCCTGAATATCATATCATTTACGTGATTGTTCTCGAAATCAGTCACATAACAGTATGCCACCGATTGCCTGCACAGTATAATTCAGAAGATAAAGATTGGAAGTTATATCTCTAGAGAGCCGATACCTTAGCGAGGTCATTACGTCACACGTGCTGCAAACCACTGAATAAATAGAAACTTGTATCCTCTGCGAAGATTTTTACGTGAAAACTCGAAACTAGAGAAAACTGATAGTTCCACTCGTATTTTTTAACGAATACTTTACAAAGTCAACTAAGGTTCTAATACTCGTAATCGTATATGTTTCTCATGTTTCAAGAATGAGGAAATGTCTCTTCCACCAGTGACTCGTCACCCTGCTGCAAACAACTCATTGCAGTCGATGTTCTCGCAGCCAAACAAACCCGGGAAATGTGTGGAGTGGTAGTGTACCTCACAAAATCCGAAGAAGTATTATTAAATACTATTCGATCTTTTACATACTTAGCACACCAAATTCTATGGATAACATATCCATACTGTTAAAATTTCAAATCAATAACTTCAATACTTATGGAGATATAATTTTTTACCTAAGCACATAATAACCGTGCTGGCATTGTGAAACAGAGTTAGGGACATGTAATGCATTAATGTATAGTATCAAGTGAAACTACAACCAAGACGACAGGTTCATATAATCTAATTTTCTGGAATTTAGTTTCATTACTACAAATTTCTGACGTAAGTACTTTGGAAATTACTGTTTCATCGTGTTTTGGTTGTGTGAGTGTTTTGAAGAGGCTGAGGAAGTGAATGGAGGGCATACGTAAAGAGAGAATGTGACATTTTATTAAAACTATGTAAATGTAGGCCTGAGAAAATAGTTGTGCAGCAGTATCTCCGAGTGAGCTTGATTTTGTAAAAGGCAGCGAGAAGGGGCGTTGAGTAATAAAATTATTAGTAATCCATTTTGTGGAAAGTAATCATATTTTGTTTTCATTAATTTGTTTATTTCTTAAAAGACATCATAGTCGCCGTTGACTGTATAAAATATTTATTGTTACTATTGCAGTTTCGGCCTTATGGCCAGTTTCAAGTAACACTGCAAAGTTACATTCTGTCAGAATATAAAACTATCTGACATGAGTACATGTCGTCGTCAAAATGCAGCTTTTTGACTGCGAGAAATCGTATTACGATGTAATAAGTGTCGTACTCATCAGATCTTGTGGGACTCTCACAGTCAAAAAGCTGCATTTTGACGACGACGTTACTTGTAGTAATCTGATTTTCTGACATTAAAAATATAAAAAAAGTATAGAAGTCTTCGAGATGATCTGATTCGTGCTTAACATGCTAGCCAACAGGAATTCAGCATTTCCCGCGCGTTTGTATCTCCGATCTGTGGGTCGAGATATTCTGTCTTAAACGAGGCTGATCAAATTTGTACTAAAATGAAGAAATCCATGCGTTTGATCGGTTCCCGTGTCGTTAACGAAAAGGGACTACAGTATTGAGTATTTGTAAAAGTTTGAGCTTTATGAGTAGTTTATTTTATCAGATAATCCCGTATGAATCTTTCATGTCGTATACAAACTCCGCGTGGCTTGTTTCGTGCAGATTACGAGAGATTATGGCGAGCACTTCTGTACAAGAAGGCTACTGAACGACTGACTGTGTTAACTCTCAAGTAGCTGTGGGTCAGCGACAGTTCAGGACGTTCAAAATAAAATAGGGTAGGACAAAATATCTTCTGACCGCTTGGGGGGGGGGGAACTTGTAACTGAAACAATCAGTAACATTGCATAAATGATGTCGGGATATTAAATACGGACTTGATAGCCATTTTCTGTGTTTTAAAGACAATATACCAACTTGAAGGAAATTTTAAACATTTTTCCCAACGAGTCATGCAAGAATCCCGAACGCTAGGTAGTTTTATTAACCTTCAGCAATGGACTGGAGTTATGTAGCCTTTGCGTGGTAGGTGTTTAGTCGAAATTTCTTCAATGCCACTTTTGTCGGCTAAAGCAGTACCTAGTACCGCAGACAACCTGAAACCTGTCTAAGGCAGGTGGACTGATAAAGGAAGAGGGAGAGAGAAAGAGAAAGGGGGGAGGGGACTCGTCTCAAGTAGGAACGAAACTACACTACTGGCCATTAAAATTGCTACACCACGAAGATGACGTGCTACAGACGCGAAATTTAACCGGCAGAAAGAAGATGCTGTGATATGCAAATTATTAGCTTTTCAAAGCATTCACACAAGGTTGACGCCACCTGGCGACACCTACAACGTGCTGACATGAGGAAAGTTTCCAACCGATTTCTCATACACAAAAAGCAGTTGACCGGCGTAGCCTGGTGAAACGTTGTTGTGATGCCTCGTGTAAGGAGGAGAAATGCGTACCATCACGTTTCCGACTTTGATAAAGGTCGGATTGTAGCCTATCGAGATTGCGGTTTATCGTATCGCGACATTACTGCTCGCGTTGGTCGAGATCCAATGAGTGTTAGCAGAATATGGAAATTCTGGGTACAGGAGGATAATATGGAACGCCGTGCTGGATCCCAACGGCCTGGTATCAGTAGCAGTAGAGATGACAGGCATCTTATCCGCATGGCTGTAACGCATCGTGCAGCCACGTCTCGATCCCTGAGTCAACAGATGGGGACGTTTGCAAGACAACAACCATCTGCACGAACAGTTCGACGACGTTTCCAGCAGCATGGACTATCAGCTCGGAGACCATGGCTGCGGTTGTCCTTGACGCTGCATCACAGACAGGAGCGCCTGCGATGGTGTACTCAACAACGAACCTGGGTGCACGAATGGCAAAGCGTCATTTTTTCGGATGAATCCAGATTCTGTTTACAGCATCATGATGGTCGCATCCGTGTTTGGCGATATCGCGGTGAACGCACATTGGAAGTGTGTAATCACCGTCGCCATATTGGCGTATCACCCGGCATGATGGTATGGGGTGCCACTGGTTACACGTCTCGGTCACCTCTTGTTCGCATTGACGGCACTTTGAACAGTGGACGTTACATTTCAGATGTGTTACAACCCGTGGCTCTACCCATCATTGGATCCCTGTGAAACCCTACATTTCAGCAGGATAATGCACGACTGCATGTTGCAGGTCCTGTACGGGCCTCTCTGGATACAGAAAAGGTTCGACTGCTGTCCTGGCCAGCACATTCTCCAGATCTCTCACCAGTTGAATGCGTCTGGTCAATGGTGGCCGTGCAACTGGCTCGTCACAATACGCCAGTCACTACTCTTGATGAACTGTGGTATCGTGTTGAAGCTGCATGGGCAGCTGTACCTGTACACGCTATCCAAACTCTGTTTGACTCGATGCCCAGGCGTATCAAGGCCGTTTTTACGGCCAGAGGTGGTTGTTCTGGGTACTGATTTATCAGGATATATGCACCCAAATTGCGTGAAAATGTAATCACATGTCAGTTCTAGTATAATATATTAGTCCAATGAATACCCGTTTATCATCTGCATTTCTTCTCGGTGTAGCAATTTTAATGGCCAGTAGTACAGGTAGTCGTGTCTGTATGACATTCGACGATGAGCGAAGTATCGGAAACACCTCTTCATGAGCACTGCAGATCTGGAAATATCAATGTCTCACGTAAAACTATATCCTCCTATGACTGGGCATAATTTTTTCGATGTTAAATCTTTTACACCCCTACGAAAGGAAATGCGTTGAAGTCGCAGTTATCGACGCCAGATCAATACCTCTTTTACAACCAGACACAATCTGTACACTTCCAGCCACATCACGCATTACACTTCTCACATTGCTCCAAGTTCCTTTACCGTTAGCGACGGGTGTTTTTCCGAATACGTCTTGAAAACATTGAGAGGTTATCAGTTTTTACCACTCTTTAACAGTGTTCCTCTTTTATGTTTCACTAAAGAACACGACGCAGTTTCAGCCATTTTCACTATACTCATGGGAAACGCGAACGAGTGACAAGTAGGGGGTGGGGAGACCTCCCAACATTTTCTTCAGTACTCACAACGCGAGAGGTTCTTTGCACCTTCCGGATGTTTGTTCAGAATGACGTTATGACGTTCATAACTGAGCTTCTGTACAAGGAGATCACCACTTGAAAACTAAGGAATGCAGAAGTGCATTGTCGAAGGCTTCTTTTCCTCCACACATTCCAATTATTCTCAAGCTTTCAATACAGGATGTCACTTCAATAGAAATTAAAAAGAAATTAACGTGGCGTGGAATTGAATCCAGGACCATAAGTAAACAAGTCAGTTGCTATTTCAAGTAGGCCACGTAACTATGTAGATTCGTGATATTTCTATAATGATACTGCACCATCTTCCCTAAATTTATTGTCCGCAGCTCGTGGTCGTGCGGTAGCGTTCTCGCTTCCCGCGCCCGAGTTCCCGGGTTCGATTCCCGGCGGGGTCAGGGATTTTCTCTGCCTCGTGATGACTGGGTGTTGTTTGATGTCCTTAGGTTAGTTAGGTTTACGTAGTTCTAAGTTTTATGGGACTGATGACCATAGATGTTAAGTCCCATAGTGCTCAGAGCCATTTGAACCATTTTGAACCTGAATTTATTAAATAGAAGGTGAGAACTGAAGCATTTCGGTATTTCATGTTCGAAGGAGAAAATGAGAGATTATTCACAAACCAAGCAGACACGTACCGATTAGCTGTTACGTCGTGCACAGAACTGTTCAAAGAAAGCGACTGTACACTGAGATTGGAACCTAGAAACACATTTAGCATATTGAGCAGCAAAACCATTGATGTCTGTTAATCATTTAGAATGTCCTCGAGTTTCATTAGTGCTAATGTAACACAAAGTATGCAGCTCATAATTAAGGTCCTCTTCCAACGGTGTAACAACACCCGCGAACACGTCCTACGACCGCTGACCAATCGCCGCCCATGTTTCTGCTTACATTTGGTTCGTTCTTACGAAGAATAGAGTACACTTTTTTTATGCTCTAACTGCACACAAAGTATATCAATATCCCGTATCCTCGTTGGATATTCACTTACACAGAAACTTTTCAGAAACTATGTCACAGTTCATCATTGTATATCACTTACGGTTCGTTCATTCGTATTACATCTGTTGTGACTTGGCAAGACAGCCAAGTCACAATGAGAGGAAGCCGAAAGGCACACGCATAAGCTCACGCAGATTGGCGTGAGGTCTGGAACAGTTAAGGGAATTAATAGTAGCAAATAAAGTACGTAGTTAATGTAATACTTAACTTTAATCCACAATTGTAGAACATCTCTCTTGACGGTACATGTTATAACCACAATATAAAATAATATTAAATGCTATGGTGCCTTGCTAGGTCGTAGCAAATGACGTAGCTGTAGGCTATGCTAACTATCCCTCTCGGCAAATGAGAACGTAGTTGTCAGTGATCCATCTCTGGCTAAGTCGGCTGTACAACTGGGGGCGAGTGCCAGGACGACTCTCTAGACCTGCCGTGTGGTGGCGCTCGGTCTGCAATCACTGACAGTGGCGACACGCGGGTCCGGCGTATACTAATGGACCGCGGCCGATTTAAAGGCTACCACCTAGCAAGTGTGGTGTCTGGCGGTGACACCACAACATCCATGGATTTCAAGTGTTTTTGGCAAGGTGAAGATATATGAGACCTTTATGGAATAGTACGGGGTGTTCAAAAAGTCTCTCCACAGTGCCGTAATCATTGTCAGCCGCGCGTGCCGCATGCCACAGAGAATATACCGAAATGAAACGCAGCGAGTGTCGTCGTAACTGCCGTCTGCTTCACGCCTGCTGTGCAGCGAGCTACCTTAATTTAAGTATTAACTGTATTTTTCTTACTTGTCACTTCTTATTCCGTGTGTTTTTGCTTTTAGGAAGCTTTAATTGTCGAGTGCTAGTAATAGTGTTCCATAGATTTCGTGTTTGTTTCGAATACAGTCAGAGAAAGTCCCTTTAGTCAACCATAGTGCCAGTAGTGCTAGTGTTTGTTTTCAATACAGTCCAGAGACAGGTAGTGCTATTTTCATTGTTTTCTACAAGAAGTGGCTAGCAACCACAGTTTAGTCAACAATCAGCCACCTTTAGTGAATTAGCAGTCTAGTTAAAAGTTGATTAACTCTCTACACTAAATTGATTTCTTAGGATGGATAGGATGTGTGACTGCTGTGTACGGACGCAGGAGGAGCTGGCCACTGTTCGCGAACAGCTGAACGTGTTGATGGCCGCGGTCAGCCGTATTCAGGCTGCTGCCTCGGAGTGTAGAGGCAGTGGGGAGTCTGGTGCGTCGCATGGTACACCCCAGGTGTTACATGCTTCACCCACTGTCCCTGCTGTCGAGACATCTTCGCGGGTACCGGGCGCGGTTGGGCCACCATCTCCCCAAGGGGAGTGGCGGGATCAGCGGCGTTCGCGGCGCACGATGCGGAGAGTAAATAAGGAGGCTGGCAGTGTGGCATCGCCCGCTCTGCCTGTGAGTGGACATGTGGCCGCTCCTTCAGCAAGGTCCGAGCAGGCACACGGGGGGAGGGGTTTATTAGTTATTGGGAGCTCCAACGTTAGGCGGGTGATGGAGCCCCTTAGGGAAATAGGGAAAGGTCGGGGAAGAAGGCCAGTGTTCACTCTGTCTGCTTGCCGGGGGGTCTCATCCGAGATGTGGAGGAGGCCCTGCCGGCGGCGATAGCACTGGGTGCACCCGACTGCAAATTGTTGCTCATGTCGGCACCAATGACTCCTGCCGTCTGGGTTCAGAGGTCATCCTCAGTTCGTACAGGCGGTTGGCGGAATTGGTGAAGGCGGAAAGCCTCGCTCGCGGGGTGGAATCAGAGCTAACTATTTGTAGTATCGTTCCCAGAACCGATCGCGGTCCTCTGGTTTGGAGCCGAGTGGAAGGCTTAAACCAGAAGCTCAGATGATTCTGCGGAGATCTGGGGTGCAAATTTCTCGACCTCCGCTATCGAGTGGAAAAATGTAGGGTCACCCTGAATAGGTCAGGCGTGCACTACATGCCGGAAGCGGCTACAAGGATGGAGGAGTACGTGTGGAGTGCACATGGGGGTTTTTTAGGTTAGAGAATTCCCTCCATAGGCCCGACAAGACGCCTCCTGAGACGTGGCCAGCTAGGAGTAGGCAAAATGCAACAGGGAATAACAATATTAATGTGCTAATAGTAAACTGCAGGAGCGTCTATAGAAAGGTCCCAGAACTGCTCTCATTAATAAACGGTCACAACGCCCATATAGTACTAGGGACATAAAGTTGGCTGAAACCAGACGTAAACAGTAATGAAATCCTAAACTCAGATTGGAATGTGTACCGCAGAGACAGGATGGACAGTGAAGGGGGAGGCGTGTTTATAGCGATAAGAAGTGCAATAGTATCGAAGGAAATTGACGAAGATCCAAAATGTGAAATAATTTGGGTGAAGGTCACGGTTAAAGCAGGCTCAGACATGGTAATTGGATGTCTCTATAGGCCCCCTGGCTCAGCAGCTGTTGTGGCTGAGCACCTGCAGGATAATTTGGAAAATATTTCGAGTAGATTTCCCCACCATGTTATAGTTCTGGGTGGAATTTTAATTTGCCGGATATAGACTGGGAGACTCAAACGTTCATAACGGGTGGCAGGGACAAAGAATCCAGTGAAATTTTTTAAAGTGCTTTATCTGAAAACTACCTTGAGCAGTTAAACAGAGAACCGACTCGTGGCGATAACATATTAGACCGTCTGGTGACAAACAGGCCCGAACAATTTGAAACAGTTAACGCAGAACAGGGAATATGCGATCATAAAGCAGTTACTGCAAAGATGATTTCAGCCATAAATAGAAATATTAAAAAAAGGTAGGAAGATTTTTCTGTTTAGCAAAAGTGACAAAAAGCAGATTACAGAGTACCTGACAGCTCAACACAAAAGTACAGATAGTGTTGAGGATCAGTGGACAAAGTTCAAAACCATCGTACAATATGCGTTAGATGAGTACGTGCCAAGCAAGATCGTAAGAGATGGAAAAGAGCCACCGTGGTACAACAACGGAGTTAGAAAACTGCTGCGGAAGCAAAGGGAACTTCACAGGAAACATAATCATAGCCAAAGCCTTGCAGACAAACAAAAATTCCGCGAAGCGAAATGTAGTGTGAGGAGGGCTATGCGAGAGGCGTTCAATGAATTCGAAAGTAAAGTTCTATGTACTGACTTGGCAGAAAATCCTAAGAAATTTTGGTCTTATGTTAAAGCGGTAGGAGGAACAAAACAGAATGTCCAGACACTCTGTGACCAAAATGGTACTGAAACAGAGGATGACAGACTAAAGGCCGAAATACTAAATGTCTTTTTACAAAGCTGTTTCACAAGGGAAGACTGCACTGATATCGAAATAGACGGCAGAGGGATAGAGAAACAATTGAAATCGCTCAAAAGAGGAACGGCCGCTGGACCTGATGGGATACCAGTTCGATTTTACACAGAGTACGCGAAGGAACTTGCCCCCCTTTTTGCAGCGGTGTACCGTAGGTCCCTAGAAGAGCGTAGCGTTCCAAAGGATTGGAAAAGGGCACAGGTCATCCCCGTTTTCAAGAAGGGACGTCGAACAGATGAGCAGAACTATAGACCTATATCTCTAACGTCGATCAGTTGTAGAATTTTGGAACACGTATTATGTTCGAGTATAATGACTTTTCTGGAGACTATAAATCTACTCTGTAGGAATCAGCATGGGTTTCCAAAAAGACGGTCGTGTGAAACCCAGCTCGCGCTATTCGTCCACGAGACTCAGAGGGCCATAGACACGGGTTCACAGGTAGATGCCGTGTTTCTTGACTTCCGCAAGGCGATCGATACAGCTCCCCACAGTCGTTTAATGAACAAAGTAAGAGCGTATGGACTATCAGACCAATTGTGTGATTGGATTGAAGAGTTCCTAGATAACACAACGCAGCATGTCATTCTCAGTGGAGAGAAGTCTTCCGAAGTAAGAGTGATTTCAGGTGTGCCGCAGGGGAGTATCATAGGACCGTTGCTATTCACAATATACATAAATGATCTTGTGGATGACATCGGAAGTTCACTGAGGCTTTTTGCAGATGATGCTGTGGTGTATCGAGAGGTTGAAAAACGGAAAATTGTACTGAAATGCAGGAGGATCTGCAGCGAATTGACGCATGGTGCAGGGAATGGCAATTCAATCTCAATGTAGACAAGTGTAATGTGCTGCGAATACATAGAAAGATAGATCCCTTATCATTTAGCTACAAAATAGCAGGTCACCAGCTGGAAGCAGTTAATTTCATAAATTATCTGGGAGTACGCATTAGGAGTGATTTAAAATGGAATGATCATATAAAGTTGATCGTCGGTAAAGCAGATGCCAGACTGAGATTCATTGGAAGAATCCTAAGGAAATGCAATCCGAAAACAAGTGTAATGTGCTGCGAATACATAGAAAGATAGATCCCTTATCATTTAGCTACAAAATAGCAGGTCATCAACTGGAAGCAGTTAATTTCATAAATTATCTGGGAGTACGCATTAGGAGTGATTTAAAATGGAATGATCATATAAAGTTGATCGTCGGTAAAGCAGATGCCAGACTGAGATTCATTGGAAGAATCCTAAGGAAATGCAATCCGAAAACAAAGGAAGTAGGTTACAGTTCGCTTGTTCGCCCACTGCTTGAATACTGCTCAGCAGTGTGGGATCCGTACCAGATAGGGTTGATAGAAGAGATAGAGAAGATCCAACGGAGAGCAGCGCGCTTCGTTACAGGATCATTTAGTAATCGCGAAAGCGTTACGGAGATGATAGATAAACTCCAGTGGAAGACTCTGCAGGAGAGACGCTCAGTAGCTCGGTACGGGCTTTTGTTAAAGTTTCGAGAACATAGCTCCACCGAAGAGTCAAGCAGTATATTGCTCCCTCTTACGTATATCTCGCGAAGAGACAATAAGGATAAAATCAGAGATTAGAGCCCACACAGAAGCATACCGACAATCCTTTCCACGAACAATACGAGACTGGAATAGAAGGGGGAACCGATAGAGGTACTCAAGGTACCCTCCGCTACACACCGTCAGGTGGCTTGCGGATTATGGGTGTAGATGTAGATGTAGATGAAGTACAAGTTATTAATTTATTGAATATTCATCTTTACTTACAAATTTTCACATAAAATGTTTAAAGTGTCCCCCCTCCCCCTGTTGTTGAATACACAATTCAATTCGTCTAATCATGTTTCCAAACACAAGCTGTAACATTTCTTCTGTAACGGAAGCAGTGAAAGTGGATATTGCAGTTTTCAATTCATCGATGGATTTTGGATGGTTTTATAGACAGTTGCTTTCGCTGCACCCCAGAAGAAAAAGTCAGATGGTGTTAGGTCAGGCGATCGTGGAGGCCAAAGTCCCCGTGTATTTATTTGTGGAAAATTCTTTTTGTAATTAGGTGTGTATCACAACACCTCAGCATGATGCGAAGAATGGAAGTGCTTGCCACATGAAAACGTAAGTAAAAAGGAATATAGGCGCGAAAACATCACGACAAAGTAAATTACATTCTAGAAGATAGGTTAACTCCCAGCAAAAAACTTTCTCATTAACATCGTTTGGTTCCAGATGACAAGCTTCCTGTAGTAATTAACGCACAAGGGATCCAGAAAATTCATGCACACTAAATGTAAAGGTATTTACAAAAAGAAACATCTGTTGTTTGAACTAAAGATGCACATAATTGTATAATCATTTAACAAAAATGTTCACATTGCAGAATAAATAAACACGAAAACCCACTGATGATGGCACAGTGTTTCCGAAACATATTTGGGTACTGAGACAAAACGGTGCGTTGCATAACTGGCGGACCTCACATCCAACAATTTTCAACTGCAAAGACGGCCAACACAAGGAGCTGGAAATCGAAATGATCAATATTAGCGTAGAGTGTTCAACCAAAACTACGGGCGGAAACTTGGAAAAAAAAAGAGAGGAAAACACGCCCAAAGCCGATAAGAACACATACTTGAAACTCGTGCGTAGCAAGGACGTCTATTCTCATTCAGAGGCGGCTTATATGCCTAATACTAAATGATAGTCCGCAGCTCCTGGTCTCGCGGTAGTATTCTCGCTTCCCGAGCACGGGGTCCCGGGCTCGATTCCCGGCGGGGTCTGGGATTTTCACCTGCCTCGAGATGACTGGGTGATGTTGTGTTGTCTTCATCATCATCATTCATCCCAATTACGGTCGGAGTTAGGTAACGGCAAACCACCTCCACTAGTACCTTGCTAGTACGACGGTGCGGGTCTCCCTCTCTGTCAAGGATTCAAAATGGTTCAAATGGCTCTGAGCACTATGGGACTTAACATCTGAGGTCATCACTCCCCTAGAACTTAGAACTACTTAAACCTAACTAACCTAAGGACATCACACACATCCATGCCCGAGGATGGATTCGAACCTGCGACTGTAGCGGTCGCACGGTTCTAGACTGAAGCGCCTAGAACCGCTCGGCCACCAGCTGTCAAGGAGTATGGGACTTCATCATCATCATTATCATTACTAAATAATAAATCATTGAGAGCTATAATTTACGAAGTTTACTGGTCAATCTGTTGTGAAATGTATGTTGATGTAGATGTCAAGACTTTAGTGTCTCTCGCAGTGGCCCCGTGGCGATTGTATGGTTTATAACCGATGGCAATAGATATCTCCCTCCGTCATCTCAATATATCGCCACCATCCTTCGTCCTCCGGACGCCGCAAATGCACACAGCTACGTTCAAAGCAGACTGACACCCTGTCAGCAAAAGAAGTCAATTGTTCGACTCTTTTTTTTAAACAAAAAATAATGTCTTTGGCTCATTCAACGCAGTTTTCTTGGAATCGTTAACAAAAATGATTACATATATATATTTACTACATATTGTACTGTTTGCATATTATTTAGGCCTTTAAGGAAACGAATCATAAAAATAAGAAAGTAAATAATAGGTTGGTACCACTGCCGTGTAGCGGGAAGCCAGCGGAAGGATGAGCATTGCCAACAATCAGCAGCTCGTCGATTAGTGTTGTGATGACTGTTAGAAATAAGCGTTGTCATTCCGGCTCCCGCCGAGTGCGAAATGTGCGCTGTAATTCGCTACCTAAAAGCTAAGGCCATGGACGCCGCTGTGATTCATCGCGAAATTGTTTCAGTTCATGGAGAGGACGCAATGTCAAGGCAGCATTTGACGAAATGGGTACGGAATTTCAATTTTGGAAAGATGGAAATTCACGATGAAGACCGAATGTTGTGACTGATGATGTGGTGCAGAAAACTGAAGAACATCATCTTTCTGATCACCGTTCAGCGGTTGACGACCTGCATGTAATTTGTTCAAACCTTTTTACGAACTGTTGTTCATGAAATCGCAACTGATCGACTAAACTACCGCAAGTTGTGTGCGTGATGGGTGCCCAACATGCTTACGGAAGCACACAAAATGAACGGAGTCAGTGTCGCTCGCGAATTTCTTTACTGTTTTGAGACTGAAAGCGAGACTTTTCTCAGTTTACAGTTTCAGGAGATGAGACTTGTGTTTACCACCATACTCCACAGAGCAAACGCCAATCGAAGCAGTAGCGCCATACTCATTCCCCTTCACCCAAAAAATTCAAAACTCAGCAAACAACGAGGAAAATCATGGTGTCAGTGTTTCGGGACAGAAAAGGGGTTCTCGTAGTTGATTTTTTGGATGGAGGTAAAACAATAAATGCTGCAAGATATTGTGAGATCATGAATAAATTTCGCAGAGCCATACAAGACAAACGTCGCGGGATGGTGACAATGGGGGTCTGTCTCCTTCACGTCAGCGAACGTCCGCACACTGCTCATGCAATACAAGAGTTGTTGACATCGTTTGGTTGGGATGTTTTAAGCCACCCCTCTCACAGCCACGCGCTCGCGCCTAGTGACTATGATCCGTTCAGTAAATTGAAGGAACAGCTTCGGTGGAAAACAGTTTTCCGACGAGGACGAGGTGAAAGTCGAAGTGAAGAAGTGGCTGAAAAAGGCGGCGGGAGGCGTCTATAAAACAGGGATAAAAAACTCGTCCCGCGGACGAGAAAATGTATTGAGGTAAATGGTGATTATGTGGAAAAATAGCCTTGCTTTCCGAATTAGCCTCGTAGTTTCCCACACCAGCAACATGTGCCACTACTTCTTACGTTTACAGAGCACTCGCGTATGCAGCGTGTTTCACAACTGCATCGGCAGATTTCGAGAGGATGTGGAAGTTGCCTTGAGCAACAAATGAGGATAGGAACCGTCATGCAACGGTGCTACACGGTGTCGAAGTGGGCGCTGGGGCCTGCCGCTGGCCCTACCTCCCGGCAGTCTGTGGCCGGCCGTTATACGAGGTGTGTGTTTTTTTAAGTTGGTACCGTTATGAAATTAAAAAAAGACGTGCTAAGATATCTCAATAATTTTATTTTTGCAGGAAAGCCTGTACCTTAATCTACTTTGCTACATACACTCCTGGAAATTGAAATAAGAACACCGTGAATTCATTGTCCCAGGAAGGAGAAACTTTATTGACACATTCCTGGGGTCAGATACATCACATGATCACACTGACAGAAACACAGGCACATAGACACAGGCAACAGAGCATGCACAATGTCGGCACTAGTACAGTGTATATCCACCTTTCGCAGCAATGCAGGCTGCTATTCTCCCACGGAGACGATCGTAGAGATGCTGGATGTAGTCCTGTGGAACGGCTTGCCATGCCATTTCCACCTGGCGCCTCAGTTGGACCAGCGTTCGTGCTGGACGTGCAGACCGCGTGAGACGACGCTTCATCCAGTCCCAAACATGCTCAATGGGGGACAGATCCGGAGATCTTGCTGGCCAGGGTAGTTGACTTAAACCTTCTAGAGCACGTTGGGTGGCACGGGATACATGCGGACGTGCATCGTCCTGTTGGAACAGCAAGTTCCCTTGCCGGTCTAGGAATGGTAGAACTATGGGTTCGATGACGGTTTGGATGTACCGTGCACTATTCAGTGTCCCCTCGACGATCACCAGTGGTGTACGGCCAGTGTAGGAGAACGCTCCCCACACCAGCGACTATCATCGCTGAAGACGACACGTCTCCATTCGTCCCTCCATTCACGCCTGTCGCGACACCACTGGAGGCGGGCTGCACGATGTTGGGGCGTGAGCGGAAGACGGCCTAACGGTGTGCGGAACCGTAGCCCAGCTTCATGGAGACGGTTGCGAATGGTCCTCGCCGATACCCCAGGAGCAACAGTGTCCCTAATTTGCTGGGAAGTGGCGGTGCGGTCCCCTGCGGCACTGCGTAGGATCCTACGGTCTTGGCGTGCATCCGTGCGTCGCTGCGGTCCGGTCCCAGGTCGACGGGCACGTGCACCTTCCGCCGACCACTGGCGACAACATCGATGTACTGTGGAGACCTCACGCCCCACGTGTTGAGCAATTCGGCGGTACGTCCACCCGGCCTCCCGCATGCCCACTATACGCCCTCGCTCAAAGTCCGTCAACTGCACATACGGTTCACGTCCACGCTGTCGCGGCATGCTACCAGTGTTAAAGACTGCGATGGAGCTCCGTATGCCACGGCAAACTGGCTGACACTGACGGCGGCGGTGCACAAATGCTGCGCAGCTAGCGCCATTCGACAGCCAACACCGCGGTTCCTGGTGTGTCCGCTGTGCCGTGCGTGTGATCATTGCTTGTACAGCCCTCTCGCAGAGTCCGGAGCAAGTATGGTGGGTCTGACACACCGGTGTCAATGTGTTCTTTTTTCCATTTCCAGGAGTGTAATTTCCGTCAATATTGAGGCACTTGTTATAACGTTGTACCAGTTTTTGTTTACCCTCCTCATAGAAGTCTGCCGCCTGACTTGTTAACCACTGCATCACCACTGTTTTGACTTCGTCATTGTCTTGAAGACGCTGACCGCCCAAGTGTTTCTTCAAGTGCAGGAACAGATGGTAGTCACTGGGCGCAAGATTGGGACTGTACGGAGAATGATCTAGAGTTTTCCATCGAAAAGATGTAATGAGTTCTTTCGTCTGATTCGCCACATGCGGACGGGCATTGACTTGCAGCAAAACGATGCCCTGGCTCAGCTTCCATGGACTGTTGCTTTGATTCTGGTGCGACGTAGGCCACCCATGTTTCATCGCCCGTAACAATTTGGATTAAGAAATCATCATCGTCGTTGTGGTACCGCTCAGGGAAGGTCAATGCACTGTCTAAACGTTTGGTTTTGTGCATATCCGTCAACATTTTCGGTACCCAACGTGCACACAATTTTCGGTAATTCAAGTGCTCGGTCACAATGTCATACAAAACACTGCGAGAAACATTAGGAAAGTCATCCCGCAAGGAGTAAATCGTAAAGCGTCTGTTTTCTCTCACCTTATTGTCCACTTCCTGCACCAAACTTTCATTAAAGACCGAACGACGCCCACTCCGTTGTTCATCATGCACATTTGTGCGGCCATCTTTAAATGCTCTCACCCACTTTCTTACCATTCCATCACTCATAATGTTTTCTCCGTAAGCTGCACAGATCTCACGATGAATATCGATCGCTTTTAAGAAATAACAGCCCGTGCTTCACAATTGGCGGGACTCACGATTATCGGAGGTTCAAATGGCTCTGAGCGCTATGGGACTGAACTTCTGAGGTCATCAGTCGCCTAGAACTTAGAACTACTTAAACCTAACTAACCTAAGGACATCACACACATCCATGCCCGAGGCAGGATTCGAACCTGCGACCGTAGCAGTCGCGCGGTTCCAGACTGCAGCGCCAGAACCGCACATCAGCCGGCCGATTATCGGAGGCATCTTAAACATTCAGTACCCAACGTGAACAAGGAAAAATCAGACTATAATAGCGTCAGTGCGTAGATTAAGGTACAGGCTTTCGTGTAAAAATAAAATTATTGAGATATCTTAGCACGTCTTTTTTAATTACAAAACGGTACTTACTTAAAAAAAAACACGCCTCGTGGCTGGAGCGGCGAAGAGGAACGGAGAACGAATGCAGTGGAAGCACAGCACCTCATTCGCAGTTAATCGCGTGTTAGTGCGGCGCATCGAGGAGACGTTCACGTGGGCCGAGTGCCTCGAGGTGAATTTCGCGTATGGTGGGGAGAGATGGAACGGGCACGCAACGCTACTTACCTGTGGGCAACGATACCACAGTAGACGTCAGCCGCACCGCTCACGTTTGCGGCCATCCATCGGCGTCTGGTTGTAACGGCTTCAGAGGGCATCGACACGACAGAGGTGGCACACCCACACCACGATTTGCAGAGGACCAACTAGAGAGGTCCGCCGCAGGCGCATCCGCAAACACCCGCTCTGAGGGGCGGGCGATGCAAAGCTCGCGCTCAGCGGTTTGGAGGGTACTGCATAAGGAGACAAGGCACCGCCTCCATCTTCAGAACAAACAGGCGCTGCTGGCCTACGATTTTGCTCTGCGTGTGGAATTCGGGCAACGGTTCCTGCAGCGTTGAGCCAGGCAGTCGTATTACGCTGCGGACATGTTGTTCGCTCATGAGGGTGTGTTCAACGCCTACGAATGTCATGGGTGGGTGGAGGCGAACCCCCACGTCACGTACAAAAGAGCTGATCAGAAGAAGTTTATGCTTGTGCGGTCCAAGATTACTCAACTGTCCCCTACAGACTCCCTCCTCGCCCCATAGGCAACAGAAATGCAGCGTTCATCCCGGAAGTGCAGCTGGAATTACTGGCGGAGGTGCCATTTGCAGTCCGTCGGCGTATGTGGTTCCAGCACAGTAGGGCACCCACAAACATTAGTCGAGCTTGCCAGAATCCAGTTCAGACGGATGTTTGCGGATTGCTGGATTGGCCCCGTAACGTGGCCGCCTTGGTCGCCTGGACTTCTTCCTGTGAGATCATCTGCAGAATGTGGTGAACCGAACCACGGTGAAGTCAGTGGAGGACCGTGTGGCGAGGCTACATGCAGCGTGCGAGGTCGTTCGCAGCATCCCCGATGTCTTTGAGTGAGTGCGGCAGTCAGTGATAAGCACATGTCAGTATTCCTACGACGCTGGAGGCAAATATTTTGAGTACCTGCTACAGTTGCATTTAATCCGTAAGTGGTGAAAGCATTGTTGTGGGCAGTACCAACGTTCTGATAAACTAATTCGAAAAAGTGAAGAGAGAAGCCTTGATCACAACGGAAAATGTAGTGTTTAACGTTTCTTTCATACGTTGTTTACTTTGTACAATGTATTTTATTTCATGTACCAACGGAATAACTGGTAAAGTACATTCCTTCGATGGTTGTCTGATGCCTGCCACTGTGTCTACATGTATGATTCCTCCCCGTATCCCTGAAATCATGGTTCCTGTCCTTGAAATTCAAGAAAGGCACCGACGTCTCAGAATGTCTGCCGTTATTCATGTACTGTGGCCGATTGCCGCGCATTCTAGCGGATCAGAGGACGGATAGTGACTGCCGCGTTGGCCAACAGCTGCCCCCCGTAATTTCGACGCTGTCGTTTCTGTCTGTTACATCTTGTATACTACGCCACAACACATCGGAGATTGTATAGACTGTTCCGGGAACCAATACACTGTGGACAGAATCCCATGTTCCACACCGTCAGACAGCACGGCAACAGAGCATCAGAGCATCGCTATAATAGGAGGAAAGGTCTGTCTGCGCAGCAGGTAGCTCCATCAGCTCCATTGGCAATCACGAGAAACAGCCGCGATTATCGAATATCGTAAACCACAGGTCTCGACTTACCAGCAGTCTGTTCGCGCACAACGCCACGCCTGCTGCCAGGGGGGAGGCCTGGCGCCAGTGCCTGTAACTTCGGCGCTCCGTAGCGTCATTGGATGATGTTTCCGGACGTGCGTTCCTATCCTCGTTTTGTTCCTTAACACACCTTCTACATGTCTTCGAAGTCTGTCAGAGTTCTGAAACACCCTGGATACTGAGATACTAGAAAACGTGTTACACTGCCAGAAAAAGAATAGTACACCCTTTTAGAGCTTTCCAATCCACTCAAGATGTATTGCTGCTGCAAACGTGCATATGGAGCACATGAAATGGTTACATGACAGACCAACAGTACAAGCGGGTCTTAGGTAGCAGCTGACGACACTATCAGTACGTGTTGTAGCCTCCACAGGCGGCAATGGAGGCGCTGACTCTGCCACCCTGTCGATCGTACAGATGGCGAATACTTCCTGGGATACGTTATGCCACGCCTGCTTGACCTGTTCACGTGGTTCTGTAGGAGGTGTCGGCTGACGAGTCGCACGAGTCACATATCGTCCCATCATACGCCACATGTGCTCAATTGGAGACGAGTCCGGGGATCGAGCTGTCCAGGGAAGTTGCTGCACGGCTGGCAGAGTACGCTGAGCTTAATGGGCAGTGTGAGTGAGCGAGCAGTATCCTGTTGGTACAACATGTCACCTTCCCGCTAGGAGAACGGCGATGGAACAGGTCTAGTAACATTCCGCAAGTACCGAGCGCTAGTTAGTGTCCCCTCCAGAACCACCAAAGATGGAGGAGAGTTGTAGCTTACCGCTCCTCAGACAGAAGGCCTGGGGTGGGACCAGTGTGTGCCACCAAGTCTGTGTTGTATGTGTTAGCGACCATCACGTGCATGGTGGCAGAATCTGCTTTCATTGCTGAAGACCATGGCGCGTCATTCCAAGTGAAGCTCCGACAGCACCAGTCGAACAGTGAATGTCGATGCTGTAGCTTGAGTGTAAAATGGGCTAGAGGTGTGCCGTACTCCCACTGCTAATATTGGCTTAGCAAACAGTTCGTGTTGACGCGTCTGGGTTCACAAGCCCTCTTATTTGTGTTACGGTAGCTGTACGATCTACAACTGGTGCCCTTACAATACGACGATCATGGCGGGCGTCTGTGCCACTTGAAGGTCCAGAAACTCATCTACAGGTGTGAGAATGTTCACGTGATCACTCACAACAGCATCTTTGCACAACCGATACAGCACGTCCAAACTCTGAGGCAGCTCTCTGAAAGGACTATCCCGGCACTCGGAAGCCCAGAATTTTACCCCTTTCGAATTCGCTTGGTTGGCTGTAGGAAGCACGAGAGCATCTCCGTGGCATGTTGCCTGCTTGCTTCACACATTTGCACCACACCCAGGTTTCTTGGTGTGCACATTCGTTATTAAAGGGTAACAACAGATGGCGCACTGGTAGCTGTGCTAGTGCACTATTGGTACGACGTTTGGTGAGTACTCAATATTGTAGAACACTCAGTATAATGTCGTTTATTGAAACTAAACTATACTTCTCGAACAATCACTATATACACTCAAAAAAAAACTTGTAGACGACCATTCATCAAGCGCGTCAGTGAGGTCCGTAGGAGCTGGTCCTAGCTCAGCAAGGAACTGGCTGTGCTGCTGCTGCGCTGGCCACATAAAGCCAGCGGAAGCCGGCGGAGTACTCCAACTTTCCCTGTATCTCCGAGGCGACCTCTACAGAAAAAGGTTCGCATTAGTCTCTAGCAAGTTCTGCTTGTTTTGAAGAATTGTTTTCCTCTTGGTTGCGCCGGCAAGTGCTTGTGTGTGTTATATGGTACACAGGGGTGTCTTGAGTGTAGTCTGCCTGGCAGGGGCCGTCTGTGGCAGACGTAACAACGTTGAAACCATTATGAGTGCGTGTATTATTCCGCGGGTGGCATATGCCATCGTCGGACCATAATCGACGTCCTCTTTCTAGGTGTGCTAACTTTTTTCGGACAGTATATTTAAGAAAATGAGAAACAATAGGGAGAAAATTGCGTTGTTGCAACCTCGACTTTACTGCGTCATTGCCGATGCGAAAGCGAGTTGATAGTGGCAAGACAAGTACCCTCCACGACAAGCCGTATTGCTTGCAGAGTGCAGATACAGACGCAGATGTTGACGTATAAGAGCGCACCTCGTGCAGCTGCCGACCGCCGTGGACACATGTGCGGACTGCCTTCTTGCGACACGTCTTCCAGCGAACTACGCTCGCTCACACCTGTTCCTCAACAGCGCACAGTCACTGTCCTCTGCAGTCTGCGGTCTGGAGCGCGGGCTATCTCAGTTCGGCATCAGCCGCAGCCGCAGCCGCCTTATGGGGAAGGCAGACTCACTGCCGGCCAAACCGCAGCCTCGACCTCGTCCCTGCCTCTCCCGCTGCAGTGCCTCTGCCTTGCCTGCTTGGGTAGCATCATCTCACGCTAGGTGAGGAGCGCCCTACGTCATAGTGACGTAACGCTACGTCATCGTGACGTAAATAAACCTAAATTGACTTCATGAGTACGTGTATCGATCTTCGCAGTTGTACCACAGAGGTTGCACGGTAAGGTGAAAGCTAAATGTAAATACACGTGTACAAACGAAGTGACAGCAGTTATGTGGTATGCTGGTATGTTGAATTACTTATTAAGCTGTAATCTCAAGAGTTTTCGATGTTCTTGTGTGTTTCTTAATGTAATGAATGTCTGAACGAAGGAACCAAAACAACAACGAAAGCGAGAAATAGCGTCTAGTCATTTCTTTTAAAAAATCCGATTAATTGTGCGTAAATCATGTGGATAGAAACGTGAAATAGAGAGGCTCTGAGCACTATAGGACTTAACATCTGTGGTCATCAGTCCCCTAGAACTTAGAACTACTTAAACCTAACTAACCTAAGGACATCACACACATCCATGCCCGAGGCAGGATTCGAACCTGCGACCGTAGCAGTCGCGCGGTTCCGGACTGAGCGCCTAGAACCGATAGACCACCGCGGCAGGCGTGAAATAGAGAGAATCGTATTTTTATAAAAGCCAATGGATTATACATAATTCTTCTGGAAAGAAACGTTAAACTGAGAAATTAATGTGTTTCCAAAGATAATTCCGAATGTTGCTGAAATTTTAATTTTGCCTTCATGTTGTAGATCAGCACAGACACTTTTGCTCTTCAGAAATAAGTTATTGCTGATGATTATAATGTGCTGACTTGTTATAACACATGTCATTATTTTTTTTCCATATGTTGTATACTGTGAAAAAACAATGACATGCAAGTCACATTTACCAGAATTTTAAGCAACTGAAAGCAGTGAGTGCTGTTGCCATTTTCAGTTACTTTTTGTATGATTCTTCGGCAATATGGAAATAGCTATAGTAATCATCCCAAACACCCCCAAAATTAATACCATGTCTATTGAGAGAATAAACAAACACAGTATTCCACCTTCGCTTACGAAACATTGCTTAGTGCTGCCAAAACTGTGGCTGTTGTGGCTATTTTGTCAAGTAGCTCACCCATTGTGACAGCCTGTGTTCCAACATCATTTGGCAACTACTAGGAGACTTACTTTTTTTTATAGTTGATACTGCTTGCATATTAAAATGTGAGTAACAATTATAGACTAAATATCATTGTTTTTTGACGGTATACAGCGTATTAAGAAAAATAATGACATGTGTTGTAAACAGGTTACATTAAACATTATAATCATCAGCAATAATTTATTTCTGTAGGGCAAAATTTTCTGAGTTGATTTGCAACATGAAGGCAAATTAAAATTCCAGCACCATCCGAATTATCTTTGGAACCACATTAATTTCTCGGTTTAACGTTTCTGCCCAGAAGACTTATGTGCAGTCTATTGTCTTATATATAAATACGAAACACTTTAATTTCTCCCTATTTCACATGTCTGTCCACATGATTTACGCACAATTAATCTGATTTTTTTAAAAAAATGACTAGACGCTATTTTTCACTTTCGTTATTGTTTTGGTTCTTTCGTTCAGACATTCATTACATTAAGAAACACCCAAGATCATCGAAAACTGTTGAGATTACAGCTTAATAAGTAATCCAACTAGGATGAGCATACCACATAGCTGCTGCCACTTCGTTTGTACACGTGTATTTACTTTTAGTTTTCACATTACCGTGCAACCTCTGTGGTACAACTGCAAAAAGATCGATATACGTACTCATGAAGTCGATTTCGGTTTATATACGCCAGGATGACGTAGCGTTACGTCACTATGACGTAGGGCTCTCCTCAGCTAGCGTGAGATGAATGCTACCCTGCCTGCTAGTTCCTACTACCCCACTGCCGGCCACAGCAGCTGTGTGCCGACACCACGGAGCAGCAGCTGTCTGGCCCAGCTGACGGCAGTGGGGCGCCGTGTGAGCTCACGCCGCGACCCTTCGTGCTTAGAGTCGCAGCTGTGCGAATGCTGTCAGTGAAACTTTCGACAGAAATTAGAACCACCCTCGACTTTCACCACATTGGGTGCTACATACAGTCTGAATTCACATTTAGTGTGCAGAAAGTTGTGTTCGTCAACCCCACCCACGTAGCTTTCGCACCTTTTGCTACTCCAGTGTGCGTTAGGCTCTCACTGTCCTTTAAACAATGCCCACCTACCTGGAAAGGCTTCAGGCTTTCTGCCCACACTCTGCGACTGAAGATACTGGTTTATCTACCAAAAGCACCGTTGACGAAAATTCGACTAAATACCTACCAGGCAAGACCACGTAACTCCTGTCTATAGGCAGTAGCTAAAGCTTAGTTAAACTAACGAGCGTTCTGGGTTCTTGCATGACTCGTTTGAAAAAAATGTCTAAAATTTCCTTTCAGTTAGTTTATTGTCTTTAAAACACGGAAAATGGCTATCAAGTCAGTAATTAATATCCCGACATCAATTATGCAATGTTACTGACTGTCTCTATTACAAGTTCACACCCGAAAGCAGCCAGAAGATATTTAGTCCGACGCGGTGTTTTGAACGTCCTACATAGTCACTGACCCACGACTACTTGCGAGTTAACACATTCAGTCGTCAGTAGGCTCCTTGTAAAGACGAGATCACCACAATTACTCGTAATCTGCACGAAACACACCATTCAGAGTTCATGTACGACATGAGATGTTCACACGTGAATATCTCCCACTCAAAAATCTCATACTTTCACAAAATACTTAATACTATAGTCGCTTTTCGTCAATGACACGAGAACCAATCAAAATGCGCGAATTTCTTCATTATGGTACAAATTTGATCAGCGCGGTTTAGATAGTTGTCTACCAGAGGACAGCTTCTGACCGACTATCTCGACTCATAGATCTGGTGCACAAAGGCCTACTCAAACGCGCGGGAAATGCTGAATTTCTGTTGGCTAGTACGTTAAGCAGCCAATCAGATCATCTAGAACACTTCTATACTCGCGGTATTTCTAACGTCAGCCAATGAGATTACCACAAGTTCTTTACTACTGGTTTTAGTGGCAACGCATTTTACAGACAGTACCCACATACGCCACTGACTGTAAGTGCAAGACTATATCATTTGTGAGATATGACGTCATAAACATTGAGATACGAGAAAAACTAGGGTTTCTTAAAACGGAGTGCGAACTACCCAGACTAATTAACTCGTGTTTGATTATAGGTGTAGTTAGCGACTTCTAACAAAATATTAACATGATTTCAAATCTTTTCTAAACTTCTTCTCGCTTACAGCACCCACAAAATAATGAAAGGAAAACAGTTTATCACTTACTGAATATACGTTGTCCATGTGTAAAACTTCAGCATCAAGCACGATGATCTCAATATGTGATTTCTTTCCCACTAAATTTATACGCTACCCACTTCACAGACAATTTTGACATCCGCATTAGTACATAGGTGAATATTCCGAAACTAATAAAACCAACATAATTTGTCTTTTGCTCTTCAACTGCAGAGGTTTTTACACGCTTATTGTCGAGGATTTAACTCATATTCAAACTAATCTGACATTTGGAGCTGTTTTATCCGTGGGAGTCCGATTTTTTAAAGACTCATGAAACATTAATGACTCGTCGAGACCTATACCTTTTTAGACGTACACTAATGTCGAATAGGTGAACATAATCACGAAAAGTGGAAAGAGGGTACGTGACAGTCAACATTTCTCCAGATATGCATTCTGTGCGGGGAAGCAGTCCTACTCAGTCCCGCCAGTAGGCCTATGAGCAAAAGGTAGCGGAAAGCAGCTAACTCTGAGTCTATCCCTGCCAATACTGCACATTTCCCAATAACAGTGTGCGACATATTTCTCTTGAATTATCCCACTTTTTGTCAGTCAAAGATATATTCCAAGCTCTTCATCTTCAACGACCCGTTGCTTCAGATGACCTAAAATATTACATAATGAAATTTGGTCTGATGTAACGTAACTGCCACGTTTGGCCACTACATAAAATTCCTTGAAATTACCCGTCCAAATCGATCTTTTTACTTGTATTTTCTTTAGCGGATTTCCTCGTTTTGCTCAAGCTTTCGTGTTTGTTTTTTTTTCAGAAATTATTCCAAGCTTTACTGGCGTGTATCAGTAGTCAACCACCTTTTATTCGCAGTGACGCAATAGGTAGTATGGGGCACAGATTGCATGAACTCAAAAATGGCTCTGAGCACTATGGGACTCAACTGCTGTGGTCATCAGTCCCCTAGAACTTAGAACTACTTAAACCTAACTAACCTAAGGACAGCACACAACACCCAGCCATCACGAGGCAGAGAAAATCCCTGACCCCGCCGGGAATCGAACCCGGGCGTGGGAAGTGAGAACGCTACCGCACGACCACGAGAGATTGCATGAACTACTCCTGAAAAGCCTGGATCAGTGATCATCTCAGTTTAGATGCTGTTTTAGAAAAAACTTTTAGCCGTCCGGGGTGGCCGAGCGGTTCTAGGCGCTACAGTCCGGAACCGCGCGACCGCTACGTTCGCAGGTTCGAACCCTGCCTCGGACATGGATATGTGTGATGTCCTTAGGTTAGTTAGGTTTAAGTAGTTCTAAGTTCTAGGGGACTGATGACCTCAAAAATTAAGTCCCATAGTGCTCAGAGCCATTTTTAGAAAAAAACTTTTAAAGTCGTAGGCCTGCAGCCTTGCAAGCAGCCGAGGTAAGTTCATCCACGGTGTTGTGAATTTGGGATTCTGCATTGTTAATGCTATTTCAGAGATACATAGATACATCTCAAGTGTATATTTATACCACCACAGGGTAACTCTTGCGTTTAGCGCCATTCTCAAATGTGCTCGGTTGTTCGACTCCATGAATACGAGACACGGGATTTCCAGGCAGAAGACAGTTACGTAAACGACACTAATCGTGCAATCTAGCATATAATCGGCATACGTCGTATAAGCTTTAGTTCTATGAAATGAAGCACAGAATATCTCTCGTGCTGCTGAACAAACAGTCAAATACACGTCGAAGTTCCCGTGACAATGAATATGAGGGAATAACCATCTTACAACTGGACAGATAGCTTCCCCTAAATACATGACTTTAGCGACACAAATAGCTGCCTCGACATAGGTTTCTAAACAAGGTGAGTATCGGACACTCATAGCTGTGTGTGTGTGTGTGTGTGTGTGAAAGAGAGAGAGAGAGAGAGAGAGAAATGGTTCAAATGGCTCTGAGCACTATGCGACTCAACTTCTGAGGTCATCAGTCGCCTATAACTTAGAACTAATTAAACCTAACTAACCTAAGGACATCACACACATCCATGCCCGAGGCAGGATTCTAACCTGCGACCGTAGCGGTCGCTCAGATCCAGACTGTAGCGCCTAGAACCGCACGGCCACTCCGACCGGCTGTGCGAGAGAGAGAGAGAGAGAGAGAATGCGTGTGTGTGTGTGTGTGTGTGTGTGTGTGTGTGCGTGTGTGTGAGAGAGAGAGAGAGAATGCGTTTGTGTATGTGTATATTCCGCTTACGTCAGCTTTTAGATAGAGACTTTGATTCTGGAATCGGCCCCCCGTGAAGTTGGCAGTTAAGTGAAAGAGTGGAATGCTCATCACAAATGAATGTCGATTTAGTCTGCAGATTTATTCTTATCGGCCATTAATACCTAAGAGTGTGGTGACTGCTGCGGACTACAAGAACATCGTGGGAAGTAATCGGTTGTCGTGATGACGGGGTGGAGGTCTTTGCGGATGCAATATTCGACGATCAGACAGGTACTGTCAACGTCCAGACGTGCAGAGGCACGATACTCTCAAACATCATCGACACCTTTTCAGAAATTCAGTTTCTAAATGAAATACTATTGAATCCAGAACACAGTCAAGGATCCATAGCAGAGAAGTCGATCGATATCTGATCGATTATTTGGCGACTGAATACTTTGTGTTTCTAAGTACTAAACTTCAAACATTAAAATTTCGTTCTAACTTGACGCTTACACATCCGACTGTTGTAGGGGTATTATAGCGACATTGGACTATTGGATCTCCTACATGCATGGGAAAAGCGTGACATCTCTTTTTCTTCCGTTACCCGGGAGACCCTCGTGACACGCCATATATATATATATATATATATATATATATATATATATATATATATATATATATATATCATCTCGTCAGCTCATACTTGCTTTGACGGTAAAAATGAGGTAAAATTTTATCATGCTTTCCAGTTTTATCTGTGAATGAGTAACGAATTTATCTTTGAAGGTCAAAAACTGTATTCCAAAGTTTTTTTTTTTTGGTTTTTAATACGGTGTCACGGGACATGTAGTGCAAAATATTAGGACTGCGCGTAGAAATCGTGCTCTGTGGACGCCACAGCAGAATAGACTGTACAGGGCACTCTACGTTACTCAGAAGAGGGTAATACAGTGGCCAAAAACAGTAAGTATACACTCTTTCACCAGAATTCAGCGGGAGAATGAGCAGCAGAATCTTTGAACTAACGGCACAAAGAAAGTGAAATTTTTTGAAGAACGTATGAAAGAGAAAAATGACGTTTTAGAAATAACGTAAGAATGTTCATGAAAGGAATGTAGATGAAATTTTGTAGTTTTATGTGGGAAAAATAGTAACGGTAAAGACTACAATGTTCAAATAATGTAATTAGCAAATTTACGTTCTAGAAGATTTGTGTCTTTAGTTTAGCTGCAAGAGTAACATTTCGGTTTGATGTTTTACTGAAAATAAAAGTCCTGCACTTGCGACAACTTGGTAAGCAAATTGCAATCTGTTATTCATTTTTCCTCGTCTTTGTCAAGACATTGGTTGGTCAAGTAGAAATATTACTCAGCAGTCAAGTACAATGCGGAAAGGTGGGCTGCAAAAGGAGGAAACGAGTAAGTATCAGTGTGCGCTTTAAAGAGGCAGAACATTCGATTGCAGTGTTGGCACATTATGTAGCAGATTGCGTAACAGCAGCGCCAGATGTCATGAGCACTGATAACACTGACACAGGTGGTAGGCCTGCTAGATTGGCGCCTGTGACAGAATATTTGTGGGATATTGTTTCATAAACAGTCCTGGGAAAGTGTATCTTTACAGCTAGTGGCTGAGTTTGCTTATGATAATAGCATTACGATAACACCTTAATATTTCATTCAGATACATGTATTTAGATGTAGTATTGTCCAGACTGTCCAACTTTCAGCTGAACTGAGTAACTGTTCAACGGTTCGAACCACACATTTTCTGGAGTAGAAAAGACAGACAATACAAATGGAAGGACTGTTGATCGTTACAAGTAACTGAAACAGAAGAATACCAGAAGAGACCTGAAGCTGAAAAAGGCCAAAGGCAAAAAAGTATGGACGTTCCTTGTGGAAGTTGTGCATGTGTCGAAGCAGGGTAGTGGTAGTGACTGTAGAAATAGCTTAGAATTTTTTCCTGTGACAACTTTTTTTTTCATTAGTACATCCTTGTGTTATATTCAGTGGATTACATCTTATGTAGTGTATGTGTATGCTGTGAGTAACTATTGTCATTTGTGTTGTTAGAAGCATTCAGTGTTTATTTGTGATTTGTGTACTAAAATATACCCTAAAATAAGTGACAAACAGATTAAGGGCTTTCTGGTCAAGTGGGGCAGAAGAACAAAGGCAGGAGATGGTAAGGGGAAGGTAAGAGGAGAGGAGAGGCAGGAGAGAGAGGGAGAGAGAGAGAGAGAGAGAGAGAGAAGAAAGAAGGGTGATAAAATTTCTTAAAAATTTTCAGAAAACATTTGATGAATTTAGGGAAACAATGAACAAAAGTATGAATCAACAGTTAATGGCTATAGATAAGAAAGTAGTTACAATGAATGCTTCGGTAGAACATCTGATTGTCAAAGAACAAGAGGACAAGGATGCGATAAGAAGCTTACAAAAGGAAACAGAAATATTTAAAAGGGAAAATCAAGGTATCAGAAGTGGATTCGAGGCTCTAGGTCAAAAGGTAGATAAAGATATTGCTGAAGTGCAAACTTGGGTTATTTGACTGTGATAATGTCAGCATCACAGTGATGAATTGTGCTGTAATGTGAAAAAATTGGTAGTATGTTCAAAAATACTGATACTGTACCACCGTATAGCAATTTGTAAGGTGAATGTAGACTAATGGGACAGCCAGGAGAGGATAATAGCCGGCCGAAGTGGCCGTGCGGTTCTAGGCGGTGGAACCGCGAGACCGCTACGGTCGCAGGTTCGAATCCTGCCTCGGGCATGGATGTGTGTGATGTCCTTAGGTTAGTTAGGTTTAACTAGTTCGAAGTTCTAGGGGACTAATGACCTCAGAAGTTGAGTCCCATAGTGCTCAGAGCCATGTGAACCAACCATGAGAGGATAATAGCGTCAATCAGAGGGGATAGCGGGGTGTCCTAATTACGGCAGTGACTCACACAAACAATTTGAGACGGAGTTTAAAACAAAATTTTGGTCATCAGGGGCACAGAATGGTGTAAGACTGCAGCTGAATCATGGGTGGAGTTTTGTGGAATGGTATATAAAACTACTGAAATATCTAGATGAAAGAATTGCTAAATCAAATTTAATTACTGAAATTCTAAGTAGTCGATTACGAAGAGCAACAAAAGAAAAACTGGTATATAGAGCGCGTAGCAGTCCAACGACGTAACCACTTTACCACGACGCTATTTCTCAGCCCGCTTGCTCTATATTGCAGTTCTTGTTCTTGGACCGTTCACTGTTTCTATTTTGCTTCTTTTTCATCTTCTTCCTGTTTTCGTGCCCGATCTGTGTTCCGTTTTCGACGGGCTGTCCACTGGGCGCTCTTACCACTAAATCTGAGTGTTTGTGTGTGTGGGTGTGGGTGGGTGGGGGGGGGGGAGGGCGGAGGGTGGGAAGGGGTTTCCCTTGTTAGCAAAACGTAAGGGCAGCATGCAAACACGCAGGGACAACGAATGTGGCAGGACCATTAGGTAAGAATCAAATTGGTGCACATGACCCAGCAAATCGTGAGGTATCCTCTGAGAGGAAAGACGCAGTGTACCACTCGACATTCGTACGATGACAGGAGCAAGGCCTGTCGAGGGTCACTTTGTTGGAAGAAAAAGGGAGAAAGAATGTGACGGTCAGTGTCGGGCTCCTGTTGAAGGGCAAGTTAATGAGGAAGCATTAAATTCATTAATTGATACGGGATCTGATTTACGTCTGATTGGTAAAACTTGGCGGAGTGGAGTAAACGACAGCAAGGAGGCAAAATCTTTGACAGTTATACGATTATGCTATTTTGTCGAAAACTGACACCTTGAGACCATGACTGTGTGCGAAATACACGTTGATATTTGCGAGGAAGGAAACAGCAATCAGCCTCTGTTAATATTGCTACTTATTCAGATAAATAGTACCGTTGACGGATTAGAAGTGACAGGTTCATCTTCAGACGGCTCTTCACGTTTAGATACGCATTTGTAGATGTTTACATTGGCTTTCGGCTGTTTACACCATGTTGTGATGAAAGTTCCTTGGGGTTGTGGTGAGCTACAGAAAAAAACGGTCTGAGAAATGGCCTGTGTAACTGTAATTGTACTTAAAACTATTGTGCACAATGTAAAGGAAACTGTAAGGGAGAACTCTTTTAGTTTTAGGTTACTCAAGTAGAAAATCTCACGTCATTATGTTGCAATGTTTGCTACTTGTGTTTACAAAATAATGAACAGCATACTCTTCACTATTCTGTGAAGTCGAGTACTAAACGTTACAACATAATGACGCGAAATTTTCGAAACTAAAAGATTTGTTTACATTGTGTTCAATTGTTATTAGATACAGTTACAGTTAAACAGACCGTTTCACAAGTCTGTTTTGCTGTTGGGTGCCAGAGTCCCGAGGAACTTTAACCACAAAGGGTATAAAGACCCGAAATCTGACGTAAAAATAAATAAATTTGCATCAAACGTAATCAGCCGCCATGAGATGAATCTGTCGCTTCGAAATCGGTAACGGCGCAATTTTGTGAATAAGGATATATATTAACAGTGGCTGGTTGCTGTTCTCTTCTTTGGAAGAAGCAACCTGTAATAAAAGCAATAATGGGAAGGCGAAGTAACGGTCTGGAGGCATTGGCTGCTGCGAGATTTTCGGTAGTTGGTGTAGAGTTCCTGCATCCAATGTGCGTGGTATCGGATTTAGGTGTACGGCTTCTGCTGGGTGTAGATCGGTTGAAAAAAAAGTTCAGCATATTATCTAGCAGTCAGGAGATACGTGCAATGTACAGGGCGAAACCTAAGAAGGATAAATTAGAAAGTGAACCAGCATCAGGTGAAACCATGGGCTTATACAACATCAGTGATTTGAGACAGTAACTAGTAGTTGATTAAGGTAATCGATGAAGTCGGTCAAGAAGGCTAGGAGAGTTTTCTTACTAAAAAGAGTAGATAAGCAGTTGTTAGTATCCCACTTAGTAAATGAATCGACTTCATTTACTTCCGGTACGATGGGCGTGGAAGAATTATGGGCAAATTTTAAACACGTAAATCACGCAATGGACAAGTATGTGGCGAAAAAGCGGGTTACGGACGGAAAAGACCCACCGTGGTTTAACAGCGCAATTCGGAGAATGCTCAGGAAGCAAAGGCAGTTGCACTCACGGTACAAGAAAGATCGGGAGAATGAGGACAGGCAAAAGTTAGTAGAGATTCGTGCTGCTGTAAAAAGAGCGATGTGCGAAGCTTTCAACCACTACCAGCGTCATACCTTAGCAAAAGATCTTGCTGAAAACCCAAGGAAATTCTGGTCTTACGTAAAATCGGTGAGCGGGCCGAAGGCTTCCATCCAGTCACTCACTGATCGGTCTGGCCTGGCAACGGGAGACAGCAAAACGAAAGCTGAAATTTTAAATTTAGCATTTGAGAAATCTTTCACGCAGGAGGATCGTACAAACATACCGCCGTTAGAGTCTCGTTCAGATTCCCGTATGGAGACAGACAGGGAAGTTGCTATCCATGCATCAGCACGGCTTTAGAAAGCATCGCTCCTGCGAAACATAGCTCGCCCTTTTTTCACATGATACCTTGCGAACCATGGATGAAGGGTACCAGACGGATGCCACATTCCTTGACTTCCGGAAAGCGTTTGACTCAGTGCCCCACTGCACACTCCTAACTATGGTACGAGCATATGGGATTGGTTCCCAAGTATGTGAGTGGCTCGAAGACTTCTTAAGTACAGAACCCAGTACGTTGTCCTCGATGGTGAGTGTTCATCGGAGGTGAGGGTATCATCTGGAGTGCCCCAGGGAAGTGTGGTGGGTACGCTGTTGTTTTCTATCTACATAAATGATCTTCTGGATAGGGTGGATAGCAATGTGCGGCTGTTTGCTGATGATGCTGTGGTCTACGGGAAGGTGTCGTCGTTGACTGACTGTAGGAGGATACAAGATGACTTGGACAGGATTTGTGATTGGTGTAAAGAATGGCAGTTAGCTCGAAATATAGATAAATGTAAATTAATTCAGATGAATAGGAAAAAGATTCCTGTAATGTTTGAATACTCCATTAGTAATGTAGCGCTTGACACAGTCACGTCGATTAAATATTTGGGCGTAACATTGCAGAGCGATATGAAGTGGGACAAGCATGTAATGGCAGTTGTGGGGAGGGCGGATAATCGTCTTCGGTTCATTGGTAGAATTTTGGTAAGATGTGGTTCATCTGTAAAGGAGACCGCTTATAAAACACTAATACGACCTATTCTTGAGTACTGCTCGAGCGTTTGGGATCCCTATCAGGCCGGATTGAAGGAGGACATAGAAGAAATTCAGAGGCGGGCTGCTAGATTTGTTACTGGTAGGTTTGATCATCGCGCGAGTGTTACGGAAATGCTTCAGGAACTCGGGTGGGAGTCTCTAGAGGAAAGGAGGCGTTCTTTTCGTGAATCGCTACTGAGGAAATTCAGCGAACCAGCATTTGAGGCTGACTGCAGTACAATTTTACTGCCGCCAACTTATATTTCGCGGAAAGACCACAAAGATAAGATAAGAGAGATTAGGGCTCGTACAGAGGCATATAGGCAGTCATTTTTCCCTCGTCCTGTTTGGGAGTGGAACAGGGAGAGAAGATGCTAGTTGTGGTACGAGGTACCCTCCGCCACGCACCGTATGGTGGATTGCGGAGTATGTATGTAGATGTAGATGTAGAAGTGCAAGAAGCAGATGTACAAGACCAGTGGTTCCTAGGAAGAGGTGAACAAACGCCGTCCTACATATAGTATATATTCGTATAAAAAGTAGATCACTCTTACAGACAAGCTTTACAGAGCTGTTACGTTGTCCTTACCTGTCTGGTCCGACCGTTTGATAACTCTCAACACAGGTAACCTTTCTTTTGTGGTGTCTTCGATTATGCAAATACTCCTACCTGAGAAACATATTATCTTTGGGAAAAATACTACGAGTGATTACAAACTGAGAGGGGCTCTATGAAAATTACAACCATTCAAAAATATTTATGTATGTAATAAATAAAATTACCAAATTTAGTTTCCTCTCCGGTCTCCGGAACACAAAGAAAAACGCTATGCAGACTTGTTTATGCATAAATTAGTCGATCGTTTGCTAAGCAAAGTAAGAATCAAATTTGGCTGCCTTTGTATCTGCATCACATAATTACTTTAGAATCTGGTCACGTTTGTGTATCACAATACGTACAAACTGCCACACTGACACCACTAGATAAAGGAAACAACCGAACCGATGTGGTGATATCTGATATTGCTTGAAAGCGTGTTACAACCCAAAAGAAATTTGTTAACGAACTCAGGCATCATCTGCAGAGAAAACAGCGACCGTTAGAAATTAAAATTGTGGCTCAGTCACAAGTCGCATACAACTTTCCTTCTTTTACTTGCATCACTCGGCAGGCACGAGCACCTTCGGAAATTTAATAGCCACGGACCACACGTTGAAGATATCTGACGACATGTTCATTTAACGTGTGGCCCTTGGCTACTAAATTTCTGAAGGCGCCCGTGCCTGCCGAGTGATACAAGTCAAAGAAGAAAGTTGTATGCGACTTGTGACTGAGCCACAATTTTAACTAATTTGATCAACACTGGTAACAGTTACCAAAGTATCCCTATTGTGAGCCGTTGTGGATGTAATACTTACTACTATAAAATTTCTGCTTGTGCCTCCCAACATACGGTAGACGGCAGTCAGTCAGCCCATGTAGTCGCTGTGTGTATCGACACATATGTTGACAGAAGAACGCGATAAGTTGTTAAGTAACCACTGCAGGCGTACAACACAGGTGGTGGTGCAGTTGGAGGTTGTTTGCCTTTGGATCCTTCAGAAGGCTCGTAAAAGTACGTCGCTTCTATCAGAACAGCTCCGGTATTTGATGTGAAAAGATTACGTTGTTTGTCTCACTGCATATTTTCAGGAGAATACCAGGTGTCCTCTGCAGAGAAGACAAAGTATTCGATAACTTTCAATTTCCTCCTTTTATGTAGCTTGCGTTATTTTTTGACGTTCTGTCTGAGTTCCGCTTTTTGATCTCTATTTTTACTCATTCGACTGTGTATATAGAACCTAAAACAAAACACGGGTTGTCCCTCTTAAGCGCCCTACGCACGTACCAATCGACCGACCAACCAATAAATCGACCAATTTACGTGCAGTATACACACGTCCCCACCAGCTTCGCTTGGCGATTGGAGCGTCGCCCCGTTCATATCGCTGTTTGCGAACTGTTTATAGAAGTTCATTGAGGTTAGGTTCGACGGGATGCCGCTGAAGCAAAATGGTTCAAATGGCTCTGAGCACTATGGGACTCAACTGCTGAGGTCATTAGTCCCCTAGAACTTAGAAGTAGTTAAACCTAACTAATCTAAGGATATCACAAACATCCATGCCCGAGGCAGGATTCGAACCTGCGACCGTAGCGGTCTTGCGGTTCCAGACTGCAGCGCCTTTAACCGCACGGCCACTTCGGCCGGCCCGCTGAAGCAAAAACAGGGAATTGCCTTCGCTGTTTTGGAGGTTACAACGCTAAGAAAAACCGAGAGAAATCTGTGAGCATAGAACTGGCTTATGCAAAGGAAGAAATTCACCTACCCTCCTTTACTGAACGGAATGGAAGCGGATGATTTTGGCAATTCTCTTAGAATACATGTAGCATGATTTTCGGAGCTGCTCAATTTAATGAAACAAGGTCATAGTATTACCAAATATTTCATCTACATCGATACTCTGCAAACCACCATGAGGTGCAAGGAGAGGGTACTTCCCATTTACCAGTTCTTAGGGTTTCTTACTGTTCCATTCACGTATGTAGCGCGGGAGGAATGACGGTTTGGATGTCTCTGTGAGTGCAGCAATTGTTCTAGTCTTACCCTCACAATCCCTGTGGGAGCGATAAGTTAGAGGGTTGTAATATATCACTAGAATAATCATTTAAAGCCGGTTCTTTGAAACTTTGTTAATAGACTTTCTCGTGACAGTTTACGTCTGTCTCCAAGATTCTGCCAGTTCACTTTCTTCAGTATCTCTGTGACACTCTCCCATGGAGTAAACAAACCTGTGACCGTTGGTGTTGCCCTCCTCTCCATACGTTCAGCGTCCCCTGTTGGTCCTTCCTGGTACGGGTCCCACATACTTGAGCAAATATTCTTGGATTGGTTCCATGAGTGATTTGTAAGCAATCTCTTTTGTAGGTAGATTGCACTTCCCCAGTATTCTACAAATAAACCCAATCCTACCACCTGCTTTACCCCCGACTCAACCTATGTGATCATTCCATTTCATATCTGTACAAAGTGTTTCACCCAGATATTTGTATGACTTGCCCGATTACAATTGATTTCTCGTTTCATTTATAGCAGGTTTCGAATCTCTGCAACATGTTGAAATCTTGTCAAGATCTGACTGAACATTTACGCAGCTTCTCTCAGATAGTACAGCAGATAACTGCATCATCTGCAGAAAGCCTGATTTTACTATTAATATTGTCTGCAAGGTGATTAATTATGACACTGTTGTCTGCTATTCATTATAATTAGATTGCTCAACAACGTTTCTACTGTAGGAAAGTACATAACTTCTTCAATTCTCTTTTATATGCCGTTCGCATCTTATCTACTTTACGCCTCAAAATCAGAATATGAGGAACAAATGATTAATTTGGTTCTCGGGGTATAAATGAGGTCAGCAGTTTAGCCGACTCATAAAATAATAGTACGGCACTTGCTCCAAATCCAGTAACCTGACAAATAAATTTAAAAATCGTATTCTGAGAACATTTTAAAACCATACGTTGCTGATAACAAGTTTTGTCTGATATTGGATTCCTTCGGTGGACAAACTGATTCTGTCACGTATTGGTATGTTTATAGATGGCAAGGATCTACCGACTTGCACAGCAGTAGTAACATCGCCAAACTGCGCACCCGTGTGCCATCCGTGTAATGCTTATTTTTATCGCCAAGTTAAAAAGTTTATTTCGAGGCTTCAAAATTGCAGCCTGCTTCTGGAAAACCAGCGGGAATTGCACAACCATTCATATTCAACAACGGTTCACAACATAATTTATCAACATTCAAAACCGATTATTCAACCATTGTTACCGTATGCATGGTATGCATCACAATTAATTACCGAAAAAGAAATATTTTAAAATGTAAACCAGGTCTGTTTCCCGAGAAATTTATTTTCCTACCTTGTTATTTCTTATTGATTTACCTACGTTATTAACTGTCCTATACGTACCAATTTCGAAAAGGAAGAAAAAACAAATAAAGGAGGGAATGCACTTGGCAATGGAACACAGGCCATTTGCTCCCCATCGAGATGCCTTCGTCGCTACGTCGGCGACGTTTTCGTTGCATGGCGTTTATCTTATGGGTACACAAGACGCAGTCAAAAGAATTTCTTTCCTCGATTTCTAGGAAAATATGCGTTTGCGGATGACGTACATCGTGATGAAAAATGCTTAATTTTCAGCTATCTTTCGTGCACATAAATTTTGAGTCGCCAGAGCTTCATGACGTTTATTTATGATGTTCTCATGTTATGATTTTCTCAGATATGTTAAGATAATTCATTTTAGATTGTGCACAAGCGAGCTGCTAAATGTGAGCCGAATGTGTTGCCTGGCTATAATCTTGTCCTCGTTAATGCGTATCGATAAAATAAATATTGCAATAGACCAATTTGGGAGCGCTCTATCGAAAGGCCACAAAAATACAGTTTTAAATATAATTTTGTTTGTAACAGGTGACAAATTCTGCGCTTTGCGTCGACACGCGTCTCATGGAAGACGTGATCAGAACAGTCTTCACTTGTGCTGACTCCAGATAAACGTTGCAAAAAGGAAACTGCAAATATCTGCCGTGACACCAGAGAAAATGCGCCTTACTTCTCAAACGTGCACCATCCAACATACACTCAAAAATAAACAAATAAATAAATAAAATAAAATAAAATAAACGACCACCTCTAAGGAATTATCCGAACAGGGCGGAAATCGGTAGATGTGATTTACATATACAGCCAAACAAATGGTTACAATTTCAGAAAAATTGGAGGGTTTATTCAAGAGAAAGAGCTTCACAAATTGAGCAAGTCAGTAGCGCGATGGTCCACTGAAAGACGTCCATCTACCTTGCACTTCTTTCACTTATTTACGATTTACAGTACTGTAGTCATATTATCATCATTGCTAATACGGCAATAGCAAGCACGATATTCTGCTGATTTATTTCAGTATGGCAGCATATTGAAACTGGAGAGAGGATTGGAACAAGGTACTTTTATTTTATTCCCGTATTCAGCAGTCTCCATCAGCTAGCATGTTGGCTTTCCTTTTCCCGCGCTGACCTTTTAGCTGGGAAGCATGGACCCGTAGTTTGAATGACTTGGACAAGCAAAAGTAGTCCTTCTTCTTATTCTTCTAACTAGAAGTACCAACCTAAAAGTTAGTTTCTCCTGCATGTTTTGCTCTGTAAAGAGGCTGCGCTGACGAGTCCCTGACTAAATTCTACCCAATCACGAGTAATTCCGCCAAGTCAGGAATGTCTGCTTGAACGGCGGCTAGTTCGGCGACAGATCCGTGCCCCCTGATTGGCCGGTGAAAAGTGCGCCAATTCCCACCCCCACAACGCCCGGCTGCGCTGGAGCAACGGCCGGTAATCGGTTAGCAGTAGTGAGGCGAGATCTAGAAGAAGACGGTTGCAAGCTGGTAAGCAAGCGTGCTCTTGCTAGGTTCAGAAGTGGATTGGGTCGCGAATACATATTAAAGTGTTGGGTGATCCTTAATTTCGGGAGGATTTGCGCCTCGTTGCTTTTATTTCTTCCTCATTTTGGTATTTTGTTTTTGGACTTGGCGTCAGAGCCCGGTCGGTTGCAGTATGCAAAACATACGTGGGTCTCTCAGTCAGCACGCTCGGTATAATTCAACCCGCCTCGTAACCACTTCGCCTTCAGCGAATGTCTTTCCTTCTCCAATACTCCGTGATGTTAGTGAACATTTCATAACGGCCTTCTGTGTGTTAGCTTTTCCCTTCTTTGTCGCACGCGTGTGAACAAGTGGCGAGTAGCTCTGCACACGATATCTAAATTAAACCAGAAGTAGCGTGGCCCGCGTTTCTTGTTATTCGTATTCGTAAATTAGTGCTGCAGAATGGGTTTTATGAATTTTATTAGTTTACGCACGGGGGGCCGCTTTAATAACATGCATCCACAAGTAGTTCATAGTTTGCCTTTTCGATATATTTAGCTATTAGCTATTGGATCCCGTCTCTTACCTTTCAGAAATTATTAGAGTAAGTTCTTTTCTGGACGGTGAGCTCCCACCTTTCTTTGTCCATTTCGAACGCTGGTATTGTGGGTGACTGCTGAATTTAGGCCATATCCCCCTATGCCCCCCCCCCCCCCCCAGTCTAGTATTAACATCCACAGGTAACAAAGTATGTATACTCAATAATTATACTCGTACTTCGTTTGTACAAGTGTAATTTCGATTTATAGTAAACTGTTGTGCCTTTTTATCTGAGTTTCAATGAAAAGTATTAACCCCATTTATAGAGGCATCAAGGAAATGCTACCATTGAAAGGCCTCCTACTGAAAATGCTCCTCTTAAGATGATAAAATTAATTGTAAATTCAATGAGTAGTTTTTGTTTAATCGTGGTGGATATTTTTTATGCAATCAGATAGACGATCCTTGCGGCAGGCTTTAATCCTTTCTGATGCGCCGACGACTCTTGTATTTGGTGATCTGTATGAAATTCAACCCCAGTCCTCCCCTCTAGATAAACGAAAGGCACATTGATAGGGCCGTTATGAGCAAAATCCACATCATGTGCTGAAGGGGGAAGCCCTGCCAATACCGATCCATTTTAATGGGCAAGGCACCTCTTTTCCCATCTCTCGCCCTTATGCAAGGAGTTTGCTTGACATTGATTGATAGAATTGTTGGGTGTCCTTCTGAGGATATTGCACCAGAAGACGTGTCTCAAGACGCCACAGACTGTGGTGGCATACCAACCAGACTGTTCCTAACCATACGGTCCGACAACCAGGGATTACGGTCTGGGGTGCCATTTCTTTTCATAGGAGGACCCCTTTGGTTTGCGGCATCCTTACAGCTCAGCGGTACGTCGACGACTTTCTACGCCCCATTTTGCTGCCCTTCATCGCAAGTCATCCTGGTCTTACATTTTATCAAGATAATGCCTGTGCGAAGGCGGCGAGTATCTACATCTTCTCTTGGTGCTTGCCAAACCCTACCTCGGCCAGCAAGGTCCTTGGAACTCTCCCCACTTGAGAGAATTTGGAGCATTGTGGGCAGGGATCTCCTACCATCTCGGGATTCTGACGATCTAACAAGTCACTTGGACAGAATTTGCCACCATATCCCTCATGAGGACATCCAGCAACTCTCTCAGTCAATGCAAGTCGAATAACACCTTGCACAACGGCTAGAGGTCGGCCGGCGTGTTACTGACGTCCTCAGTATGTGAAGCTCTTTTGAATACATCATCCAATTTTTCTGAAACTGTAGCCATTTGTTTGTCTGTACATCATGATTTCCGTCCTATTCGGATAATCCCTCCGTTATATATGACACAATTTCAGAGACCTACATACATGATTTTATGTATATAAACTAAAGAGACAAATGAAAATTTGTACCAAGCCCGTGAATCGAACCCGGGTCTCCAGTTTACTAGGCAGGTGCATTAGTCACCAAGCTACCTTGGCACAGCAGTTCACACAACTACGTGGATCATCGCGGCACACCTCCCTCCTCAATCCAAATTCTCACTGCCACCCCAGTCTACTTTAAATTCCCCCTTACACACGGACAGAATTGCCGGTGCTCTTCGTGTTCTGGAATAGCACCTCGGCCTCGAACGTAAATGGGGGATCCAGCCTGAAACTCAGATGCAGGTACTTATACAAATGAAATGACACAGAGACTGTACTGGTCTGATAGAGATATGATTTTATCTATATAGACTAGAGACAAATGAAAATTTGCACCAAGGCCAGAAATCGAACGCAGGTCTCCTACTTACAAAGGCAGATGCAGGGATTACCTTCACATGGCACCCTCCTCAATACAAATCGTCACTGCCGCCACAGCCTGTTACAGCATTAGACGCTGAGGTGCTGTTCCAGAACATGGAGAGCGTCGGCAATTCTGTTTGTGTGTAACGCGGAATTTAGAGTAGACTGGGACGGCAGTGAGAATTTGGATCAAGCACGGAGGCGTGCCAGGGTAATCGGTGCAGTTGTCTGAACCACTGTGCCAAGTGGCTAACGCACGTGCGTTAGTAAGCAGCAGACCTGTGTTCGATTCCTGGCCGTGGTACAAATTTTCCCTCACTGCTTCAATCTATATACATAAAATCTCTATGTATAAAAGTCTAAAAAAGTAGGAAGTCAGAGCCAGCACAGTTTTGATATGAACTTTGTATGCAAATTAATTAGCTAATCAATTAATTATTTCACCAAACCGCCACACCCCCACTCATCCACCACCAGATGACATTTTTTCCCCCAGCCAGCACGTTAGTCCCCGGGTCCTCCCCCTCCCCTCGCATCACCCCTTGCCCACCTACCCTACTGGCAGGGATTTCGAATTTTAGTGGCTTTTTTGAATTTCATGGGAAATTCAAAAACTGGTGGGAGTTGCTTAAAATGGCGGGAGTTCCTTTTACCTAAGGCTGTTCTGACGTCCCACCCAATCCCCCACCCGGCAATTGCCCAAAAATTCGAAATGGCGGATGTCTTTCCCGGGTCTTGAACCCTCGTCCTTCTGGGCAGAAAGCCCAAGTAAATCGCCCTACACAGGCGAACGGTCAGCCTCTGTCCAGCTGCTGAAGAGCTTCATTAGGTTAGCGTACCTTATTTATTTGTACTAACTGAAGTAAAGATCGATTCTAATTACATATTAATCATAAATATCGGTCCTAATTAACATCTGTATGAATAATGATACACAAGGAGCACCTATAATCGCAATACAACTAAAAAATTGACGATGTCATACAATTAGTGTTATCCTCTTGCAAAAACTTCACAGTACCACTCGAAACTAGTAGCAGATGTAATCAAAATAAATAGTAACTCTACATAGGGCGATTCCTTTACCTACAAGTAGAAATAAATCTTTCTGCTCCACTTGGAGTGGAAGGAACTATCTTTCTTTGGCGGCAAATGTGCTCAACTGATGAGATATTGGTGTTGAGCAGAGAGGAGTTTAATAAGTGTATAATCTGTAAGCATACAGTAGGAGCTGTGTCAATTGCCTCCTACATGAGGAATTTAAGGAGGTGATAATGGACGAGCATAGGTGAGTACTTTCCAGCAAATAATGGTGATGCAGCGGGATGACTAAAGATGCATTTCACAACTCATAGAGACCATTTCCTGTGCTGGAGCTGATTCTGTTTCTAAAATGGTCGCCCAATCCACAGTGCAGGAGACAGCTTCACGCATCCACTGTGATCGCTATTTACGAACCATGTGTGTCTCACTGTTTGACGTTGGAGTTCCCTACAGACGCTTCCCGCTGCATTGCTGTATGCCCTACTCGACAAACACCCAGCAGCCCTGGTGCTCAACATTCAAATAAACAGTGCTCTCTTTATTTCTCGAGAACTTCATCGTATTCCACTGTTCCCGAGAGATCACCTTGGTATAGCTGCTGAGTAACTTGTATGTTGATACATCGTAAGAAGTGATACGGCAGCAAACCATCACTGAAGTGTAGGAAGGCCAATACGCACAACCACAACTGATTGAAAATGCCTCACTATTCTAATTACACATCAAAATTGTCTTGAAAAAACCAGCACTCGTAAACAATGGTCATAATACAAAACATATACCGGGGACCGAGGAAAATAATTATAATGACACAGCTACCAGAGAAACCGACCCCAGAAGATCGTACCAGGAGAGAGGGGTGTGAGCTGCACGTGTGTTCTCTTTGGTATGCGGTCACGAACTAACCAGCTTAGAGCCAGTCTTACGTCCCCTCCTACCACACCCCATCCCTCCCACCCCTCGCTGTACAAAGCTGCTCTAACCTGTCGCTAATGGTTCACAAAGAGATCGAAACCAACTTGGTGCGGCAGCTGAGTAACTTGAACTCTGATACATAGTAAGATGGGATGGGGCAGGAAACATCACTGAAGTGTAGGAAGGCCAATACACGCTACCACAACTGATTGAAAATGCTTCACTGTTATAATTACAAATCAATATTGTTGTGAAAAAACCAGCACTTATAAATACTGGGTAATAACACAGCTACCACAAAAATCGACCCCAAAAGATCCTACAAGGGGAGAGGTGTGGCAGCTGCACGTGTGTTCTCTTTGGTATACGGTTACGAACTAACCAGCTTAGAGCCAGTCTTACGGCCCCTCCTACCACCCATCATCCCTCCCACCCCTACCTGTACAAAGCTGCTCTAACCTGTCGCTAATGGTTCACAAAGAGATCGAAACTGGTGGTTGTGACGTACCGTCTCCACTCTGCGAATCAGCCACAGATGAACAACAGACTCAAGAACAGGACGCTTTCTGCAAGCTGTTAAATGTATTTTTCTGAAAGACTAACCCCACCCTGGAACAAGGAAGGAATTCCTGAGGACTCTCCAGAACGCTTTATCTAATTTCCACTGGTCTCGGGGAGCGAACATAGTGCAGAATTTACGATTACACCAAGCCATCTTTCCGTATGTGGATTGGAGTCACAGAGTATTCTCACAGTCATAGGATAAAGTCAGAGACTGAAAAATCATCCCACATTGTCCTAACAAACCCTGCCTGCGACACAATCGCCGATTTAATGTGCAACTGACCAGAAAAAGGAGGGCATTATACCCGCTACATTCCATGTCTCACGAAGGAACAGAGCGAGCTGAGTCTGCAACTGCTGTTCGGCGAAGACAGTTCTGCGCCATTGTTACTCTCAGCACCCATCAAAATGCCAAGATCACTCCAGCTGCGTGCATGTCGAGGACGTTAGCCCCTTATTGGTGTATAGTATACGTGAGATTGTTGTGGTGCTATAAAAGGTAGTTAAGAAGAAACATGATGGAGCACCTGATAGATGGAGTTTGAAAAATTTTACTTAAATCAACTGTCTTATCAATTCTGAAGTGTTATTCCAGTGTCTGGAATCAGTACCAAGATAGAAATGGTCGTAGAGCATAAACACATGCACTCCTAAGCTACAAAGCTCTGCACTTAAAAATGCTACAATGTTAAAGCCATATGTATTAGTTATGCGGAATGTAACGCTCTTGATACTCTAATGCATGACATAAATTTACAACATCGAGATACATGGAACGTAGCTGGTATAATACGGATCTATTTCTGGACAGTTGCAAATTAAACCGGCGACTGTGTCGCAGGCAGGGTTTGTCAAGTACAGTGTGGGGACATTTTTCAGTCTCTGACTTTATCCTATGACTGTGAGAATACTCTGTGACTCCAATTCACATACGGAAAGATGGCTTGGTGTAATCGTAAATTCTACACTATGATCGCTCCCCGAGACCAGTGGAAGTTTGAGAAAGCGTTCTGGAGAGTCCTCTGGAATTCCTTTCTTGTTCCAGGGTGGGGCTAGTCTTTCAGAGAAATACATTTAACAGCTTACAGAAAGCGTCCTGTTCTTGAGTCTGTTGTTCATCTGTGGCTGATTCGCAGACTGGAGACGGTACGTCACAACCACCAGTTTCGATCTCTTTCTGAACCATTAGCGACAGGTTAGAGCAGCTTTGTACAGATAGGGGTGATAGGAGGGGACGTAAGACTGGCTCTAAGCTGGTTAGTTGGTAACCGTATACCAAAGAGAACACACGTGCAGCTGCCACATCTCTCCCCTGGTAGGATCTTTTGGGGTCGATTTTTGTGGTAGCTGTGTTATTACCCAGTATTTATAAGTGCTGGTTTTTTCACAACAATATTGATGTGTAATTATAACAGTGAAGCATTTTCAATCAGTTGTGGTAGCGTGTATTGGCCTTCCTACACTTCAGTGATGTTTCCTGCCCCATCCCTTCTTACTATGTATCAGGGTTCAAGTTACTCAGAAGCCGCACCAAGTTGGTGTCGAGGGGGCAGTGGAACAGGCCACAGTTGGGAAGAAATTAGAGATAACCGTTTATTTGAATTTCTAGCACCAGAGCTGCACTGTGATTGTAGAGAAATGCAGCGAGATGCGTCTGTAGCGAACTTCGATGTCAAAGATCGCGTACAATAACACAATGGCAAGTTAAATGTTTATCCTTTTCTGTGTTTTCCTCTTAGTATATTTGTTAAATTTTGTGCCAGTTTTTCCATTTAAGAGTTTTAATCTCGTGTTTTTTGCAGGTGCAAATTCATTTAGTCTGTAGCGCAATAGTTGCTCACTGAACAGCCAGCTACCTAGCTCATTAAAGCATCAGAATACATTGGTGATACATCAGGAGGGTTGCAAGTTCCACATCTGGGGCTCTGTCTGCTTTTACGTTTACTTCTTCAGTTAGCCTTGTCAGGATGGGTAGGATGTGAACATTCTGCGTTCGGACGCAGGAGCTGCTGGCCTCAGTTTGTGGACAGTTGAATGTGCTTTTGGCTATGGTCAGTCACCTTCAGGCCGCTGCCTCGAGGTGCAGCGTTGGCGGAGAATCTGGCGCACCGCATGGGTCACATCAGGTGTCGCTTGTTTTACCCACGGGCTCTGCTTCTGAGGCACCTCCTTGTGCACCCGACGCGATCGATCCGGCCTCGCAGCAGGTTGGGTGGCGGTTGGGTACACGTTCGCGTCACTTGGGGCGGAGGGCCCAAGTGGAGACTGGCCGCTTTGCCTCGCCCATTCAACCTGTGAGTGTGCCGATGGCGCCTCCCTCTGCAGGGTCCGAGTAGGTAGGCTGATAGCGAACAGAGCTGATAAGGAAATCAGTCTGCACTTCGTGTGTCTGCCAGCAGTCCTCATCCGAAATGTGGAGGCGGTCTTGCCGATGGCTATCGAGCATGCAGGGTGCAGTTGTCTACAAATTGGGGCTCATGTCGGCACCGATGTGTTCTGAGGCGATCCTCAGTTCGTACAGGTTGCTGGCGGAGGTGGTGAAGACTGCTGGCCTGACATGCCGGGTGCAAGCAGAGCTCGCCGTTTGCAGCATCGTTCCCAGAGTTGATCTGGGTCCTTTGTTTGCAGCCGAGTGGTGGGGCTCAACCAAAGGCTTTTTTCATCTCAGGGTAATAGCAATATAATTATTTGTGATGTAGCCATACGCTAAATAAATAAATCACTTATGACTGCAAAATTTTACCTGGCTCGTTCGATAACGCGGTACGTCTCCACGTCACGGAGTACTGAACTAGGCAGCTCGCCCGCGAAGGGCGCATTTCCGCCGGGGATCCACTGCCTCCGCCGAAATTCATTACGTTATCTGATTCATTTGTTTCGAAATTTATTTTTTGGAAGCAGTACTGCATATATGAAACGTCAATATGAGTGGGCATTTCAGTATGATAACCATGGTTATTTTACAATTTATTGATAGTTTATATATTACCTGAAGTTATGCGTATTGCCACCAATTTTACAGTGAAGCACCAAAGAAACTCATTTAGGCATCAATTTTACACTGAAGCAATAGAGAAACCCATTTAGGTTCAAAATTGTTCAAATGGCTCTGAGCACAATGCGACTTAACTTCTGAGGTCATCAGTCGCCTAGAACTTAGCACTAATTAAACTTAACTAACCTAAGGACATCACACACATCCATGCCCGAGGCAGGATTCGAACCGTCGACCGTAGCGGTCGCTCGGTTCCAGACTGTAGCACCTAGAACCGCACGGCCACTCCGGCCGGCAAACCCATTTAGGCATGCCTATCAAATGCAGAGATACGTAAACAGGCGGAATACGGCGCTGCAGTCCTCACTGCCTATATAAGACAACAAGCGTCTGGCGCAGTTGTTAGACCGGTTAATGCTGCTACAATGGCAGGTTATCAAGATTTAAGTGAGTTTGAACTTGGTGTTATAGTCGGCGCACGAGGGATGGGACACAGCATCTCCGAAGTAGCGACGAAGTGGGATTTTCCCGTACGACCATTTCACGAGTGTACCGTGAATATCAGAAATACGGCAAATCATCAAATCTCCGACATCGCTGCGGCCGGAAGAAGATCCTACAAGAACGGCACCAATGACGACTAAAGAGAATCGTTAGACGTGAAATAAGTGCAACCCTTCCGCAAATTACTGCACATTTCAAGACTGGGGCATCGACAATCATCAGCGTGCGAACCATTCAACGAAACATCATCGATATGGGCTTTCGGAGCCGAAGGCCCACTCGTGTAACCTTGATGACTATACGACACAAAGTTTTACGCCTCGCCTAGGGACGTCAACACCGCCGTTGGACTGTTCATGACTGGAAACATGTTGCCTGGTCGGACGAGTCTCGTTTAAAATTGTATCGAGTAGATGGACGTGTACGGGTTTGGAGACAACCTCACGAACCCATGGACCTTATATGTCAGCAGGGTACTGTTCAAAGTGGTGCTGGAGGCTCTGTAATGGCGAGGGGCGTGTGCAGTTGGAGTGATATGGGACTCCTGATATGTCTAGATACGACTCTGACACGTGACACGTACGTTAGTATCCTGTCTGATCACCTGCATCCATTCATGTGCATTGTGCATTTCGACGGAGTTAGGCAATTCCAGCAGGACAATGCTGCACCCCACACGTCCTGAATTGCTACAGAGTGGCCCCAGGAACACTCTTCTGAGTTTAAACACTTCCGCTGGCCACCAGACTCCCCAGACATGAACATTATTGAGCATATCTGTGATGCCTTGCAGCGTGCTGCTCAGAAGAGATCTCCACCCCCTCGTACGCTTACGGATTTATGGACAGCCCTGCAGGATTCATGGTGTCAACTCCTTCCAGCTTTACTTCAGACATTAGTGGAGGCCATGTCACGTCGTGTTGCGGCACTTACGCATGCTGACGGGGGCCCTATCTGATATTAAGCAGGTGTACCAGTTCTTTGGCTCTTCAGTGGATATCGGAGTCTGTACGGTCTGGCTCAGCTCGCGAGCAGAGTCTCCGGCAGATAGAAACTTTCCCGCACTCGATGTCCGGTGTCTTGAGAGTCTGCCAGCGGGTAACCTGCGTGTCTCCTCTGGTACGTATAGCAGTGAATGTAACTCTGTGGCGATGCTAAATTACGCCAGTCAGCGTGACCGACAGCGGGGGACCGCTTCAGCTTATTGTGTCCGCCAGGGCGTGGCGCGATCGCAGCCGCTGCATGGATCCGGCATACCGAACCCGTGACTAACGGGAAGCCACGGCTTTTTGTGTGCTCTCGTTGCAACAATCGCCGCCACCCGCTTTCGCTGAGGCGTCCGCTTTCCAGTTTGCTCTCTTTTCCCTTCTTTTCTCACCGAGAGGCGCCACACCCACAGTACACCGCTCAAGGACACCACATAAAGAAATTTTACTGACAGTGCGTGTACAGTGTATACTGTATTCATCATAAGAACAAACCCGATGTGGACATTACACCATGTATTCTTCCGCGTTTGCTGGAAGGTCGTTGGACTTCGTCTACATGGAGCGGAAGTCAAGTTGTTTCGAATTCAGTCAAGTACGATAGTAAGGATACATCTTATGCTGCGCGTTACGCGCACATGGACTGAGCGATAATACGGGACTACAGATCTACCGGCGCATTTAACTTGGACAGGAGTGGCCAGCCAGCTGGTCCATCCAACCTGCAGTGATGTGAGGAGTCGCAGTTACGACCTAAAAAAGAGACGAGCATAGAAACAATGTAGCTTCGTCTGTCTAAAGAGAATGAAATAATCGGCAAAACTTCAACAACACCACACTCCTCTTGGCGAAACATACGAAAACCGCATCACGCTCTCGTTATTAGTTATCGACAACGGTGACGAATATTCCTAACTTAAAAACAGGATAGTATTTCTGCCCGGGATATGTGTGACGCAAAAGCGTAATGTAGGAATTTCAGTTACAGTTAAATATTGCAGCCACTGAAGGCATCAACTTACCATCAATCGCCTGGTAATCTCTCAATTCCTTCCACATCCAAATCCGAGAAAAACATTTCAGTACTGGAACTGCCATGTGCTACATTTATAATGAGTCGATGAACAACAGAATACAAGAAGCCAACCAAGCGCGACACTTTCTACTCTTCTTTCACGGCGCGTCGTTCTGTATCCCGTCAGCGTTCGGCGGTGGCGTGTAACAAAGCTTTGTGTATAAGATCCATTTGCCTCGTGATGGCTGGGTGTTGTGTGCTGTGCTTAGGTTAGTTAGGTTTAAGTAGTTCTAAGTTCTAGGGGACTGATGACCATGGATGTTAAGCCCCATAGTAAAAAAAAAAAAGTTCCATTACGTCTGGCAGTTTAAACCGCCTTGTTATTTCTAGCGACAAACCCCTGAATTTGACTGCAGCTCTGTTGTCTTCATATTGCGGTGGTGCGGCGGCAGCGGTAAAAATGCGGCATACATCTCACTGGTGTGCTGAATGCTGTGAAAATGATTGTTCTCCGTGTTTCCACGACGCATGTCCCTCGTGTGATACCACATCTGTGCTATTATGCCACAGAATGCTTGACATACTCCAAATAAAGAGGATTTAATATTCATATTTGTCCTAAAAATTTAACGTTTAATGTTTTCTTACTTTAAATAGCCTTTATTAACAATTTTTTATAACATATCGATGATTAAGAATTTATATTTGCAGTGAGAGCTGGAATTTTGCGTGCGATGTATAACTGGAAACAAGAAGACGTGCGTTTTCAATTAAAATAATATGTGTTAAGTAGCATATATTTGATGAATATACGATGTAGAAGATGTATGGATTCCTTATTTAACGAAAAAAAGAACAACCAAAGCTATATTTTAACCCACGATAAAGATATTAATTCGGGTTACCATTCTATTACGATACTTATTCAGCTATGTATCCTGTACTCAAAAATTCGGCAACTTTCTCAAATATAGTCCCTCAGGAAAGTTCAAAGGTGATTTTCTCTGAAAACTTGTGAAGATTGCTCAACACTTTTGACGATGGTCCACGCACGTTTTACTATGAACCAGGAAGCACGGTCAGACATCTTCGCACCACGTATTAATAGCGTGACAATCAGAGCACAACAGTACAGAGACTGCGACCGTCCACGATTTTTGAAATAAAGACTACATTTCTAAAAGAAAAAAGTTGATGGCTGCCATGCATTACAATATCTTAAAGTTCCATTTACCATAACATAGTAATAAGATACGTAAAAAATAACTAGGACCTACTCTCAAGAACGTAACAACACCAGTGGACACGCGCTACGGCTGCTTACAAGTCATCGTGTTCGCGTTTGTTTACTTCAGGTTTATTCTTATGATGAACAAAATATAATAGCTGGCTCCGTCCCAAGCGATCCTTCAGCCGAGCAAAGCAGCATGGGCAAAATCTCAGTATCGCTCCAGTAAATGAAAGTGCTGCTGAAAACAGACCAAGCTCCACAACTGCTGAAACCATGGGAGCCTTGAAAAAGGTGGAAGCTAAAAAGAAGCTTTTCAGTTGATAAACAGAACATTGCATAAGAACTATGATGTGGTGGGGAGGAAATGGTCATCTCAGGTTAGTTACAGCCTGTGATCCTGAAGTATTTCTGCGATGCTTCAACATCCGATCACCTGGGTTTGATGAAGGCTAGACAGACTCAAACATACGTATCACTGGGCAGGTCTCGACCGATCCGTCAAACACCCTGTGAGTCACTGTGAGGAATGGAAACACATGGCGCAGTTACCTCTGGAGCATCTGGAACCAATTCTCTCGAAACAGAGCCATTCCATCGAAACAGAATAGACCTCATTGGGAGGTTTCCAAAGTTGACACACCGAGCGAGGTGGCGCAGTGGTTAGACACTGGACTCGCATTTGGGAGGACGACGGTTCAATCCTGCGTCCGGCCATCCTGATTTAGGTTTTCCGTGATTTCCCTAAATCGCTCCAGGCAAATGCCGGGATGGTTCCTTTCAAAGGGCACGGCCGACTTCCTTCCCCGTCCTTCCCTAATCCGATGAGACCGATGACATAGCTGTCTGGTCTCCTTCCCCGAACCAACCAACCAACCAAAGTTGACAAATGGGAATCGATGGTCATTATTCTCCACTGATTGCCTCACCTGTTACGCCATCAGAAAAGCCGTGCAGACTGCCAAAGCTTCGAAATTTCCAAGGTTCCTTGTAGAAGACGTTTTCCAGTTGAGACTTGTATCAGAGATAACTTTACTTTGCGGCATCACCGAAAGATAGGGACTGCCTGGCACTCGTATACGAATGGCCTCGCAGAAAGCTTTAATGAAATGCTGGCAAAGATGCTCTCAATTTACGTTGATGTTCAACACAGAGATTTGGATAGAATACTGCCTCTTGTGACATTCGCATTGTAGTTGGTCTGGGGTGCACACTGTGGAGAGATGGAAGAGTGATTCTTCTACACTCCTGGAAATGGAAAAAAGAACACATTGACACCGGTGTGTCAGACCCACCATACTTGCTCCGGACAATGCGAGAGGGCTGTACAAGCAATGATCACACGCACGGCACAGCGGACACACCAGGAACCGCGGTGTTGGCCGTCGAATGGCGCTAGCTGCGCAGCATTTGTGCACCGCCGCCGTCAGTGTCAGCCAGTTTGCCGTGGCATACGGAGCTCCATCGCAGTCTTTAACACTGGTAGCATGCCGCGACAGCGTGGACGTGAACCGTATGTGCAGTTGACGGACTTTGAGCGAGGGCGTATAGTGGGCATGCGGGAGGCCGGGTGGACGTACCGCCGAATTGCTCAACACGTGGGGCGTGAGGTCTCCACAGTACATCGATGTTGTCGCCAGTGGTCGGCGGAAGGTGCACGTGCCCGTCGACCTGGGACCGGACCGCAGCGACGTACGGATGCACGCCAAGACCGTAGGATCCTACGCAGTGCCGTAGGGGACCGCACCGCCACTTCCCAGCAAATTAGGGACACTGTTGCTCCTGGGGTATCGGCGAGGACCATTCGCAACCGTCTCCATGAAGCTGGGCTACGGTCCCGCACACCGTTAGGCCGTCTTCCGCTCACGCCCCAACATCGTGCAGCCCGCCTCCAGTGGTGTCGCGACAGGCGTGAATGGAGGGACGAATGGAGACGTGTCGTCTTCAGCGATGAAAGTCGCTTCTGCCTTGGTGCCAATGATGGTCGTATGCGTGTTTGGCGCCGTGCAGGTGAGCGCCACAATCAGGACTGCATACGACCGAGGCACACAGGGCCAACACCCGGCATCATGGTGTGGGGAGCGATCTCCTACACTGGCCGTACACCACTGGTGATCGTCGAGGGGACACTGAATAGTGCACGGTACATCCAAACCGTCATCGAACCCATCGTTCTACCATTCCTAGACCGGCAAGGGAACTTGCTGTTCCAACAGGACAATGCACGTCCGCATGTATCCCGTGCCACCCAACGTGCTCTAGAAGGTGTAAGTCAACTACCCTGGCCAGCAAGATCTCCGGATCTGTCCCCCATTGAGCATGTTTGGGACTGGATGAAGCGTCGTCTCACGCGGTCTGCACGTCCAGCACGAACGCTGGTCCAACTGAGGCGCCAGGTGGAAATGGCATGGCAAGCCGTTCCACAGGACTACATCCAGCATCTCTACGATCGTCTCCGTGGGAGAATAGCAGCCTGCATTGCTGCGAAAGGTGGATATACACTGTACTAGTGCCGAAATTGTGCATGCTCTGTTGCCTGTGTCTATGTGCCTGTGTTTCTGTCAGTGTGATCATGTGATGTATCTGACCCCAGGAATGTGTCAATAAAGTTTCCCCTTCCTGGGACAATGAATTCACGGTGTTCTTATTTCAATTTCCAGGAGTGTAGTTTTGAGGATGGCCAGGATTCCCCCACCGTGAAGGTTGTGAGTTCGACTATTTGGCAAGGGCTGTAGACGTCTGTCGTGGTCTGAGGATGAACACAGCAATACAGACGCTGTGCATGTAAACCCCTCATTGCTCCAACAGCCTACGGCAGTGGCATGCCCTCGTCTGACAGTAGCTGCTGCCCAGTAGTGCCATAGTCACGTAAGGTCGGTACACGTCGGTAGCGCTGTTTCAGCTACGGCCGCCTATGTTGTCGCTTCTCTGCTTGCGAGGCGGCCATGTTCCGCCCACTTGAGGCGAGTGTTGGGCGCTGGCGGTTGCCCAGCGGCTTGGTGTGTAGGAGCGCATCAGCTCCATCCTCACCCCATCTGGTGGCGGCCTGTAGCAGGGAGAACGTAGGAGTCCTCGCGGCTGCAGCCATCAATAGCACACAACGATTCGAAGCTCAGGTGTGGTGACGTCACAGCCTCGCCAGATGGCCATCTTTAAAACAAGAAAAAAAAGTATGAAATTACAATGAAATGAACACTCCTAGCTGCATACAGGCGTTGATATAAGTCAACGGGGACAGTTGAAAATTGAAAATGTATGTCCCAACTGGAACTCGAACTCGGGATGTACTGCTTACATGGCATACACCACAGTCCCCAAGTTGACCCTAGGGTCGTCTCACAAACCTCTTGTATTTCGAATCTTTTTACGTTCATAAAATACATAATTGTGTAGATCACACAGCGCACTGTCAGGCAACTATTGCGCCAAAGACAAGTCCCTTCAGTCGCACTACCCTCTGTGTCCTCAGTGGCTCAGATGGATAGAGCGGTCGACCTTATCTAGGCCATTTCCGTACATTTTTTAATCAACGTAGAACTGCATCGTATGTAAATAATTCAACCTTGGGTTGGGTTGTTTGGAGGAACAGACCAAACAGCGAGGTCATTGGTCTCATCGGTTTATGGAAAGACGGGGAAGGAAGTTGGCCGCACCCTTTCAGAGGAACCATCCCGGAATTTGCCTGGAGCATCAGGGAAATAACGGAAAACCTAAATGAGGATGGCCGGACGTGGGATTGAACCGTCGTCCTCCCGAATGCGAGTCCAATGTGCTAACCACTGCGCCACATCACTCGGTAATTCAACCTTGCATTACAGTTTTAATGAGGACATAAGACTTAAGTGATTATGAGAGTCTATGGTTGCTGTAGTTAGTTTTATCTTGATGATAACATTCTTTCACTTGCTTTCAATAAAACATCCTTTTTCCTGTGTAACATTTCTGTATGTGGTTTAAAATGGCTCTCAGCACTATGGGACTTAACATCTATGGTCATCAGTCCCCTAGAACTTAGAACTACTTAAACCTAACTAACCTAAGGACATCACACAACACCCAGTCATCACGAGGCAGAGAAAATCCCTGACCCCGCCGGGAATCGAACCCGGGAACCCGGGCGCGGGAAGCGAGAACGCTACCGCACTTCTGTATGTGGTGGTGGTGGTTAGTGTTTAACGTCCCGTCGACAACGAGGTCATTAGAGACGGAGCGCAAGCTCGGGTTAGGGAAGGATTGGGAAGGAAATCGGCCGTGCCCTTTCAAAGGAACCATCCCGGCATTTGCCTGAAACGATTTAGGGAAATCACGGAAAACCTAAATCAGGATGGCTGGAGACGGGATTGAACCGTCGTCCTCCCGAATGTGACTCCAGTGTGCTAACCACTGCGCCACCTCGCTCGGTTCTGTATGTGGGAACAGTTTCTGGACTCCCAGTTCTGCGTTCTGACACAGGTGGACCTTTATAACATTCTTTTGGCAAGGGACCTCCGAGTGGGAAACAAAGAGGCTGGCGCTCACTGGACCATTCCTAAGACGCTTATAGCGGAAATAAGTGGACCTTCAATCCCAATTTTTGTGAAATTCGGTCCGCACAATAGCTTACCCTAGCAGGAGGGCACCACGAGGCGAGCCATCCCCATTAGCCAGAGCAAAAGTGCAGTGGGAGCAAGCTGACCTCAGGAGCAAACAGACATTCTGCTGGAAGGCAGCAGGGCGCCATTCCTAGTCAAAGCAATGTAGCCTCGAGAATACTGCACCGAATTCAGACTCAGAGTTTTCCGTGGGAACGTAGACCCTTAAAATGATCACTCCCTGTTTCCACAAATCGTACGAGCAGTGCCAACAACCGCCTCATTTTGGGAATGGGGCCAATCAGTCGCTGCTTCTTGCAAAAGTTGCTCATTGGTCAGTCGACAATCACAGTTCTGGTGGGGGAGGGATGGGGCAAAGGCTCATTATAATTCGCTGTGATTGGAAGATCGTTTCATGGCTGCGCTATGGTTGGCCTTGAGAGAGGGAGATGAGCACTGCTCCAAGTTAAGATGGGAAGCCAGAGCAGCGAGTACTAGGGAGTCTTATTCCAGGACGGCAATTGACTTGGCAATCCGTGTTGGAATTCTTAAAGTTTTTCTTTTAGAGCTGTATCTGCTATAACGGAGCACGGAGCCTGTGAGCTGTCCCGCCCACGCCTGATGCGACACCCCGGCGGAGCTCTGAGACGCCACGCATGCAGCGATCCAATGGTGGTGAGACGGCGTTGCGGTGCGAGAGGCTGGCGCAGAAGTGTGGAAAAGTTTACAGAGGGATCTTTTGATAGAACGGTTAAAATCACTGGGATTCCTAGTATCTATGTAGCGTGCCAGTTCAGAGAGACAGAATGAACATTCTGAGAGTAACACCTCAAACAATCACTCATTTTATTAATTAATGGTGGAGATGGTATCGAAGTTATTGATGTGGCCTTTCCCATAGCATCCCAGCTGTGGGTTTGCTCCACTGATTTTGGTTCATACTCAGTTGTCAATTTATAAAAGTTATTTTTGTACCATTTGTTTAATGACTGTGATTTGGTTATTAATTCTCCAGCAACTTTCACTGGTGGCGACCCTGTATTATTCTGCATTAATTCATTTTAGTTTCACTGTCAAATCATTAATTTGACTTATTGTCTTATTGACTAAATTATCTCTCGCCATATCTATGATTTTCATCCCGTAGTGCAAGGGAAACCGTTTACCCGCCAGGTTGGCCAAGAGCGCTACTGCGCTGCTTCTTAGGCTCGGGTAGGCGCGACGGACCCGAGTTGAATCCGCCCGCCGGATTAACGACAAGGGCCAGTGTGCCGGCCAGCCGGGATGTGGATTTTAGGCGGTTGTGCACATCCCCTTAAGTGAATCCCGAGCTGTTCCCCACGTCCCGCCTCAGTTACACTGCTCGCAGACATTGGCAACACGTTCGCGCTATTTCATGGCTTACACTAGACGCAGACAGCTGGGGTACACTGATTCCATCCTGGAGGGGTTCGGGGTGGCGGCAGGAAGGGCATCCGGTCAGCCTTCGCATTAACTATGCCAAACCCGATTGTAACAGTACCGACCCTGCGCAAACTGTGGGACAAAGGCTCAAGCACAAAAAGAAGTGGAAGGGAAACCTTTTTACATTGACTGCAACAGGGTTTTTCAACATAAGCTAGCGATTATGGCCACGATTAAATCTAGTGGGACACCAGGCTTTACCTTTATGCATACAACTGTTGCACTGAGATGATTGCTAGTTTCATGGGGGCTCCATGCAGCACTTTATCTGGCACGCCAGAAAAAAAAAAACCTGAGATTACTTTGTCAGCCCAGGAAGCAGTCGTAGAGCTGATGTTTAGTTCGAAATCGACCAGCTTCTTGCAATCCTCCTCGGTACGTTGCTGCTCATCGCCCCCTATGGCTTTCATTTACTGCTTCATTGCGAGCACTTGCTAGCCGCATCAAATATTGACATTTCCGCTGGTAATCAAATAGGTCATTGTCCTCAGATAATGTACTAAGTTCTTGTCTTAGTCAATAAACAAACTAAAATGTTCCTAGATCTGGGTCTTAACGACTATCCCTGGTAAAAGTTCACAATGGTTCTTTATTCTTTTCAGTAGGGTACACCAGGAACAAAAATTACACAGAAACTTCTTCCGCTCCTCCTCTCATCCTGCTGCGTGACGCATACACTAACAATATGGACTCTGGCTAGTGTCCAAAACTTGTACAGAAAACAAACAATCTACACGGATAGTACTATAAACGAAACTTCACTTCGGATCGTCGTCTACTTCGCAGGCAACGGACGAGGGCTACTGAGGGACTGCAGTGCAACCAGCCCATGAGGTGAGCAGCCCTCGCCGACAGGAACTGCCCGCTGTTCTCGCTCGCACATAAGGAGGTTTGAAACCTCGGCTGGTTGTGAAGTTCTAGCGCCGCTGGGGCGCTTCTCCTTCAGTCTTGATAGGGTGTGGGCGAAATTTCATGGTACAACCTGTACTTGGTGTTGTGCTGTTTTTTTTTTTTTTTTTAAGGTGAAAGAATAGTTAGAGGGATAGTAGAAGAAGCAGGAAAACGAACGGCCCGATTGACTGGCCGGCGTGTTATTAAATAATGACACATGAAAGTGTAGTAGAAGAGACAGTGAGGAAAACGAACAGCCCATTGACTAGCCGGTAATTTACAGTTAAATTACAGAGTAAAGGAAAGGAGCAGGGACAGTAAGACACGAATGAAAACGAATGGCCATTGTCCTGGCCTCATCTTCGTGGCGGCGTCGGTGACGGCGGTGGCAGACATGCATGAGATGAGGGGATGAAGTGAGGGGGGGAAGAGAAAGGGGGCGTGAGGGGCGGTGGGGGTGGCGTGAGAGGCGTTGAGTGAGGTGTGTGGACGTCATGACGTGGTGATGAGATGAAGCGATGATATAGAAGGGATGAAGTGACATGAAAGTGACTAGTGAATGGGGAGTCATGGGGGGCGGAAGAGGACGTCAGGCCAGCGGGTGGTGGCTAGGCGGTGGACACAGGTGCCCAGGGAAAGGATTAGGGGATTGAAAGAGTGGCGGGTTTGCTGGTAGAAGGAAGCAGCTGCGGAAAGGATGCAGGAGTGAAGGAGTGGCACCTCGGCCAGGATGTGGAGTTCTTGGGTAGGGAAGTCGAAAGAGAGGTGGAGGGCATGCCAGAGAGCGTGATTTTGGACGGTTTGGAGTCGACGGAGGTGGGTGGGGGCAGCATTGCCCCACACCACCGCCGCGTATACAAGGATGGGACGAACAAGGGAGGTGTACAGTCTGACAGCAAGGTGTGTAGGGAGAGAAGAGGTGGGATTGATGAGATGGTAGAGCAGGCATAGCTGACCTATCGTCTTTCGACGCACGTCGTCAATGTGGGGGCGCCAAGTGAGGCGTTGGTCCAGGGTAACGCCCAAGTACTTCGCAGTACGAGTCCAAGGCACTGGGGTACCGAGGACGGACACCTGCGGGAGCCGAATGGGAATATGGCGCCGGCAGATGATAAGGGCTTGGGTTTTGGAGGGATTGAATGCCAGACGCCAGGTCCTAGCCCATTCTGTAAGGGAATCTGTTGTCCCCTGGAGCGGTTGTTGGAGACCTGCAGCACTCCGAGAACGAGAGAAAAGTGCAGAGTCATCCGCGTAACTGCCCGCTGTGGTCGTTGCGTCTGCTTAAATATCTATTCTTCCGGGAAGAGATGTGCTGCACTCTCGGCACACGTGTACAGCAGGGGCGTGGCCAGGCGGCACTGACTGCCCGGGTACGAACACTCAGTGTGGGCAGCCTGTGGCCGAACCGGGCGCTGTGGCGAAGGGAAGGGAGGGGAGGGACCACTCGTGCTGCAGTAGCGACCGCTTGTGTCCACAGGCTGGAGTGCCATACTCCCACCAGTTTTTGGAACTACGATCACATCAATTTAGTTACACTGTACACGTACACTGATCGGCCAAAATATGATGACCACCCACTTAATAGCTTCTCTGTCCGTCTTTGGAACGAAATGTCTACACACAGGTCTTGTAATTAGCGTAAGTAACAGGCCGCTGATTTACCCTACGCGGTAATGGCGCCCGATAGCGACCCAGGTAGACTCCATAGAATTTACACCAGTCAGGCCCAGACATCAATGCGAATTCAGTATAATGCTCCACAAACCACTGCTGCCCATTTCTGGTTCCGAGATGCGAAAAATTATACTGCTGAAAGATGACGTTGCTGTCGGAATAGACGTCAAGTATGAAGCCATGCAGGTGGTTGGCAGTTGTCAGCGTGTCTACGATTACAGCCATAGGTCCCATATAAGCGCATAATACTGCTCCCATCAGCCTGCGTCCGTGACGCGCTGCACGTTTGGAGCCTCCGTCCAACTCGATGATGGCGTTCGTGGGGACGACCATCGACCTAATGAAGCAACAATGTGATTCACTCAAACACGGTCGAATCCCGATGGTCCCATGCCCACTGCAGCCGAAAATGACGATTTCGTTGGGTCAACATGTGATCACGTGGAGGTGGCTCTGCTGCGGAGCTCCATGTTCAACAATGCACAATGAACGGGGTGCTCCGAAACAATTGTGCGTGCACCAGCATTGTTCTCTTTCGACAGACGTGCTACCGATCACCTTGTATCCTACTTTACAGAGCAGACAAGTCTCCGAACCCCACGTTCTGGAAAGAGTCGAGGACGTACAACCATTTAGTGCCTAGTGGTAGTTTCACTGTTCTTCTACCACTTTCCGTAGATGCTCACGGCGGTAACGCGTGAACACTCGACCAGCTTAGGCGTTTTCTAGGTACTCGAGCACACGCTCTGCGTAATAATAGTCTGCCCTTTGACAAAGTAGCTTATCTCAATGGATTTCCTTATTTACAGCCCACGTCTTCGCTAGGGTGACCCCCGTCCGTGTCTGCTCCGCTCACATGCTTTTGTTACCACGTCACGCTTCCGGCCGGCCGAAGTGGCCGAGCGGTTCTAGGCGCTGCAGTCTGGAACCGCGAGACCACTACGGTCGCAGGTTCGAATCCTGCCTCGGGCTTGGCTGTGTGTGTTGTCCTTAGGTTGGTTAGGTTTAAGTAGTTCTAAGTTCTATGGGACTGATGAACTCAGATGTTAAGTCTCATAGTGCTCAGAGCCATTTGAACTTAAGTCACGCTCCCGCAGCGCCACCAGGGGGCATCCGACGTCACGGCGGGCAGTGGTCGTAATGTTCAGGCTTACCAGTGTGTATTCCTGGGTGGTACTTTCTAATAGTGACATCGTCTTGTTCAGTAAGAGAAAATTGCTTGCTTTATGAAATAACGAAAATTTGGAATCAGTTAGGACTTTCACAGGGAAACTAACTACCAAGTTTTGTAATGGTGGTAATGAGGAATCACGTAGCTGTTTTTTTATAATATTATTTACTATATTTATTCAAATGCATATACCTATGTGAATTTGACCATCTACGAAATTAGAAATCTAGCGGGAACAAAACTGTCTCTGAATTATTCCCTGCTACCGTAATCATAGCGAATCCTCTCGTTTAGAATCAAGTCTTCTTCGTCTGTTCGTCCGGAAATTCCTTTTGCCAGTTGCATTTGGGGCTGGTACACAATACAATCTTCTAACTAAATTAGGTAGCCTGGAAAAGAGAGTATAGTGTTACGTTTCACCTCTCAAACCGATGATCGTCGTCATCACTATCTATTCGGGTTAAACAAAAGTCGACTTCATCGAGAGATTGAGTACGGCACGGCTCACAGTCTAGTCGCTCTGAAAGCATTGACTTTATTTTTTGCCCGCTGAGCGCAGGTGGCATCCACTCAACGCCCCTGAATAAATATTTACAGATATCACAAAAATAGGACATGATACTACTACGACGTATTAATTTTTTCGCTTATCAGGAACTGATTTGTCATAACATACAGGGTTATTACAAATGATTGAAGCGATTTCACAGCTCTACAATAACTTTATTATTTGAGATATTTTCACAATGCTTTGCACACACATACAAAAACTCAAAAAGTTTTTTTAGGCATTCACAAATGTTCGATATGTGCCCCTTTAGTGATTCGGCAGACATCAAGCCGATAATCAAGTTCCTCCCTCACTCGGCGCAGCATGTCCCCATCGATGAGTTCGAAAGCATCGTTGATGTGAGCTCGCAGTTCTGGCACGTTTCTTGGTAGAGGAGGTTTAAATACTGAATCTTTCACATAACCCCACAGAAAGAAATCGCATGGGGCTAAGTCGGGAGAGCGTGGAGGCCATGACATGAATTGCTGATCATGATCTCCACCACGACCGATCCATCGTTTTTCCTATCTCCTGTTTAAGAAATGCCGAACATCATGATGGAAGTGCGGTGGAGCACCATCCTGTTGAAAGATGAAGTCGGCGCTGTCGGTCTCCAGTTGTGGCATGAGCCAATTTTCCAGCATGTCCAGATACACGTTTCCTGTATCGTTTTTTTCGCAGAAGAAAAAGGGGCCGTAAACTTTAAACCGTGAGATTGCACAAAACACGTTAACTTTTGGTGAATTGCGAATTTGCTGCACGAATGCGTGAGGATTCTCTACCGCCTAGATTCGCACATTGTGTCTGTTCACTTCACCATTAAGAAAAAATGTTGCTTCATCACTGAAAACAAGTTTCGCACTGAACGCATCCTCTTCCATGAGCTGTTGCAACCGCGCCGAAAATTCAAAGCGTTTGACTTTGTCATCGGGTGTCAGGGCTTGTAGCAATTGTAAACGGTAAGGCTTCCGCTTTAACCTTTTCCGTAAGATTTTCCAAACCGTCGGCTGTGGTACGTTTAGCTCCCTGCTTGCTTTATTCGTCGACTTCCGCGGGCTACGCGTGAAACTTGCCCGCACGCGTTCAACCGTTTCTTCGCTCACTGCAGGCCGACCCGTTGATTTCCCCTTACAGAGGCATCCAGAAGCTTTAAACTGCGCATACCATCGCCGAATGGAGTTAGCAGTTGGTGGATCTTTGTTGAACTTCGTCCTGAAGTGTCGTTGCACTGTTATGACTGACTGATGTGAGTGCATTTCAAGCACGACATACGCTTTCTCGGCTCCTGTCGCCATTTTGTCTCACTGCGCTCTCGAGCGCTCTGGCGGCAGAAATCTGAAGTGCGGCTTCAGTCGAACAAAACTTTATGAGTTTTTCTACGTATCTGTAGTGTGTCGTGACCACATGTCAATGAATGGAGCTACAGTGAATTAATGAAATCGCTTCAATCATTTGTAATAGCCCTTTATTTCACGCACAATATTTAACTTCTCACCTCTGTCAAAATAGACATTTTCAGTAACCTGAAGGGTGACCACAGAGTTGTTACTATACTGCATAAGGGTCGAATTACGAATTTCTTCTCTACGGGACAGGGACACCTCTGTTTCAGCGCTCGTATTATCTACGTTTAATGGACGATAATACGACAGTTCTGCTGCACTGCGAAAATACCGATGACACTGCAGCTGGCGATTTAGAATTAAGGGCAGTTTTCATTTGCTGGACACACAACGTTTACTAAACAAGAAAACTTGGCGTATGGCAACTAAACATACATCCGTATCTTTGGGCTCTGTACTACAATGACTTTCCAGTTTGTGCACCTAGTACAAAACAAACTGAACTGTTGGAAACTTCTCGCTCCCAGCATTCATGTTGCATCTTTGAATGGCTCTAAAAATGTCACGAGCTATTTTGCAGTGTTTCTGTGGTAACCAGAGACGTCTCTCTCCGGAAGCATTTCCAGGACTTTATCGAAATGCCTAGCTACAGATTATAGTATTCTAAACAAGCTGCCCCACATAGTGTCCGTTACTTGCTCCAAGCTTGCCTGCATCGAATTCACGTCACTAGCTTTCTTCACGAGACGGGCTGTGTCTGCGCAGCTTAAGTCGGGGCAATGAACCGCTGCAACCGCATTTATCTAATAAACGTCAACGGACATGTGTTCCAGGACTGCGTACAAAACATGAGTAGTGCACGAGCAGCGATGAAAGAATGCAGTTCCTTTCATACATTAACGCCTTGGTTGTTGACAAATGAAATCTTATTGAAACTCAAGGGATTTACTCAAAAATTTGAATAATGTAACCTCAAGTTCTTAATACAGGGTGTTTATAAATGAATATCGGGGTTTTAACGCTTTATAATATTCATTATATTAAACTTACAGTTATAAATGATATGTCAAATGAAAGAGCAACTCAAACAGTTTTAACAAGAACCTTATAAGTGTTCAGTGTGAGCACAATTTGTCACACGGCACACATCAATTCTATAGCCGAGTTCAACATCACGATGCATCCAATAAATAGTACTCCTGCAGTGGTTCTGCTACACACACACGAACGAGCGCTGCTTGCGCGCGCACACACACACACACACACACACACACACACACACACACACACACAGATGCAGAAGATGTCAGCATGTACTTGCATCCCGACCCTCACCTAAAGTATTTCCTGGTTCCTTGCGGTACGTGGCGATAAAGCCTTAATGATTTTACCTTCATTTTAATTGGATCGTCCTCCATGATAGACGCCTTCGACATTTATTTGATTGTATTGTGGAGATGATTACCCTTTCTAAAGAAAATATGTTTCTCCATGTTTTATATAGCCCTTATATATAACACCTATACAGGGTGTTTCAGAAGTGATGATCAATAATTCACACATGTAAAGTATGGGCTAAAGACAGCTAAGAAGCTCTAATAAACATGGGTGCACAAATCGACCGTTTTCTCTTGCGGTTCTTTAGTGTCTAGGAACGCATGGAATCTCTAGACTTTAAAGTAGGTATTCGAAATGTTGTCCGTCCGTCTGAATACAACAGTGAACTCGTCTCTGAGATGAGTTGCGAATCCTCTCATGCTGTCGTGGGGAATTCTATAAATGCTGGAAGGCTGCTTCAATCCGCAAGCGTAATTACTGTAGACAGTTGACTTCGGTAGCGTAGAGCAGGCTTTTGCCATGACCGCACACACAGACATCCATGGGATTTAAACCTGGAGACCTTGGAAGGCATGGCACAGGTCTTCCTCTACCTATTCAATGTTGACCATCCGTCCGAGTTACAAGCAGTCGCCCTCGTAAATGCAAATCTGCTCGAACACAGTCATGCATAAACCACATGTTCAGGCGTTGGTTCAGTGGGACATCATCATGTAGATCTGGAAGTACAGTCCGCAGAAACCGAATGCACTGCTATCGGTTAGTCTCTGTAGTAGGAAGTGTGGTCCTATTATCCAGTCTCTGAGAAGTCCTGCCCAGACGTTCAACACAAATGACTCTGCTGATGTCGTGATACAACTGTTGCATTAGGTCTGACATCGGTGCAAATGTGATAGTTATGGCTGTTAAAAATACTGTCACAGGTAAATCCAGCCTCGTCTGTGAACAAAATACGGTTTGCAAATGGGGAATTGAGGGTGCACTGTCGTTGGACCCATTGGCAGAAATTCCCTCTGGAAGGGAAGTCTGCATTGTTGAGGGCTTGCACTCGCTGGAGATGAAACGGATAGAGTACTTGCCGATGTAAACTCCGCCACACACTGCTGTGACTCGGGACACACTCCTAAGTAGCAATTCTCCTTGATGAAGTACTGGGACATTCGTGTACAATGCGTAACACCCTTTCTTCAACAACGTGTGTTATGGGTCTGGGACGACCTTCTCGTACACGGTGTGCGAGACTCCCGGTTTCTCTCAGGCACTGATGTAACCGGCTAAATGTATTCCTGTCGGGCTGCCTGGGGAGAGGAAAATGCTTCTTCATACAATCGTGCAGCCTCAAGGGCACTGCCATTCGTTTTGCCGTGCATGGAGTCACTGTCAGTGTAATCTTCATTGGTGCTGTCCATGGTGCCTTCACGTTCGTAACAGATTGTGAGGCCGGTACGGCATAATGCACGGAGGAGGAGGGGGGGGGGGAGGGGGGGGGGGGGAAGGGAGGTACCTGCGCATGCGTAAACGAGCAGATAGTCGACCTCAAACCTTGATATACCAACGTAAATATCGCTGTATCCAGGGGCATTTACAGTTCGTTGCTATCTCCAACTAATGCAATACCTCGGCAGTGGTTGATTTGGGGACCCATGTTTACTGGAGCTTTTTAGCTACTTTTGGCCTGTAATTCCTGTGTTTTAATTATTGACCATCACTTCTGAAACATCCTGTATAGTCTTCATTGGAGACTGCAGTAACGATCTCCTCATAGTTTACATGCAAATAACTAAATCTACTGCATGACTGTTTCCTGGGTCATGATTGTGTGGAAAGTGTGTAGTTGTACACCAGTCAGGAAATCAACTTCTGAGACTTACGAACTATTAAAAACAGATTTTGGAAACAATTGTATGAGCCAATCAAATGTTTTTGTCTGGTTCAACAGACTTAAAAATGGCCGCGAATCATTTGAAGATGAACCACGGTCCGGCCGTCCTTCCACCCTAAAAACGAGTGAAAATGTTGTGAAAGTTCGCGACTCAGTGCGCTCTGATCGTAGACTTACGATTAGGGAGATGGCTGATGAACGTAATTTAAATTTCTATGCAGTTCAGTCAATTTTAACTGAAGATGTGAACATGCGTCGAGTGTCCGCAAAATTCATTCCAGAAGTGTTGTCAAGTGACCAGAGATAATACCGACTTGAAGTGTGCCAAGAACTGATTAATCGGACTAAAAATGAGCCAGATTTGTTAAATAGGGCAATTAAAGGTGACGAATCGTGGGTATATGGATATGATACTGAAACCAAAGTGCTGTCGTCGCAGTGGAAGACTCCAGGTTCACCAGTGCCGAAAAAAGCGCGGCAAAGTCGGTCGAAGGCGACGACAGTGTTGGTGATTTTTTTCGATTCTGTCGGTATTGTGCATCATGAAATTACCCCTGGAGGACAGACGAGTAACCAGGAAAACGACAAATGTGTCCTTGAGCTTTTGCACGAAAAGGTGCGTAAGAAAAGTCCTGCATTGTGGAAAGACAGGAGTTGGGTGTCACACCGTGACAATGCTCCGGCTCAGCGTGCCTTCTCAATCGTTGAGTTTTTGAACAAATTCAAAGTTCCTGTGCTTCCATAACCGCCGTATTCCCCTGATTTGGCCCCTGCGGACTTCTACCTGTTTCCTAAACTGAAATTTTCACTGAAAGGGAAGCGATTTGGCTCGACTGAAGACATCCAGGCAAATACGGAGAGCGTCCTTAACACATTTCAGGAAAAAAATTCCAGGAATGTTTTCAAAAGTGGAAACACCGTTGGAGTCGGTGTGTTCAGTCAGAAGGGGACTATTCTGAAGGAGATGCATCACAGTAGCACGTAAGTACCAATATTGTACAATTACAAGCCCATTCTTAAAACTTTCCAGTCACACCTCCCATATACCGGGTGTCTCTCCTAAGAGTCGCCAGACGCTTTTTCTGTTACGTTTCAGCAGTCAGTTGCAATTTAGTTTATGCAGCATATTGCTGCAGTCAGCCCAAACAAATACTACTCACCACATCTTTCCTGCAACGCTTTCTGCTGATGGAAGGTATTGGTATGTTTCTCGTTACAAATAAAATGAATTTTGAAGTGGAATGTTACATGCCTATTCGACAGAACTGTACCCAATTAGGCAAGTGCGATACTCGTTTTATCGGCCGCGCGGGATTAGCCGAGCGGTCTTAGGCGCTGCAGTCATGGACTGAGCGGCTGTTCCCGGCGGAGGTTCGAGTCCTCCCTCGGGCATGGGTGTGTGTGCGTTTGTCCTTAGGATAATTTAGGTTAAGTAGTGTGTAAGCTAAGGGACTGATGAACTTAGCAGTTAAGTCCCATAAGATTTCACACACATTTGAACATTTTTTTAAAACTCGTTTTATCGATATATATTAACAGAGATGATAAAAACGGATAATAACCAGTATTCCAGTGTGACTGACCAACGTAACTAAATGTTTGTAGCTGTCAGCACAGGCTAGGGGTGGAATATTGGTCATTCTTTATGTATTACTGTTCCTGTTAATAGATACCGATAAAACAAATTTAACACTATACTAATTTTGGACCACTCTGTCGAATGAGCATTTAATATTCCGCTCTAAAAGTCCTTTTGTTTGTAACGGGAAACAAATCGACGTTTTTTTGTCGACGGTGGGCGTCGCGTGAAACGCGTGATGGGCAGCGTTTGTCTGGGCTGGCTCCAGCTACATACTGCAGGAACGGAAGTGCAAACATCTGTCGAAACACCAGAGAAGATGCGTCTTACGGTTCTCGGGATGGACACCCTGTATATGCTTTATACTCTAAAGGAGGTAATGCTTGGTCAGTTTCACTGCCGGCCTGGGTCGCCGAGCGGTTCTAGGCGCTACAGTCTGGAACCGCGCGACCGCTACGGTCGCAGGTTCGAATCCTGCCTCGGGCATGGACGTGTGTGATGTCCTTAGGTTAGTTATGTTTAAGTAGTTCTAAGTTCTAGGGGACTGATGACCTCAGAAATTAAGTCCCATAGTGCTCAGAGCCATTTGAATCAGTTACACTCTGTGGGAAGAGTGTATTTGTTTGTTTAAAGAATGCTCTGTGTTAATCGCTAAACATTAAAACGAAAGGGTGTCTTCAGGCGCTCGCTGGCTGTCAGATACATAGTGCTGAAGGCGGGTCTGACGATTCAGCAGCGGCAGCTCTGACCTTTGATGTGGGCTACATTTGGGTGGACCACATCTTTGGCTGTCTCCCATGACTTGCGAATGTGTGTCTCTAACGCAATGTAAGCTATGCAGAATATCCAAAACACCAACTTATATTACTTGTCCCTCATGTCCGAAGCATCATGTAAACTAATATGCATACCGTAAAACCGAAAAGTGGCTAAAATTGTGATAATTGGCTTAAAATTAGGCAAGTACTAAGCAGTAGTCTACTTTATGTAGACAAAATATACAAGGTCATTACAGCCCAGCTGGTAAGATGTTGATAACCTATCTTTCGTATGAATTCATTTGCGTATGTTACTAGCAGTATTGTAAGGGACGTAGCCTATTTTTCTGCCTTATAAACCAGCACCGCCCCAGCTGAGGTATAACTTCTACACTACCCCCGAAACGAACTCCAGTGCTTCTGTACTAATTTTTTTGCTGATATGTCCGCTGCTGATGCAATATGACCCATGTGTAGGCGAATATGACAGTTTTGTCTCCACGCTATTGTCTGGACTGTTTCGTCTATTAAAGCACATACATGTGCCGTAATCATCTTCTAAATGTATTGGTTAGTCCTACTGCTTATGCTCCAAATTTCGATTATTCCTTCTCTCTCTCTCCCTCCATCCCTCTCTCTCTCTAACACCAAAATTAGGAAAAATGGGCTTTTAAACACGGGCCAAAAAGCGCGTTCCTTAAGAGATATGAACATTTCTCCGCCTTCGATACTATGAAACATATCCCTTCTGATGCAAGATCTTCGCTTTTCATAATTTGGGAGGAGATACTATGGACTTGACAACAAGAGAAAAGTCTAATACCCTAAGAGCTATGAGCACTTATTCACTAGAATACATGTGTTTCACACTAGCGGAGATGAACAAGTGCTCATAGCTCTTAAAATACGTATTTTATGTTTGCAAATCATTTTTCTCTTGTTTTGGTCAGTACTCCCTCCTCCCACAGTATGGAAATCAAAGAACGTGCAGTAGAAGAAGTGCATTTCAGAGCACAGAAGATGAACAAGTGTTCATACCTCTTAAGGTTACCATTTTAGAACACACATTTACTAGACGCTTTACTAAAGGTCCAGGATGTGTACATATATGTAACACATGGAAATAATAATTTTAGAGGAACTAACTTTATCCTATTGTAAGCACAGACAGACCAACTGTGCTATTTTGATATGTGTATGTGCCGGTTTCTCGGCGGCCTCTTGTAGCCTATCCGCTGGGCCTAATGCTGGTGGTTTCCCCTCTAGACATACCCCAGATGTAACGCAGATGGATCCACTTCTAGAAGCAACCTTAGACGGAATGCAGTGTGGATCCGCTGCCTAACATTATCCCAGATGTAACATACATGGATGAACCTCTTGAACCTATCTTAGACCGAACACATGATTGAGACATCTCTGGGAGGTACCCAGACTTAATGATGGTGGATCCATATCTGAGTCCTATCCTGGACTTAACCTGGACAGACGTATGTAAAGAGATGCTTTGATAGCTGCAGTTGATTGCTGCTCCTGAACATTATTTCCATGTGGTACATTCATCTTGTAGCTTTGGAGTATGTGCGAAGATTTGACAGCCGTAGTTGGACTACACATCGTTTTATGGGCGTACGAGAATGTACTAATGTATGTCGTCGTTGTTAGGTAGTCATGGAGTGATAATCTGTAACAATCAGTAGACCTAAAGTTGTATTTCAGATATCTAAAGTCAGCACTCCATCTTAATCGTAATTCATGTGTGTTTGAGCGTGTATAATCGTTAGCTTTGGCAATTAACATTGAGAGAAGAAGAACAACGGATCTTGTAGATACTTTGTAGATTTTCTCTCTGGTATGGCGAGGAATGCGAATCACTGTTGGATGCTTAAGAAACTTGGTAGAGTAAGCAATAATAGCAAAGATATTGTTGTACCTTTACAAATAAAATATGAGAAAATGTGAGAAATATAGAAAAATGTGGAAATGTGAGAAAATGTAGGAAAAATTTAGGATACGAAATGAGAATACAGGACATCTGCAGTTATACAGAGTGAGTAATCGAAATTTGTGACATAAGCACGAGACATGTAGGTGATGAATGACACCACATGTATATGCTTTAACAGTGTAAATGTGGGACGTTCTAGAGATATGGTCAATACTGCATCGGCAAAATGTAGCTGTGAGACTACCTAACATCAGACTGTGACATCTGTATGCAAGAGGAAGCAGTAACGTTATTTCCAACCGGAGAATACAGGACATCTGCAGTTATACAGAGTGAGTAATCGAAATTTGTGACATAAGCACGAGACATGTAGGTGATGAATGACACCACATGTATATGCTTTAACACTGTAAATGTGGGACGTTCTAGAGATGTGGTCAATACTGCATCGGCAAAATGTAGCTGTGAGACTACCTAACATCAGACTGTGACATCTGTATGCAAGAGGAAGCAGTAACGTTATTTCCAACCGGAGAATACAGGACATCTGCAGTTATACAGAGTGAGTAATCGAAATTTGTGACATAAGCACGAGACATGTAGGTGATGAATGACACCACATGTATATGCTTTAACAGTGTAAATGTGGGACGTTCTAGAGATGTGGTCAATACTGCATCGGCAAAATGTAGCTGTGAGACTACCTAACATCAGACTGTGACATCTGTATGCAAGAGGAAGCAGTAACGTTATTTCCAACCGGAGAATACAGGACATCTGAAGTTATACAGAGTGAGTAATCGAAATTTGTGACATAAGCACGAGACATGTAGGTGATGAATGACACCACATGTATATGCTTTAACAGTGTAAATGTGGGACGTTCTAGAGATATGGTCAATACTGCATCGGCAAAATGTAGCTTCGAGACTACCTAACATCAGACTGTGACATCTGTATGCAAGAGGAAGCAGTAACGTTATTTCCAACCGGAGAATACAGGACATCTGCAGTTATACAGAGTGAGTAATCGAAATTTGTGACATAAGCACGAGACATGTAGGTGATGAATGACACCACATGTATATGCTTTAACACTGTAAATGTGGGACGTTCTAGAGATGTGGTCAATACTGCATCGGCAAAATGTAGCTGTGAGACTACCTAACATCAGACTGTGACATCTGTATGCAAGAGGAAGCAGTAACGTTATTTCCAACCGGAGAATACAGGACATCTGCAGTTATACAGAGTGAGTAATCGAAATTTGTGACATAAGCACGAGACATGTAGGTGATGAATGACACCACATGTATATGCTTTAACAGTGTAAATGTGGGACGTTCTAGAGATATGGTCAATACTGCATCGGCAAAATGTAGCTTCGAGACTACCTAACATCAGACTGTGACATCTGTATGCAAGAGGAAGCAGTAACGTTATTTCCAACCGGAGAATACAGGACATCTGCAGTTATACAGAGTGAGTAATCGAAATTTGTGACATAAGCACGAGACATGTAGGTGATGAATGACACCACATGTATATGCTTTAACACTGTAAATGTGGGACGTTCTAGAGATATGGTCAATACTGCATCGGCAAAATGTAGCTGTGAGACTACCTAACATCAGACTGTGACATCTGTATGCAAGAGGAAGCAGTAACGTTATTTCCAACCAGAGAATACAGGACATCTGCAGTTATACAGAGTGAGTAATCGAAATTTGTGACATAAGCACGAGACATGTAGGTGATGAATGACACCACATGTATATGCTTTAACACTGTAAATGTGGGACGTTCTAGAGATGTGGTCAATACTGCATCGGCAAAATGTAGCTTCGAGACTACCTAACATCAGACTGTGACATCTGTATGCAAGAGGAAGCAGTAACGTTATTTCCAACCGGAGAATACAGGACATCTGCAGTTATACAGAGTGAGTAATCGAAATTTGTGACATAAGCACGAGACATGTAGGTGATGAATGACACCACATGTATATGCTTCAACAGTGTAAATGTGGGACGTTCTACAGATATGGTCAATACTGCATCGGCAAAATGTAGCTTCGAGACTACCTAACATCAGACTGTGACATCTGTATGCAAGAGGAAGCAGTAACGTTATTTCCAATCGGAGAATACAGGACATCTGCAGTTATACAGAGTGAGTAATCGAAATTTGTGACATAAGCACGAGACATGTAGGTGATGAATGACACCACATGTATATGCTTTAACAGTGTAAATGTGGGACGTTCTAGAGATATGGTCAATACTGCATCGGCAAAATGTAGCTTCGAGACTACCTAACATCAGACTGTGACATCTGTATGCAAGAGGAAGCAGTAACGTTATTTCCAACCGGAGAATACAGGACATCTGCAGTTATACAGAGTGAGTAATCGAAATTTGTGACATAAGCACGAGACATGTAGGTGATGAATGACACCACATGTATATGCTTTAACAGTGTAAATGTGGGACGTTCTAGAGATATGGTCAATACTGCATCGGCAAAATGTAGCTGTGAGACTACCTAACATCAGACTGTGACATCTGTATGCAAGAGGAAGCAGTAACGTTATTTCCAACCGGAGAATACAGGACATCTGCAGTTATACAGAGTGAGTAATCGAAATTTGTGACATAAGCACGAGACATGTAGGTGATGAATGACACCACATGTATATGCTTTAACACTGTAAATGTGGGACGTTCTAGAGATATGGTCAATACTGCATCGGCAAAATGTAGCTTCGAGACTACCTAACATCAGACTGTGACATCTGTATGCAAGAGGAAGCAGTAACGTTATTTCCAACCGGAGAATACAGGACATCTGCAGTTATACAGAGTGAGTAATCGAAATTTGTGACATAAGCACGAGACATGTAGGTGATGAATGACACCACATGTATATGCTTTAACAGTGTAAATGTGGGACGTTCTAGAGATATGGTCAATACTGCATCGGCAAAATGTAGCTGTGAGACTACCTAACATCAGACTGTGACATCTGTATGCAAGAGGAAGCAGTAACGTTATTTCCAACCGGAGAATACAGGACATCTGCAGTTATACAGAGTGAGTAATCGAAATTTGTGACATAAGCACGAGACATGTAGGTGATGAATGACACCACATGTATATGCTTTAACAGTGTAAATGTGGGACGTTCTAGAGATATGGTCAATACTGCATCGGCAAAATGTAGCTTCGAGACTACCTAACATCAGACTGTGACATCTGTATGCAAGAGGAAGCAGTAACGTTATTTCCAACCGGAGAATACAGGACATCTGCAGTTATACAGAGTGAGTAATCGAAATTTGTGACATAAGCACGAGACATGTAGGTGATGAATGACACCACATGTATATGCTTTAACAGTGTAAATGTGGGACGTTCTAGAGATATGGTCAATACTGCATCGGCAAAATGTAGCTTCGAGACTACCTAACATCAGACTGTGACATCTGTATGCAAGAGGAAGCAGTAACGTTATTTCCAACCGGAGAATACAGGACATCTGCAGTTATACAGAGTGAGTAATCGAAATTTGTGACATAAGCACGAGACATGTAGGTGATGAATGACACCACATGTATATGCTTTAACAGTGTAAATGTGGGACGTTCTAGAGATATGGTCAATACTGCATCGGCAAAATGTAGCTTCGAGACTACCTAACATCAGACTGTGACATCTGTATGCAAGAGGAAGCAGTAACGTTATTTCCAACCGGAGAATACAGGACATCTGCAGTTATACAGAGTGAGTAATCGAAATTTGTGACATAAGCACGAGACATGTAGGTGATGAATGACACCACATGTATATGCTTTAACAGTGTAAATGTGGGACGTTCTAGAGATATGGTCAATACTGCATCGGCAAAATGTAGCTTCGAGACTACCTAACATCAGACTGTGACATCTGTATGCAAGAGGAAGCAGTAACGTTATTTCCAACCGGAGAATACAGGACATCTGCAGTTATACAGAGTGAGTAATCGAAATTTGTGACATAAGCACGAGACATGTAGGTGATGAATGACACCACATGTATATGCTTTAACAGTGTAAATGTGGGACGTTCTAGAGATATGGTCAATACTGCATCGGCAAAATGTAGCTTCGAGACTACCTAACATCAGACTGTGACATCTGTATGCAAGAGGAAGCAGTAACGTTATTTCCAACCGGAGAATACAGGACATCTGCAGTTATACAGAGTGAGTAATCGAAATTTGTGACATAAGCACGAGACATGTAGGTGATGAATGACACCACATGTATATGCTTTAACAGTGTAAATGTGGGACGTTCTAGAGATATGGTCAATACTGCATCGGCAAAATGTAGCTTCGAGACTACCTAACATCAGACTGTGACATCTGTATGCAAGAGGAAGCAGTAACGTTATTTCCAACCGGAGAATACAGGACATCTGCAGTTATACAGAGTGAGTAATCGAAATTTGTGACATAAGCACGAGACATGTAGGTGATGAATGACACCACATGTATATGCTTTAACAGTGTAAATGTGGGACGTTCTAGAGATATGGTCAATACTGCATCGGCAAAATGTAGCTTCGAGACTACCTAACATCAGACTGTGACATCTGTATGCAAGAGGAAGCAGTAACGTTATTTCCAACCGGAGAATACAGGACATCTGCAGTTATACAGAGTGAGTAATCGAAATTTGTGACATAAGCACGAGACATGTAGGTGATGAATGACACCACATGTATATGCTTTAACAGTGTAAATGTGGGACGTTCTAGAGATATGGTCAATACTGCATCGGCAAAATGTAGCTGTGAGACTACCTAACATCAGACTGTGACATCTGTATGCAAGAGGAAGCAGTAACGTTATTTCCAACCGGAGAATACAGGACATCTGCAGTTATACAGAGTGAGTAATCGAAATTTGTGACATAAGCACGAGACATGTAGGTGATGAATGACACCACATGTATATGCTTTAACACTGTAAATGTGGGACGTTCTAGAGATATGGTCAATACTGCATCGGCAAAATGTAGCTTCGAGACTACCTAACATCAGACTGTGACATCTGTATGCAAGAGGAAGCAGTAACGTTATTTCCAACCGGAGAATACAGGACATCTGCAGTTATATAGAGTGAGTAATCGAAATTTGTGACATAAGCACGAGACATGTAGGTGATGAATGACACCACATGTATATGCTTTAACAGTGTAAATGTGGGACGTTCTAGAGATATGGTCAATACTGCATCGGCAAAATGTAGCTTCGAGACTACCTAACATCAGACTGTGACATCTGTATGCAAGAGGAAGCAGTAACGTTATTTCCAACCGGAGAATACAGGACATCTGCAGTTATACAGAGTGAGTAATCGAAATTTGTGACATAAGCACGAGACATGTAGGTGATGAATGACACCACATGTATATGCTTTAACACTGTAAATGTGGGACGTTCTAGAGATGTGGTCAATACTGCATCGGCAAAATGTAGCTGTGAGACTACCTAACATCAGACTGTGACATCTGTATGCAAGAGGAAGCAGTAACGTTATTTCCAACCGGAGAATACAGGACATCTGCAGTTATACAGAGTGAGTAATCGAAATTTGTGACATAAGCACGAGACATGTAGGTGATGAATGACACCACATGTATATGCTTTAACAGTGTAAATGTGGGACGTTCTAGAGATATGGTCAATACTGCATCGGCAAAATGTAGCTTCGAGACTACCTAACATCAGACTGTGACATCTGTATGCAAGAGGAAGCAGTAACGTTATTTCCAACCGGAGAATACAGGACATCTGCAGTTATACAGAGTGAGTAATCGAAATTTGTGACATAAGCACGAGACATGTAGGTGATGAATGACACCACATGTATATGCTTTAACAGTGTAAATGTGGGACGTTCTAGAGATATGGTCAATACTGCATCGGCAAAATGTAGCTTCGAGACTACCTAACATCAGACTGTGACATCTGTATGCAAGAGGAAGCAGTAACGTTATTTCCAACCGGAGAATACAGGACATCTGCAGTTATACAGAGTGAGTAATCGAAATTTGTGACATAAGCACGAGACATGTAGGTGATGAATGACACCACATGTATATGCTTTAACAGTGTAAATGTGGGACGTTCTAGAGATATGGTCAATACTGCATCGGCAAAATGTAGCTGTGAGACTACCTAACATCAGACTGTGACATCTGTATGCAAGAGGAAGCAGTAACGTTATTTCCAACCGGAGAATACAGGACATCTGCAGTTATACAGAGTGAGTAATTGAAATTTGTGACATAAGCACGAGACATGTAGGTGATGAATGACACCACATGTATATGCTTTAACACTGTAAATGTGGGACGTTCTAGAGATGTGGTCAATACTGCATCGGCAAAATGTAGCTGTGAGACTACCTAACATCAGACTGTGACATCTGTATGCAAGAGGAAGCAGTAACGTTATTTCCAACCGGAGAATACAGGACATCTGCAGTTATACAGAGTGAGTAATCGAAATTTGTGACATAAGCACGAGACATGTAGGTGATGAATGACACCACATGTATATGCTTTAACAGTGTAAATGTGGGACGTTCTAGAGATATGGTCAATACTGCATCGGCAAAATGTAGCTTCGAGACTACCTAACATCAGACTGTGACATCTGTATGCAAGAGGAAGCAGTAACGTTATTTCCAACCGGAGACTACAGGACATCTGCAGTTATACAGAGTGAGTAATCGAAATTTGTGACATAAGCACGAGACATGTAGGTGATGAATGACACCACATGTATATGCTTTAACAGTGTAAATGTGGGATGTTCTAGAGATATGGTCAATACTGCATCGGCAAAATGTAGCTTCGAGACTACCTAATATCAGACTGTGACATCTGTATGCAAGAGGAAGCAGTAACGTTATTTCCAACCGGAGAATACAGGACATCTGCAGTTATACAGAGTGAGTAATCGAAATTTGTGACATAAGCACGAGACATGTAGGTGATGAATGACACCACATGTATATGCTTTAACACTGTAAATGTGGGACGTTCTAGAGATGTGGTCAATACTGCATCGGCAAAATGTAGCTGTGAGACTACCTAACATCAGACTGTGACATGTGTATGCAAGAGGAAGCAGTAACGTTATTTCCAACCGGAGAATACAGGACATCTGCAGTTATACAGAGTGAGTAATCGAAATTTGTGACATAAGCACGAGACATGTAGGTGATGAATGACACCACATGTATATGCTTTAACAGTGTAAATGTGGGACGTTCTAGAGATATGGTCAATACTGCATCGGCAAAATGTAGCTTCGAGACTACCTAACATCAGACTGTGACATCTGTATGCAAGAGGAAGCAGTAACGTTATTTCCAACCGGAGAATACAGGACATCTGCAGTTATACAGAGTGAGTAATCGAAATTTGTGACATAAGCACGAGACATGTAGGTGATGAATGACACCACATGTATATGCTTTAACAGTGTAAATGTGGGACGTTCTAGAGATATGGTCAATACTGCATCGGCAAAATGTAGCTTCGAGACTACCTAACATCAGACTGTGACATCTGTATGCAAGAGGAAGCAGTAACGTTATTTCCAACCGGAGAATACAGGACATCTGCAGTTATACAGAGTGAGTAATCGAAATTTGTGACATAAGCACGAGACATGTAGGTGATGAATGACACCACATGTATATGCTTTAACAGTGTAAATGTGGGACGTTCTAGAGATATGGTCAATACTGCATCGGCAAAATGTAGCTTCGAGACTACCTAACATCAGACTGTGACATCTGTATGCAAGAGGAAGCAGTAACGTTATTTCCAACCGGAGAATACAGGACATCTGCAGTTATACAGAGTGAGTAATCGAAATTTGTGACATAAGCACGAGACATGTAGGTGATGAATGACACCACATGTATATGCTTTAACAGTGTAAATGTGGGACGTTCTAGAGATATGGTCAATACTGCATCGGCAAAATGTAGCTTCGAGACTACCTAACATCAGACTGTGACATCTGTATGCAAGAGGAAGCAGTAACGTTATTTCCAACCGGAGAATACAGGACATCTGCAGTTATACAGAGTGAGTAATCGAAATTTGTGACATAAGCACGAGACATGTAGGTGATGAATGACACCACATGTATATGCTTTAACAGTGTAAATGTGGGACGTTCTAGAGATATGGTCAATACTGCATCGGCAAAATGTAGCTTCGAGACTACCTAACATCAGACTGTGACATCTGTATGCAAGAGGAAGCAGTAACGTTATTTCCAACCGGAGAATACAGGACATCTGCAGTTATACAGAGTGAGTAATCGAAATTTGTGACATAAGCACGAGACATGTAGGTGATGAATGACACCACATGTATATGCTTTAACAGTGTAAATGTGGGACGTTCTAGAGATATGGTCAATACTGCATCGGCAAAATGTAGCTGTGAGACTACCTAACATCAGACTGTGACATCTGTATGCAAGAGGAAGCAGTAACGTTATTTCCAACCGGAGAATACAGGACATCTGCAGTTATACAGAGTGAGTAATCGAAATTTGTGACATAAGCACGAGACATGTAGGTGATGAATGACACCACATGTATATGCTTTAACAGTGTAAATGTGGGACGTTCTAGAGATATGGTCAATACTGCATCGGCAAAATGTAGCTTCGAGACTACCTAACATCAGACAGTGACATCTGTATGCAAGAGGAAGCAGTAACGTTATTTCCAACCGGAGAATACAGGACATCTGCAGTTATACAGAGTGAGTAATCGAAATTTGTGACATAAGCACGAGACATGTAGGTGATGAATGACACCACATGTATATGCTTTAACAGTGTAAATGTGGGACGATCTAGAGATATGGTCAATACTGCATCGGCAAAATGTAGCTTCGAGACTACCTAACATCAGACTGTGACATCTGTATGCAAGAGGAAGCAGTAACGTTATTTCCAACCGGAGAATACAGGACATCTGCAGTTATACAGAGTGAGTAATCGAAATTTGTGACATAAGCACGAGACATGTAGGTGATGAATGACACCACATGTATATGCTTTAACAGTGTAAATGTGGGACGTTCTAGAGATATGGTCAATACTGCATCGGCAAAATGTAGCTTCGAGACTACCTAACATCAGACTGTGACATCTGTATGCAAGAGGAAGCAGTAACGTTATTTCCAACCGGAGAATACAGGACATCTGCAGTTATACAGAGTGAGTAATCGAAATTTGTGACATAAGCACGAGACATGTAGGTGATGAATGACACCACATGTATATGCTTTAACAGTGTAAATGTGGGACGTTCTAGAGATATGGTCAATACTGCATCGGCAAAATGTAGCTGTGAGACTACCTAACATCAGACTGTGACATCTGTATGCAAGAGGAAGCAGTAACGTTATTTCCAAGCGGAGAATACAGGACATCTGCAGTTATACAGAGTGAGTAATCGAAATTTGTGACATAAGCACGAGACATGTAGGTGATGAATGACACCACATGTATATGCTTTAACACTGTAAATGTGGGACGTTCTAGAGATATGGTCAATACTGCATCGGCAAAATGTAGCTGTGAGACTACCTAACATCAGACTGTGACATCTGTATGCAAGAGGAAGCAGTAACGTTATTTCCAACCGGAGAATACAGGACATCTGCAGTTATACAGAGTGAGTAATCGAAATTTGTGACATAAGCACGAGACATGTAGGTGATGAATGACACCACATGTATATGCTTTAACAGTGTAAATGTGGGACGTTCTAGAGATATGGTCAATACTGCATCGGCAAAATGTAGCTTCGAGACTACCTAACATCAGACTGTGACATCTGTATGCAAGAGGAAGCAGTAACGTTATTTCCAACCGGAGAATACAGGACATCTGCAGTTATACAGAGTGAGTAATCGAAATTTGTGACATAAGCACGAGACATGTAGGTGATGAATGACACCACATGTATATGCTTTAACAGTGTAAATGTGGGACGTTCTAGAGATATGGTCAATACTGCATCGGCAAAATGTAGCTTCGAGACTACCTAACATCAGACTGTGACATCTGTATGCAAGAGGAAGCAGTAACGTTATTTCCAACCGGAGAATACAGGACATCTGCAGTTATACAGAGTGAGTAATCGAAATTTGTGACATAAGCACGAGACATGTAGGTGATGAATGACACCACATGTATATGCTTTAACAGTGTAAATGTGGGACGTTCTAGAGATATGGTCAATACTGCATCGGCAAAATGTAGCTGTGAGACTACCTAACATCAGACTGTGACATCTGTATGCAAGAGGAAGCAGTAACGTTATTTCCAAGCGGAGAATACAGGACATCTGCAGTTATACAGAGTGAGTAATCGAAATTTGTGACATAAGCACGAGACATGTAGGTGATGAATGACACCACATGTATATGCTTTAACAGTGTAAATGTGGGACGTTCTAGAGATATGGTCAATACTGCATCGGCAAAATGTAGCTTCGAGACTACCTAACATCAGACTGTGACATCTGTATGCAAGAGGAAGCAGTAACGTTATTTCCAACCGGAGAATACAGGACATCTGCAGTTATACAGAGTGAGTAATCGAAATTTGTGACATAAGCACGAGACATGTAGGTGATGAATGACACCACATGTATATGCTTTAACAGTGTAAATGTGGGACGTTCTAGAGATATGGTCAATACTGCATCGGCAAAATGTAGCTTCGAGACTACCTAACATCAGACTGTGACATCTGTATGCAAGAGGAAGCAGTAACGTTATTTCCAACCGGAGAATACAGGACATCTGCAGTTATACAGAGTGAGTAATCGAAATTTGTGACATAAGCACGAGACATGTAGGTGATGAATGACACCACATGTATATGCTTTAACAGTGTAAATGTGGGACGTTCTAGAGATATGGTCAATACTGCATCGGCAAAATGTAGCTTCGAGACTACCTAACATCAGACTGTGACATCTGTATGCAAGAGGAAGCAGTAACGTTATTTCCAACCGGAGAATACAGGACATCTGCAGTTATACAGAGTGAGTAATCGAAATTTGTGACATAAGCACGAGACATGTAGGTGATGAATGACACCACATGTATATGCTTTAACAGTGTAAATGTGGGACGTTCTAGAGATATGGTCAATACTGCATCGGCAAAATGTAGCTGTGAGACTACCTAACATCAGACTGTGACATCTGTATGCAAGAGGAAGCAGTAACGTTATTTCCAACCGGAGAATACAGGACATCTGCAGTTATACAGAGTGAGTAATCGAAATTTGTGACATAAGCACGAGACATGTAGGTGATGAATGACACCACATGTATATGCTTTAACAGTGTAAATGTGGGACGTTCTAGAGATATGGTCAATACTGCACCGGCAAAATGTAGCTGTGAGACTACCTAACATCAGACTGTGACATCTGTATGCAAGAGGAAGCAGTAACGTTATTTCCAACCGGAGAATACAGGACATCTGCAGTTATACAGAGTGAGTAATCGAAATTTGTGACATAAGCACGAGACATGTAGGTGATGAATGACACCACATGTATATGCTTTAACAGTGTAAATGTGGGACGTTCTAGAGATATGGTCAATACTGCATCGGCAAAATGTAGCTGTGAGACTACCTAACATCAGACTGTGACATCTGTATGCAAGAGGAAGCAGTAACGTTATTTCCAACCGGAGAATACAGGACATCTGCAGTTATACAGAGTGAGTAATCGAAATTTGTGACATAAGCACGAGACATGTAGGTGATGAATGACACCACATGTATATGCTTTAACAGTGTAAATGTGGGACGTTCTAGAGATATGGTCAATACTGCATCGGCAAAATGTAGCTTCGAGACTACCTAACATCAGACTGTGACATCTGTATGCAAGAGGAAGCAGTAACGTTATTTCCAACCGGAGAATACAGGACATCTGCAGTTATACAGAGTGAGTAATCGAAATTTGTGACATAAGCACGAGACATGTAGGTGATGAATGACACCACATGTATATGCTTTAACAGTGTAAATGTGGGACGTTCTAGAGATATGGTCAATACTGCATCGGCAAAATGTAGCTGTGAGACTACCTAACATCAGACTGTGACATCTGTATGCAAGAGGAAGCAGTAACGTTATTTCCAACCGGAGAATACAGGACATCTGCAGTTATACAGAGTGAGTAATCGAAATTTGTGACATAAGCACGAGACATGTAGGTGATGAATGACACCACATGTATATGCTTTAACAGTGTAAATGTGGGACGTTCTAGAGATATGGTCAATACTGCATCGGCAAAATGTAGCTTCGAGACTACCTAACATCAGACTGTGACATCTGTATGCAAGAGGAAGCAGTAACGTTATTTCCAACCGGAGAATACAGGACATCTGCAGTTATACAGAGTGAGTAATCGAAATTTGTGACATAAGCACGAGACATGTAGGTGATGAATGACACCACATGTATATGCTTTAACAGTGTAAATGTGGGACGTTCTAGAGATATGGTCAATACTGCATCGGCAAAATGTAGCTTCGAGACTACCTAACATCAGACTGTGACATCTGTATGCAAGAGGAAGCAGTAACGTTATTTCCAACCGGAGAATACAGGACATCTGCAGTTATACAGAGTGAGTAATCGAAATTTGTGACATAAGCACGAGACATGTAGGTGATGAATGACACCACATGTATATGCTTTAACAGTGTAAATGTGGGACGTTCTAGAGATATGGTCAATACTGCATCGGCAAAATGTAGCTTCGAGACTACCTAACATCAGACTGTGACATCTGTATGCAAGAGGAAGCAGTAACGTTATTTCCAACCGGAGAATACAGGACATCTGCAGTTATACAGAGTGAGTAATCGAAATTTGTGACATAAGCACGAGACATGTAGGTGATGAATGACACCACATGTATATGCTTTAACAGTGTAAATGTGGGACGTTCTAGAGATATGGTCAATACTGCATCGGCAAAATGTAGCTTCGAGACTACCTAACATCAGACTGTGACATCTGTATGCAAGAGGAAGCAGTAACGTTATTTCCAACCGGAGAATACAGGACATCTGCAGTTATACAGAGTGAGTAATCGAAATTTGTGACATAAGCACGAGACATGTAGGTGATGAATGACACCACATGTATATGCTTTAACAGTGTAAATGTGGGACGTTCTAGAGATATGGTCAATACTGCATCGGCAAAATGTAGCTGTGAGACTACCTAACATCAGACTGTGACATCTGTATGCAAGAGGAAGCAGTAACGTTATTTCCAACCGGAGAATACAGGACATCTGCAGTTATACAGAGTGAGTAATCGAAATTTGTGACATAAGCACGAGACATGTAGGTGATGAATGACACCACATGTATATGCTTTAACAGTGTAAATGTGGGACGTTCTAGAGATATGGTCAATACTGCATCGGCAAAATGTAGCTTCGAGACTACCTAACATCAGACTGTGACATCTGTATGCAAGAGGAAGCAGTAACGTTATTTCCAACCGGAGAATACAGGACATCTGCAGTTATACAGAGTGAGTAATCGAAATTTGTGACATAAGCACGAGACATGTAGGTGATGAATGACACCACATGTATATGCTTTAACAGTGTAAATGTGGGACGTTCTAGAGATATGGTCAATACTGCATCGGCAAAATGTAGCTTCGAGACTACCTAACATCAGACTGTGACATCTGTATGCAAGAGGAAGCAGTAACGTTATTTCCAACCGGAGAATACAGGACATCTGCAGTTATACAGAGTGAGTAATCGAAATTTGTGACATAAGCACGAGACATGTAGGTGATGAATGACACCACATGTATATGCTTTAACAGTGTAAATGTGGGACGTTCTAGAGATATGGTCAATACTGCATCGGCAAAATGTAGCTTCGAGACTACCTAACATCAGACTGTGACATCTGTATGCAAGAGGAAGCAGTAACGTTATTTCCAACCGGAGAATACAGGACATCTGCAGTTATACAGAGTGAGTAATCGAAATTTGTGACATAAGCACGAGACATGTAGGTGATGAATGACACCACATGTATATGCTTTAACAGTGTAAATGTGGGACGTTCTAGAGATATGGTCAATACTGCATCGGCAAAATGTAGCTTCGAGACTACCTAACATCAGACTGTGACATCTGTATGCAAGAGGAAGCAGTAACGTTATTTCCAACCGGAGAATACAGGACATCTGCAGTTATACAGAGTGAGTAATCGAAATTTGTGACATAAGCACGAGACATGTAGGTGATGAATGACACCACATGTATATGCTTTAACAGTGTAAATGTGGGACGTTCTAGAGATATGGTCAATACTGCATCGGCAAAATGTAGCTTCGAGACTACCTAACATCAGACTGTGACATCTGTATGCAAGAGGAAGCAGTAACGTTATTTCCAACCGGAGAATACAGGACATCTGCAGTTATACAGAGTGAGTAATCGAAATTTGTGACATAAGCACGAGACATGTAGGTGATGAATGACACCACATGTATATGCTTTAACACTGTAAATGTGGGACGTTCTAGAGATATGGTCAATACTGCATCGGCAAAATGTAGCTGTGAGACTACCTAACATCAGACTGTGACATCTGTATGCAAGAGGAAGCAGTAACGTTATTTCCAACCGGAGAATACAGGACATCTGCAGTTATACAGAGTGAGTAATCGAAATTTGTGACATAAGCACGAGACATGTAGGTGATGAATGACACCACATGTATATGCTTTAACAGTGTAAATGTGGGACGTTCTAGAGATATGGTCAATACTGCATCGGCAAAATGTAGCTTCGAGACTACCTAACATCAGACTGTGACATCTGTATGCAAGAGGAAGCAGTAACGTTATTTCCAACCGGAGAATACAGGACATCTGCAGTTATACAGAGTGAGTAATCGAAATTTGTGACATAAGCACGAGACATGTAGGTGATGAATGACACCACATGTATATGCTTTAACAGTGTAAATGTGGGACGTTCTAGAGATATGGTCAATACTGCATCGGCAAAATGTAGCTTCGAGACTACCTAACATCAGACTGTGACATCTGTATGCAAGAGGAAGCAGTAACGTTATTTCCAACCGGAGAATACAGGACATCTGCAGTTATACAGAGTGAGTAATCGAAATTTGTGACATAAGCACGAGACATGTAGGTGATGAATGACACCACATGTATATGCTTTAACACTGTAAATGTGGGACGTTCTAGAGATGTGGTCAATACTGCATCGGCAAAATGTAGCTGTGAGACTACCTAACATCAGACTGTGACATCTGTATGCAAGAGGAAGCAGTAACGTTATTTCCAACCGGAGAATACAGGACATCTGCAGTTATACAGAGTGAGTAATCGAAATTTGTGACATAAGCACGAGACATGTAGGTGATGAATGACACCACATGTATATGCTTTAACACTGTAAATGTGGGACGTTCTAGAGATGTGGTCAATACTGCATCGGCAAAATGTAGCTGTGAGACTACCCAACATCAGACTGTGACATCTGTATGCAAGAGGAAGCAGTAACGTTATTTCCAACCGGAGAATACAGGACATCTGCAGTTATACAGAGTGGGTAATCGAAATTTGTGACATAAGCACGAGACATGTAGGTGATGAATGACACCACATGTATATGCTTTAACAGTGTAAATGTGGGACGTTCTAGAGATATGGTCAATACTGCATCGGCAAAATGTAGCTTCGAGACTACCTAACATCAGACTGTGACATCTGTATGCAAGAGGAAGCAGTAACGTTATTTCCAACCGGAGAATACAGGACATCTGCAGTTATACAGAGTGAGTAATCGAAATTTGTGACATAAGCACGAGACATGTAGGTGATGAATGACACCACATGTATATGCTTTAACAGTGTAAATGTGGGACGTTCTAGAGATATGGTCAATACTGCATCGGCAAAATGTAGCTTCGAGACTACCTAACATCAGACTGTGACATCTGTATGCAAGAGGAAGCAGTAACGTTATTTCCAACCGGAGAATACAGGACATCTGCAGTTATACAGAGTGAGTAATCGAAATTTGTGACATAAGCACGAGACATGTAGATGATGAATGACACCACATGTATATGCTTTAACACTGTAAATGTGGGACGTTCTAGAGATGTGGTCAATACTGCATCGGCAAAATGTAGCTGTGAGACTACCTAACATCAGACTGTGACATCTGTATGCAAGAGGAAGCAGTAACGTTATTTCCAACCAGAGAATACAGGACATCTGCAGTTATACAGAGTGAGTAATCGAAATTTGTGACATAAGCACGAGACATGTAGGTGATGAATGACACCACATGTATATGCTTTAACAGTGTAAATGTGGGACGTTCTAGAGATATGGTCAATACTGCATCGGCAAAATGTAGCTTCGAGACTACCTAACATCAGACTGTGACATCTGTATGCAAGAGGAAGCAGTAACGTTATTTCCAACCGGAGAATACAGGACATCTGCAGTTATACAGAGTGAGTAATCGAAATTTGTGACATATGCACGAGACATGTAGGTGATGAATGACACCACATGTATATGCTTTAACAGTGTAAATGTGGGACGTTCTAGAGATATGGTCAATACTGCATCGGCAAAATGTAGCTTCGAGACTACCTAACATCAGACTGTGACATCTGTATGCAAGAGGAAGCAGTAACGTTATTTCCAACCGGAGAATACAGGACATCTGCAGTTATACAGAGTGAGTAATCGAAATTTGTGACATAAGCACGAGACATGTAGGTGATGAATGACACCACATGTATATGCTTTAACAGTGTAAATGTGGGACGTTCTAGAGATATGGTCAATACTGCATCGGCAAAATGTAGCTTCGAGACTACCTAACATCAGACTGTGACATCGGTATGCAAGAGGAAGCAGTAACGTTATTTCCAACCGGAGAATACAGGACATCTGCAGTTATACAGAGTGAGTAATCGAAATTTGTGACATAAGCACGAGACATGTAGGTGATGAATGACACCACATGTATATGCTTTAACAGTGTAAATGTGGGACGTTCTAGAGATATGGTCAATACTGCATCGGCAAAATGTAGCTTCGAGACTACCTAACATCAGACTGTGACATCTGTATGCAAGAGGAAGCAGTAACGTTATTTCCAACCGGAGAATACAGGACATCTGCAGTTATACAGAGTGAGTAATAGAAATTTGTGACATAAGCACGAGACATGTAGGTGATGAATGACACCACATGTATATGCTTTAACAGTGTAAATGTGGGACGTTCTAGAGATATGGTCAATACTGCATCGGCAAAATGTAGCTTCGAGACTACCTAACATCAGACTGTGACATCTGTATGCAAGAGGAAGCAGTAACGTTATTTCCAACCGGAGAATACAGGACATCTGCAGTTATACAGAGTGAGTAATCGAAATTTGTGACATAAGCACGAGACATGTAGGTGATGAATGACACCACATGTATATGCTTTAACAGTGTAAATGTGGGACGTTCTAGAGATATGGTCAATACTGCATCGGCAAAATGTAGCTTCGAGACTACCTAACATCAGACTGTGACATCTGTATGCAAGAGGAAGCAGTAACGTTATTTCCAACCGGAGAATACAGGACATCTGCAGTTATACAGAGTGAGTAATCGAAATTTGTGACATAAGCACGAGACATGTAGGTGATGAATGACACCACATGTATATGCTTTAACAGTGTAAATGTGGGACGTTCTAGAGATATGGTCAATACTGCATCGGCAAAATGTAGCTGTGAGACTACCTAACATCAGACTGTGACATCTGTATGCAAGAGGAAGCAGTAACGTTATTTCCAACCGGAGAATACAGGACATCTGCAGTTATACAGAGTGAGTAATCGAAATTTGTGACATAAGCACGAGACATGTAGGTGATGAATGACACCACATGTATATGCTTTAACAGTGTAAATGTGGGACGTTCTAGAGATATGGTCAATACTGCATCGGCAAAATGTAGCTTCGAGACTACCTAACATCAGACTGTGACATCTGTATGCAAGAGGAAGCAGTAACGTTATTTCCAACCGGAGAATACAGGACATCTGCAGTTATACAGAGTGAGTAATCGAAATTTGTGACATAAGCACGAGACATGTAGGTGATGAATGACACCACATGTATATGCTTTAACAGTGTAAATGTGGGACGTTCTAGAGATATGGTCAATACTGCATCGGCAAAATGTAGCTGTGAGACTACCTAACATCAGACTGTGACATCTGTGTGCAAGAGGAAGCAGTAACGTTATTTCCAACCGGAGAATACAGGACATCTGCAGTTATACAGAGTGAGTAATCGAAATTTGTGACATAAGCACGAGACATGTAGGTGATGAATGACACCACATGTATATGCTTTAACAGTGTAAATGTGGGACGTTCTAGAGATATGGTCAATACTGCATCGGCAAAATGTAGCTTCGAGACTACCTAACATCAGACTGTGACATCGGTATGCAAGAGGAAGCAGTAACGTTATTTCCAACCGGAGAATACAGGACATCTGCAGTTATACAGAGTGAGTAATCGAAATTTGTGACATAAGCACGAGACATGTAGGTGATGAATGACACCACATGTATATGCTTTAACAGTGTAAATGTGGGACGTTCTAGAGATATGGTCAATACTGCATCGGCAAAATGTAGCTTCGAGACTACCTAACATCAGACTGTGACATCGGTATGCAAGAGGAAGCAGTAACGTTATTTCCAACCGGAGAATACAGGACATCTGCAGTTATACAGAGTGAGTAATCGAAATTTGTGACATAAGCACGAGACATGTAGGTGATGAATGACACCACATGTATATGCTTTAACAGTGTAAATGTGGGACGTTCTAGAGATATGGTCAATACTGCATCGGCAAAATGTAGCTTCGAGACTACCTAACATCAGACTGTGACATCTGTATGCAAGAGGAAGCAGTAACGTTATTTCCAACCGGAGAATACAGGACATCTGCAGTTATACAGAGTGAGTAATAGAAATTTGTGACATAAGCACGAGACATGTAGGTGATGAATGACACCACATGTATATGCTTTAACAGTGTAAATGTGGGACGTTCTAGAGATATGGTCAATACTGCATCGGCAAAATGTAGCTTCGAGACTACCTAACATCAGACTGTGACATCTGTATGCAAGAGGAAGCAGTAACGTTATTTCCAACCGGAGAATACAGGACATCTGCAGTTATACAGAGTGAGTAATCGAAATTTGTGACATAAGCACGAGACATGTAGGTGATGAATGACACCACATGTATATGCTTTAACAGTGTAAATGTGGGACGTTCTAGAGATATGGTCAATACTGCATCGGCAAAATGTAGCTTCGAGACTACCTAACATCAGACTGTGACATCTGTATGCAAGAGGAAGCAGTAACGTTATTTCCAACCGGAGAATACAGGACATCTGCAGTTATACAGAGTGAGTAATCGAAATTTGTGACATAAGCACGAGACATGTAGGTGATGAATGACACCACATGTATATGCTTTAACAGTGTAAATGTGGGACGTTCTAGAGATATGGTCAATACTGCATCGGCAAAATGTAGCTGTGAGACTACCTAACATCAGACTGTGACATCTGTATGCAAGAGGAAGCAGTAACGTTATTTCCAACCGGAGAATACAGGACATCTGCAGTTATACAGAGTGAGTAATCGAAATTTGTGACATAAGCACGAGACATGTAGGTGATGAATGACACCACATGTATATGCTTTAACAGTGTAAATGTGGGACGTTCTAGAGATATGGTCAATACTGCATCGGCAAAATGTAGCTTCGAGACTACCTAACATCAGACTGTGACATCTGTATGCAAGAGGAAGCAGTAACGTTATTTCCAACCGGAGAATACAGGACATCTGCAGTTATACAGAGTGAGTAATCGAAATTTGTGACATAAGCACGAGACATGTAGGTGATGAATGACACCACATGTATATGCTTTAACAGTGTAAATGTGGGACGTTCTAGAGATATGGTCAATACTGCATCGGCAAAATGTAGCTGTGAGACTACCTAACATCAGACTGTGACATCTGTGTGCAAGAGGAAGCAGTAACGTTATTTCCAACCGGAGAATACAGGACATCTGCAGTTATACAGAGTGAGTAATCGAAATTTGTGACATAAGCACGAGACATGTAGGTGATGAATGACACCACATGTATATGCTTTAACAGTGTAAATGTGGGACGTTCTAGAGATATGGTCAATACTGCATCGGCAAAATGTAGCTTCGAGACTACCTAACATCAGACTGTGACATCTGTATGCAAGAGGAAGCAGTAACGTTATTTCCAACTGGAGAATACAGGACATCTGCAGTTATACAGAGTGAGTAATCGAAATTTGTGACATAAGCACGAGACATGTAGGTGATGAATGACACCACATGTATATGCTTTAACAGTGTAAATGTGGGACGTTCTAGAGATATGGTCAATACTGCATCGGCAAAATGTAGCTTCGAGACTACCTAACATCAGACTGTGACATCTGTATGCAAGAGGAAGCAGTAACGTTATTTCCAACCGGAGAATACAGGACATCTGCAGTTATACAGAGTGAGTAATCGAAATTTGTGACATAAGCACGAGACATGTAGGTGATGAATGACACCACATGTATATGCTTTAACAGTGTAAATGTGGGACGTTCTAGAGATATGGTCAATACTGCATCGGCAAAATGTAGCTTCGAGACTACCTAACATCAGACTGTGACATCTGTATGCAAGAGGAAGCAGTAACGTTATTTCCAACCGGAGAATACAGGACATCTGCAGTTATACAGAGTGAGTAATCGAAATTTGTGACATAAGCACGAGACATGTAGGTGATGAATGACACCACATGTATATGCTTTAACAGTGTAAATGTGGGACGTTCTAGAGATATGGTCAATACTGCATCGGCAAAATGTAGCTTCGAGACTACCTAACATCAGACTGTGACATCTGTATGCAAGAGGAAGCAGTAACGTTATTTCCAACCGGAGAATACAGGACATCTGCAGTTATACAGAGTGAGTAATCGAAATTTGTGACATAAGCACGAGACATGTAGGTGATGAATGACACCACATGTATATGCTTTAACAGTGTAAATGTGGGACGTTCTAGAGATATGGTCAATACTGCATCGGCAAAATGTAGGTTCGAGACTACCTAACATCAGACTGTGACATCTGTATGCAAGAGGAAGCAGTAACGTTATTTCCAACCGGAGAATACAGGACATCTGCAGTTATACAGAGTGAGTAATCGAAATTTGTGACATAAGCACGAGACATGTAGGTGATGAATGACACCACATGTATATGCTTTAACAGTGTAAATGTGGGACGTTCTAGAGATATGGTCAATACTGCATCGGCAAAATGTAGCTGTGAGACTACCTAACATCAGACTGTGACATCTGTATGCAAGAGGAAGCAGTAACGTTATTTCCAACCGGAGAATACAGGACATCTGCAGTTATACAGAGTGAGTAATCGAAATTTGTGACATAAGCACGAGACATGTAGGTGATGAATGACACCACATGTATATGCTTTAACAGTGTAAATGGGGGACGTTCTAGAGATATGGTCAATACTGCATCGGCAAAATGTAGCTGTGAGACTACCTAACATCAGACTGTGACATCTGTATGCAAGAGGAAGCAGTAACGTTATTTCCAACCGGAGAATACAGGACATCTGCAGTTATACAGAGTGAGTAATCGAAATTTGTGACATAAGCACGAGACATGTAGGTGATGAATGACACCACATGTATATGCTTTAACAGTGTAAATGTGGGACGTTCTAGAGATATGGTCAATACTGCATCGGCAAAATGTAGCTTCGAGACTACCTAACATCAGACTGTGACATCTGTATGCAAGAGGAAGCAGTAACGTTATTTCCAACCGGAGAATACAGGACATCTGCAGTTATACAGAGTGAGTAATCGAAATTTGTGACATAAGCACGAGACATGTAGGTGATGAATGACACCACATGTATATGCTTTAACAGTGTAAATGTGGGACGTTCTAGAGATATGGTCAATACTGCATCGGCAAAATGTAGCTGTGAGACTACCTAACATCAGACTGTGACATCTGTATGCAAGAGGAAGCAGTAACGTTATTTCCAACCGGAGAATACAGGACATCTGCAGTTATACAGAGTGAGTAATCGAAATTTGTGACATAAGCACGAGACATGTAGGTGATGAATGACACCACATGTATATGCTTTAACAGTGTAAATGTGGGACGTTCTAGAGATATGGTCAATACTGCATCGGCAAAATGTAGCTTCGAGACTACCTAACATCAGACTGTGACATCTGTATGCAAGAGGAAGCAGTAACGTTATTTCCAACCGGAGAATACAGGACATCTGCAGTTATACAGAGTGAGTAATCGAAATTTGTGACATAAGCACGAGACATGTAGGTGATGAATGACACCACATGTATATGCTTTAACAGTGTAAATGTGGGACGTTCTAGAGATATGGTCAATACTGCATCGGCAAAATGTAGCTTCGAGACTACCTAACATCAGACTGTGACATCTGTATGCAAGAGGAAGCAGTAACGTTATTTCCAACCGGAGAATACAGGACATCTGCAGTTATACAGAGTGAGTAATCGAAATTTGTGACATAAGCACGAGACATGTAGGTGATGAATGACACCACATGTATATGCTTTAACAGTGTAAATGTGGGACGTTCTAGAGATATGGTCAATACTGCATCGGCAAAATGTAGCTTCGAGACTACCTAACATCAGACTGTGACATCTGTATGCAAGAGGAAGCAGTAACGTTATTTCCAACCGGAGAATACAGGACATCTGCAGTTATACAGAGTGAGTAATCGAAATTTGTGACATAAGCACGAGACATGTAGGTGATGAATGACACCACATGTATATGCTTTAACAGTGTAAATGTGGGACGTTCTAGAGATATGGTCAATACTGCATCGGCAAAATGTAGCTGTGAGACTACCTAACATCAGACTGTGACATCTGTATGCAAGAGGAAGCAGTAACGTTATTTCCAACCGGAGAATACAGGACATCTGCAGTTATACAGAGTGAGTAATCGAAATTTGTGACATAAGCACGAGACATGTAGGTGATGAATGACACCACATGTATATGCTTTAACAGTGTAAATGTGGGACGTTCTAGAGATATGGTCAATACTGCATCGGCAAAATGTAGCTTCGAGACTACCTAACATCAGACTGTGACATCTGTATGCAAGAGGAAGCAGTAACGTTATTTCCAACCGGAGAATACAGGACATCTGCAGTTATACAGAGTGAGTAATCGAAATTTGTGACATAAGCACGAGACATGTAGGTGACGAATGACACCACATGTATATGCTTTAACAGTGTAAATGTGGGACGTTCTAGAGATATGGTCAATACTGCATCGGCAAAATGTAGCTGTGAGACTACCTAACATCAGACTGTGACATCTGTATGCAAGAGGAAGCAGTAACGTTATTTCCAACCGGAGAATACAGGACATCTGCAGTTATACAGAGTGAGTAATCGAAATTTGTGACATAAGCACGAGACATGTAGGTGATGAATGACACCACATGTATATGCTTTAACAGTGTAAATGTGGGACGTTCTAGAGATTTGGTCAATACTGCATCGGCAAAATGTAGCTGTGAGACTACCTAACATCAGACTGTGACATCTGTATGCAAGAGGAAGCAGTAACGTTATTTCCAACCGGAGAATACAGGACATCTGCAGTTATACAGAGTGAGTAATCGAAATTTGTGATTTAAGCACGAGACATGTAGGTGATGAATGACACCACATGTATATGCTTTAACAGTGTAAATGTGGGACGTTCTAGAGATATGGTCAATACTGCATCGGCAAAATGTAGCTTCGAGACTACCTAACATCAGACTGTGACATCTGTATGCAAGAGGAAGCAGTAACGTTATTTCCAACCGGAGAATACAGGACATCTGCAGTTATACAGAGTGAGTAATCGAAATTTGTGACATAAGCACGAGACATGTAGGTGATGAATGACACCACATGTATATGCTTTAACAGTGTAAATGTGGGACGTTCTAGAGATATGGTCAATACTGCATCGGCAAAATGTAGCTTCGAGACTACCTAACATCAGACTGTGACATCTGTATGCAAGAGGAAGCAGTAACGTTATTTCCAACCGGAGAATACAGGACATCTGCAGTTATACAGAGTGAGTAATCGAAATTTGTGACATAAGCACGAGACATGTAGGTGATGAATGACACCACATGTATATGCTTTAACAGTGTAAATGTGGGACGTTCTAGAGATATGGTCAATACTGCATCGGCAAAATGTAGCTTCGAGACTACCTAACATCAGACTGTGACATCTGTATGCAAGAGGAAGCAGTAACGTTATTTCCAACCGGAGAATACAGGACATCTGCAGTTATACAGAGTGAGTAATCGAAATTTGTGACATAAGCACGAGACATGTAGGTGATGAATGACACCACATGTATATGCTTTAACAGTGTAAATGTGGGACGTTCTAGAGATATGGTCAATACTGCATCGGCAAAATGTAGGTTCGAGACTACCTAACATCAGACTGTGACATCTGTATGCAAGAGGAAGCAGTAACGTTATTTCCAACCGGAGAATACAGGACATCTGCAGTTATACAGAGTGAGTAATCGAAATTTGTGACATAAGCACGAGACATGTAGGTGATGAATGACACCACATGTATATGCTTTAACAGTGTAAATGTGGGACGTTCTAGAGATATGGTCAATACTGCATCGGCAAAATGTAGCTGTGAGACTACCTAACATCAGACTGTGACATCTGTATGCAAGAGGAAGCAGTAACGTTATTTCCAACCGGAGAATACAGGACATCTGCAGTTATACAGAGTGAGTAATCGAAATTTGTGACATAAGCACGAGACATGTAGGTGATGAATGACACCACATGTATATGCTTTAACAGTGTAAATGGGGGACGTTCTAGAGATATGGTCAATACTGCATCGGCAAAATGTAGCTGTGAGACTACCTAACATCAGACTGTGACATCTGTATGCAAGAGGAAGCAGTAACGTTATTTCCAACCGGAGAATACAGGACATCTGCAGTTATACAGAGTGAGTAATCGAAATTTGTGACATAAGCACGAGACATGTAGGTGATGAATGACACCACATGTATATGCTTTAACAGTGTAAATGTGGGACGTTCTAGAGATATGGTCAATACTGCATCGGCAAAATGTAGCTGTGAGACTACCTAACATCAGACTGTGACATCTGTATGCAAGAGGAAGCAGTAACGTTATTTCCAACCGGAGAATACAGGACATCTGCAGTTATACAGAGTGAGTAATCGAAATTTGTGACATAAGCACGAGACATGTAGGTGATGAATGACACCACATGTATATGCTTTAACAGTGTAAATGTGGGACGTTCTAGAGATTTGGTCAATACTGCATCGGCAAAATGTAGCTGTGAGACTACCTAACATCAGACTGTGACATCTGTATGCAAGAGGAAGCAGTAACGTTATTTCCAACCGGAGAATACAGGACATCTGCAGTTATACAGAGTGAGTAATCGAAATTTGTGATTTAAGCACGAGACATGTAGGTGATGAATGACACCACATGTATATGCTTTAACAGTGTAAATGTGGGACGTTCTAGAGATATGGTCAATACTGCATCGGCAAAATGTAGCTTCGAGACTACCTAACATCAGACTGTGACATCTGTATGCAAGAGGAAGCAGTAACGTTATTTCCAACCGGAGAATACAGGACATCTGCAGTTATACAGAGTGAGTAATCGAAATTTGTGACATAAGCACGAGACATGTAGGTGATGAATGACACCACATGTATATGCTTTAACAGTGTAAATGTGGGACGTTCTAGAGATATGGTCAATACTGCATCGGCAAAATGTAGCTTCGAGACTACCTAACATCCGACTGTGACATCTGTATGCAAGAGGAAGCAGTAACGTTATTTCCAACCGGAGAATACAGGACATCTGCAGTTATACAGAGTGAGTAATCGAAATTTGTGACATAAGCACGAGACATGTAGGTGATGAATGACACCACATGTATATGCTTTAACAGTGTAAATGTGGGACGTTCTAGAGATATGGTCAATACTGCATCGGCAAAATGTAGCTGTGAGACTACCTAACATCAGACTGTGACATCTGTATGCAAGAGGAAGCAGTAACGTTATTTCCAACCGGAGAATACAGGACATCTGCAGTTATACAGAGTGAGTAATCGAAATTTGTGACATAAGCACGAGACATGTAGGTGATGAATGACACCACATGTATATGCTTTAACAGTGTAAATGTGGGACGTTCTAGAGATATGGTCAATACTGCATCGGCAAAATGTAGCTTCGAGACTATCTAACATCAGACTGTGACATCTGTATGCAAGAGGAAGCAGTAACGTTATTTCCAACCGGAGAATACAGGACATCTGCAGTTATACAGAGTGAGTAATCGAAATTTGTGACATAAGCACGAGACATGTAGGTGATGAATGACACCACATGTATATGCTTTAACAGTGTAAATGTGGGACGTTCTAGAGATATGGTCAATACTGCATCGGCAAAATGTAGCTGTGAGACTACCTAACATCAGACTGTGACATCTGTATGCAAGAGGAAGCAGTAACGTTATTTCCAACCGGAGAATACAGGACATCTGCAGTTATACAGAGTGAGTAATCGAAATTTGTGACATAAGCACGAGACATGTAGGTGATGAATGACACCACATGTATATGCTTTAACAGTGTAAATGTGGGACGTTCTAGAGATATGGTCAATACTGCATCGGCAAAATGTAGCTTCGAGACTACCTAACATCAGACTGTGACATCTGTATGCAAGAGGAAGCAGTAACGTTATTTCCAACCGGAGAATACAGGACATCTGCAGTTATACAGAGTGAGTAATCGAAATTTGTGACATAAGCACGAGACATGTAGGTGATGAATGACACCACATGTATATGCTTTAACAGTGTAAATGTGGGACGTTCTAGAGATATGGTCAATACTGCATCGGCAAAATGTAGCTGTGAGACTACCTAACATCAGACTGTGACATCTGTATGCAAGAGGAAGCAGTAACGTTATTTCCAACCGGAGAATACAGGACATCTGCAGTTATACAGAGTGAGTAATCGAAATTTGTGACATAAGCACGAGACATGTAGGTGATGAATGACACCACATGTATATGCTTTAACAGTGTAAATGTGGGACGTTCTAGAGATATGGTCAATACTGCATCGGCAAAATGTAGCTGTGAGACTACCTAACATCAGACTGTGACATCTGTATGCAAGAGGAAGCAGTAACGTTATTTCCAACCGGAGAATACAGGACATCTGCAGTTATACAGAGTGAGTAATCGAAATTTGTGACATAAGCACGAGACATGTAGGTGATGAATGACACCACATGTATATGCTTTAACAGTGTAAATGTGGGACGTTCTAGAGATATGGTCAATACTGCATCGGCAAAATGTAGCTTCGAGACTACCTAACATCAGACTGTGACATCTGTATGCAAGAGGAAGCAGTAACGTTATTTCCAACCGGAGAATACAGGACATCTGCAGTTATACAGAGTGAGTAATCGAAATTTGTGACATAAGCACGAGACATGTAGGTGATGAATGACACCACATGTATATGCTTTAACACTGTAAATGTGGGACGTTCTAGAGATGTGGTCAATACTGCATCGGCAAACTGTAGCTGTGAGACTACCTAACATCAGACTGTGACATCTGTATGCAAGAGGAAGCAGTAACGTTATTTCCAACCGGAGAATACAGGACATCTGCAGTTATACAGAGTGAGTAATCGAAATTTGTGACATAAGCACGAGACATGTAGGTGATGAATGACACCACATGTATATGCTTTAACACTGTAAATGTGGGACGTTCTAGAGATGTGGTCAATACTGCATCGGCAAAATGTAGCTGTGAGACTACCCAACATCAGACTGTGACATCTGTATGCAAGAGGAAGCAGTAACGTTATTTCCAACCGGAGAATACAGGACATCTGCAGTTATACAGAGTGAGTAATCGAAATTTGTGACATAAGCACGAGACATGTAGGTGATGAATGACACCACATGTATATGCTTTAACAGTGTAAATGTGGGACGTTCTAGAGATATGGTCAATACTGCATCGGCAAAATGTAGCTTCGAGACTACCTAACATCAGACTGTGACATCTGTATGCAAGAGGAAGCAGTAACGTTATTTCCAACCGGAGAATACAGGACATCTGCAGTTATACAGAGTGAGTAATCGAAATTTGTGACATAAGCACGAGACATGTAGGTGATGAATGACACCACATGTATATGCTTTAACAGTGTAAATGTGGGACGTTCTAGAGATATGGTCAATACTGCATCGGCAAAATGTAGCTTCGAGACTACCTAACATCAGACTGTGACATCTGTATGCAAGAGGAAGCAGTAACGTTATTTCCAACCGGAGAATACAGGACATCTGCAGTTATACAGAGTGAGTAATCGAAATTTGTAACATAAGCACGAGACATGTAGGTGATGAATGACACCACATGTATATGCTTTAACACTGTAAATGTGGGACGTTCTAGAGATGTGGTCAATACTGCATCGGCAAAATGTAGCTGTGAGACTACCTAACATCAGACTGTGACATCTGTATGCAAGAGGAAGCAGTAACGTTATTTCCAACCAGAGAATACAGGACATCTGCAGTTATACAGAGTGAGTAATCGAAATTTGTGACATAAGCACGAGACATGTAGGTGATGAATGACACCACATGTATATGCTTTAACAGTGTAAATGTGGGACGTTCTAGAGATATGGTCAATACTGCATCGGCAAAATGTAGCTTCGAGACTACCTAACATCAGACTGTGACATCTGTATGCAAGAGGAAGCAGTAACGTTATTTCCAACCGGAGAATACAGGACATCTGCAGTTATACAGAGTGAGTAATCGAAATTTGTGACATAAGCACGAGACATGTAGGTGATGAATGACACCACATGTATATGCTTTAACAGTGTAAATGTGGGACGTTCTAGAGATATGGTCAATACTGCATCGGCAAAATGTAGCTTCGAGACTACCTAACATCAGACTGTGACATCTGTATGCAAGAGGAAGCAGTAACGTTATTTCCAACCGGAGAATACAGGACATCTGCAGTTATACAGAGTGAGTAATCGAAATTTGTGACATAAGCACGAGACATGTAGGTGATGAATGACACCACATGTATATGCTTTAACAGTGTAAATGTGGGACGTTCTAGAGATATGGTCAATACTGCATCGGCAAAATGTAGCTTCGAGACTACCTAACATCAGACTGTGACATCGGTATGCAAGAGGAAGCAGTAACGTTATTTCCAACCGGAGAATACAGGACATCTGCAGTTATACAGAGTGAGTAATCGAAATTTGTGACATAAGCACGAGACATGTAGGTGATGAATGACACCACATGTATATGCTTTAACAGTGTAAATGTGGGACGTTCTAGAGATATGGTCAATACTGCATCGGCAAAATGTAGCTTCGAGACTACCTAACATCAGACTGTGACATCTGTATGCAAGAGGAAGCAGTAACGTTATTTCCAACCGGAGAATACAGGACATCTGCAGTTATACAGAGTGAGTAATCGAAATTTGTGACATAAGCACGAGACATGTAGGTGATGAATGACACCACATGTATATGCTTTAACAGTGTAAATGTGGGACGTTCTAGAGATATGGTCAATACTGCATCGGCAAAATGTAGCTTCGAGACTACCTAACATCAGACTGTGACATCTGTATGCAAGAGGAAGCAGTAACGTTATTTCCAACCGGAGAATACAGGACATCTGCAGTTATACAGAGTGAGTAATCGAAATTTGTGACATAAGCACGAGACATGTAGGTGATGAATGACACCACATGTATATGCTTTAACAGTGTAAATGTGGGACGTTCTAGAGATATGGTCAATACTGCATCGGCAAAATGTAGCTTCGAGACTACCTAACATCAGACTGTGACATCTGTATGCAAGAGGAAGCAGTAACGTTATTTCCAACCGGAGAATACAGGACATCTGCAGTTATACAGAGTGAGTAATCGAAATTTGTGACATAAGCACGAGACATGTAGGTGATGAATGACACCACATGTATATGCTTTAACAGTGTAAATGTGGGACGTTCTAGAGATATGGTCAATACTGCATCGGCAAAATGTAGCTGTGAGACTACCTAACATCAGACTGTGACATCTGTATGCAAGAGGAAGCAGTAACGTTATTTCCAACCGGAGAATACAGGACATCTGCAGTTATACAGAGTGAGTAATCGAAATTTGTGACATAAGCACGAGACATGTAGGTGATGAATGACACCACATGTATATGCTTTAACAGTGTAAATGTGGGACGTTCTAGAGATATGGTCAATACTGCATCGGCAAAATGTAGCTTCGAGACTACCTAACATCAGACTGTGACATCTGTATGCAAGAGGAAGCAGTAACGTTATTTCCAACCGGAGAATACAGGACATCTGCAGTTATACAGAGTGAGTAATCGAAATTTGTGACATAAGCACGAGACATGTAGGTGATGAATGACACCACATGTATATGCTTTAACAGTGTAAATGTGGGACGTTCTAGAGATATGGTCAATACTGCATCGGCAAAATGTAGCTGTGAGACTACCTAACATCAGACTGTGACATCTGTATGCAAGAGGAAGCAGTAACGTTATTTCCAACCGGAGAATACAGGACATCTGCAGTTATACAGAGTGAGTAATCGAAATTTGTGACATAAGCACGAGACATGTAGGTGATGAATGACACCACATGTATATGCTTTAACAGTGTAAATGTGGGACGTTCTAGAGATATGGTCAATACTGCATCGGCAAAATGTAGCTTCGAGACTACCTAACATCAGACTGTGACATCTGTATGCAAGAGGAAGCAGTAACGTTATTTCCAACTGGAGAATACAGGACATCTGCAGTTATACAGAGTGAGTAATCGAAATTTGTGACATAAGCACGAGACATGTAGGTGATGAATGACACCACATGTATATGCTTTAACAGTGTAAATGTGGGACGTTCTAGAGATATGGTCAATACTGCATCGGCAAAATGTAGCTTCGAGACTACCTAACATCAGACTGTGACATCTGTATGCAAGAGGAAGCAGTAACGTTATTTCCAACCGGAGAATACAGGACATCTGCAGTTATACAGAGTGAGTAATCGAAATTTGTGACATAAGCACGAGACATGTAGGTGATGAATGACACCACATGTATATGCTTTAACAGTGTAAATGTGGGACGTTCTAGAGATATGGTCAATACTGCATCGGCAAAATGTAGCTTCGAGACTACCTAACATCAGACTGTGACATCTGTATGCAAGAGGAAGCAGTAACGTTATTTCCAACCGGAGAATACAGGACATCTGCAGTTATACAGAGTGAGTAATCGAAATTTGTGACATAAGCACGAGACATGTAGGTGATGAATGACACCACATGTATATGCTTTAACAGTGTAAATGTGGGACGTTCTAGAGATATGGTCAATACTGCATCGGCAAAATGTAGCTTCGAGACTACCTAACATCAGACTGTGACATCTGTATGCAAGAGGAAGCAGTAACGTTATTTCCAACCGGAGAATACAGGACATCTGCAGTTATACAGAGTGAGTAATCGAAATTTGTGACATAAGCACGAGACATGTAGGTGATGAATGACACCACATGTATATGCTTTAACAGTGTAAATGTGGGACGTTCTAGAGATATGGTCAATACTGCATCGGCAAAATGTAGGTTCGAGACTACCTAACATCAGACTGTGACATCTGTATGCAAGAGGAAGCAGTAACGTTATTTCCAACCGGAGAATACAGGACATCTGCAGTTATACAGAGTGAGTAATCGAAATTTGTGACATAAGCACGAGACATGTAGGTGATGAATGACACCACATGTATATGCTTTAACAGTGTAAATGTGGGACGTTCTAGAGATATGGTCAATACTGCATCGGCAAAATGTAGCTGTGAGACTACCTAACATCAGACTGTGACATCTGTATGCAAGAGGAAGCAGTAACGTTATTTCCAACCGGAGAATACAGGACATTTGCAGTTATACAGAGTGAGTAATCGAAATTTGTGACATAAGCACGAGACATGTAGGTGATGAATGACACCACATGTATATGCTTTAACAGTGTAAATGGGGGACGTTCTAGAGATATGGTCAATACTGCATCGGCAAAATGTAGCTGTGAGACTACCTAACATCAGACTGTGACATCTGTATGCAAGAGGAAGCAGTAACGTTATTTCCAACCGGAGAATACAGGACATCTGCAGTTATACAGAGTGAGTAATCGAAATTTGTGACATAAGCACGAGACATGTAGGTGATGAATGACACCACATGTATATGCTTTAACAGTGTAAATGTGGGACGTTCTAGAGATATGGTCAATACTGCATCGGCAAAATGTAGCTTCGAGACTACCTAACATCAGACTGTGACATCTGTATGCAAGAGGAAGCAGTAACGTTATTTCCAACCGGAGAATACAGGACATCTGCAGTTATACAGAGTGAGTAATCGAAATTTGTGACATAAGCACGAGACATGTAGGTGATGAATGACACCACATGTATATGCTTTAACAGTGTAAATGTGGGACGTTCTAGAGATATGGTCAATACTGCATCGGCAAAATGTAGCTGTGAGACTACCTAACATCAGACTGTGACATCTGTATGCAAGAGGAAGCAGTAACGTTATTTCCAACCGGAGAATACAGGACATCTGCAGTTATACAGAGTGAGTAATCGAAATTTGTGACATAAGCACGAGACATGTAGGTGATGAATGACACCACATGTATATGCTTTAACAGTGTAAATGTGGGACGTTCTAGAGATATGGTCAATACTGCATCGGCAAAATGTAGCTTCGAGACTACCTAACATCAGACTGTGACATCTGTATGCAAGAGGAAGCAGTAACGTTATTTCCAACCGGAGAATACAGGACATCTGCAGTTACACAGAGTGAGTAATCGAAATTTGTGACATAAGCACGAGACATGTAGGTGATGAATGACACCACATGTATATGCTTTAACAGTGTAAATGTGGGACGTTCTAGAGATATGGTCAATACTGCATCGGCAAAATGTAGCTTCGAGACTACCTAACATCAGACTGTGACATCTGTATGCAAGAGGAAGCAGTAACGTTATTTCCAACCGGAGAATACAGGACATCTGCAGTTATACAGAGTGAGTAATCGAAATTTGTGACATAAGCACGAGACATGTAGGTGATGAATGACACCACATGTATATGCTTTAACAGTGTAAATGTGGGACGTTCTAGAGATATGGTCAATACTGCATCGGCAAAATGTAGCTTCGAGACTACCTAACATCAGACTGTGACATCTGTATGCAAGAGGAAGCAGTAACGTTATTTCCAACCGGAGAATACAGGACATCTGCAGTTATACAGAGTGAGTAATCGAAATTTGTGACATAAGCACGAGACATGTAGGTGATGAATGACACCACATGTATATGCTTTAACAGTGTAAATGTGGGACGTTCTAGAGATATGGTCAATACTGCATCGGCAAAATGTAGCTGTGAGACTACCTAACATCAGACTGTGACATCTGTATGCAAGAGGAAGCAGTAACGTTATTTCCAACCGGAGAATACAGGACATCTGCAGTTATACAGAGTGAGTAATCGAAATTTGTGACATAAGCACGAGACATGTAGGTGATGAATGACACCACATGTATATGCTTTAACAGTGTAAATGTGGGACGTTCTAGAGATATGGTCAATACTGCATCGGCAAAATGTAGCTTCGAGACTACCTAACATCAGACTGTGACATCTGTATGCAAGAGGAAGCAGTAACGTTATTTCCAACCGGAGAATACAGGACATCTGCAGTTATACAGAGTGAGTAATCGAAATTTGTGACATAAGCACGAGACATGTAGGTGATGAATGACACCACATGTATATGCTTTAACAGTGTAAATGTGGGACGTTCTAGAGATATGGTCAATACTGCATCGGCAAAATGTAGCTGTGAGACTACCTAACATCAGACTGTGACATCTGTATGCAAGAGGAAGCAGTAACGTTATTTCCAACCGGAGAATACAGGACATCTGCAGTTATACAGAGTGAGTAATCGAAATTTGTGACATAAGCACGAGACATGTAGGTGATGAATGACACCACATGTATATGCTTTAACAGTGTAAATGTGGGACGTTCTAGAGATATGGTCAATACTGCATCGGCAAAATGTAGCTGTGAGACTACCTAACATCAGACTGTGACATCTGTATGCAAGAGGAAGCAGTAACGTTATTTCCAACCGGAGAATACAGGACATCTGCAGTTATACAGAGTGAGTAATCGAAATTTGTGATTTAAGCACGAGACATGTAGGTGATGAATGACACCACATGTATATGCTTTAACAGTGTAAATGTGGGACGTTCTAGAGATATGGTCAATACTGCATCGGCAAAATGTAGCTTCGAGACTACCTAACATCAGACTGTGACATCTGTATGCAAGAGGAAGCAGTAACGTTATTTCCAACCGGAGAATACAGGACATCTGCAGTTATACAGAGTGAGTAATCGAAATTTGTGACATAAGCACGAGACATGTAGGTGATGAATGACACCACATGTATATGCTTTAACAGTGTAAATGTGGGACGTTCTAGAGATATGGTCAATACTGCATCGGCAAAATGTAGCTTCGAGACTACCTAACATCCGACTGTGACATCTGTATGCAAGAGGAAGCAGTAACGTTATTTCCAACCGGAGAATACAGGACATCTGCAGTTATACAGAGTGAGTAATCGAAATTTGTGACATAAGCACGAGACATGTAGGTGATGAATGACACCACATGTATATGCTTTAACAGTGTAAATGTGGGACGTTCTAGAGATATGGTCAATACTGCATCGGCAAAATGTAGCTGTGAGACTACCTAACATCAGACTGTGACATCTGTATGCAAGAGGAAGCAGTAACGTTATTTCCAACCGGAGAATACAGGACATCTGCAGTTATACAGAGTGAGTAATCGAAATTTGTGACATAAGCACGAGACATGTAGGTGATGAATGACACCACATGTATATGCTTTAACAGTGTAAATGTGGGACGTTCTAGAGATATGGTCAATACTGCATCGGCAAAATGTAGCTTCGAGACTATCTAACATCAGACTGTGACATCTGTATGCAAGAGGAAGCAGTAACGTTACTTCCAACCGGAGAATACAGGACATCTGCAGTTATACAGAGTGAGTAATCGAAATTTGTGACATAAGCACGAGACATGTAGGTGATGAATGACACCACATGTATATGCTTTAACACTGTAAATGTGGGACGTTCTAGAGATATGGTCAATACTGCATCGGCAAAATGTAGCTTCGAGACTACCTAACATCAGACTGTGACATCTGTATGCAAGAGGAAGCAGTAACGTTATTTCCAACCGGAGAATACAGGACATCTGCAGTTATACAGAGTGAGTAATCGAAATTTGTGACATAAGCACGAGACATGTAGGTGATGAATGACACCACATGTATATGCTTTAACAGTGTAAATGTGGGACGTTCTAGAGATATGGTCAATACTGCATCGGCAAAATGTAGCTTCGAGACTACCTAACATCAGACTGTGACATCTGTATGCAAGAGGAAGCAGTAACGTTATTTCCAACCGTAGAATACAGGACATCTGCAGTTATACAGAGTGAGTAATCGAAATTTGTGACATAAGCACGAGACATGTAGGTGATGAATGACACCACATGTATATGCTTTAACAGTGTAAATGTGGGACGTTCTAGAGATATGGTCAATACTGCATCGGCAAAATGTAGCTGTGAGACTACCTAACATCAGACTGTGACATCTGTATGCAAGAGGAAGCAGTAACGTTATTTCCAACCGGAGAATACAGGACATCTGCAGTTATACAGAGTGAGTAATCGAAATTTGTGACATAAGCACGAGACATGTAGGTGATGAATGACACCACATGTATATGCTTTAACACTGTAAATGTGGGACGTTCTAGAGATATGGTCAATACTGCATCGGCAAAATGTAGCTTCGAGACTACCTAACATCAGACTGTGACATCTGTATGCAAGAGGAAGCAGTAACGTTATTTCCAACCGGAGAATACAGGACATCTGCAGTTATACAGAGTGAGTAATCGAAATTTGTGACATAAGCACGAGACATGTAGGTGATGAATGACACCACATGTATATGCTTTAACACTGTAAATGTGGGACGTTCTAGAGATATGGTCAATACTGCATCGGCAAAATGTAGCTGTGAGACTACCTAACATCAGACTGTGACATCTGTATGCAAGAGGAAGCAGTAACGTTATTTCCAACCGGAGAATACAAGACATCTGCAGTTATACAGAGTGAGTAATCGAAATTTGTGACATAAGCACGAGACATGTAGGTGATGAATGACACCACATGTATATGCTTTAACAGTGTAAATGTGGGACGTTCTAGAGATATGGTCAATACTGCATCGGCAAAATGTAGCTTCGAGACTACCTAACATCAGACTGTGACATCTGTATGCAAGAGGAAGCAGTAACGTTATTTCCAACCGGAGAATACAGGACATCTGCAGTTATACAGAGTGAGTAATCGAAATTTGTGACATAAGCACGAGACATGTAGGTGATGAATGACACCACATGTATATGCTTCAACACTGTAAATGTGGGACGTTCTAGAGATATGGTCAATACTGCATCGGCAAAATGTTGCTGTGAGACTACCTAACATCAGACTGTGACATCTGTATGCAAGAGGAAGCAGTAACGTTATTTCCAACCGGAGAATACAGGACATCTGCAGTTATACAGAGTGAGTAATCGAAATTTGTGACATAAGCACGAGACATGTAGGTGATGAATGACACCACATGTATATGCTTTAACAGTGTAAATGTGGGACGTTCTAGAGATATGGTCAATACTGCATCGGCAAAATGTAGCTTCGAGACTACCTAACATCAGACTGTGACATCTGTATGCAAGAGGAAGCAGTAACGTTATTTCCAACCGGAGAATACAGGACATCTGCAGTTATACAGAGTGAGTAATCGAAATTTGTGACATAAGCACGAGACATGTAGGTGATGAATGACACCACATGTATATGCTTTAACAGTGTAAATGTGGGACGTTCTAGAGATATGGTCAATACTGCATCGGCAAAATGTAGCTTCGAGACTACCTAACATCAGACTGTGACATCTGTATGCAAGAGGAAGCAGTAACGTTATTTCCAACCGGAGAATACAGGACATCTGCAGTTATACAGAGTGAGTAATCGAAATTTGTGACATAAGCACGAGACATGTAGGTGATGAATGACACCACATGTATATGCTTTAACACTGTAAATGTGGGACGTTCTAGAGATATGGTCAATACTGCATCGGCAAAATGTAGCTTCGAGACTACCTAACATCAGACTGTGACATCTGTATGCAAGAGGAAGCAGTAACGTTATTTCCAACCGGAGAATACAGGACATCTGCAGTTATACAGAGTGAGTAATCGAAATTTGTGACATAAGCACGAGACATGTAGGTGATGAATGACACCACATGTATATGCTTTAACAGTGTAAATGTGGGACGTTCTAGAGATATGGTCAATACTGCATCGGCAAAATGTAGCTTCGAGACTACCTAACATCAGACTGTGACATCTGTATGCAAGAGGAAGCAGTAACGTTATTTCCAACCGGAGAATACAGGACATCTGCAGTTATACAGAGTGAGTAATCGAAATTTGTGACATAAGCACGAGACATGTAGGTGATGAATGACACCACATGTATATGCTTTAACACTGTAAATGTGGGACGTTCTAGAGATATGGTCAATACTGCATCGGCAAAATGTAGCTGTGAGACTACCTAACATCAGACTGTGACATCTGTATGCAAGAGGAGGCAGTAACGTTATTTCCAACCGGAGAATACAGGACATCTGCAGTTATACAGAGTGAGTAATCGAAATTTGTGACATAAGCACGAGACATGTAGGTGATGAATGACACCACATGTATATGCTTTAACAGTGTAAATGTGGGACGTTCTAGAGATATGGTCAATACTGCATCGGCAAAATGTAGCTTCGAGACTACCTAACATCAGACTGTGACATCTGTATGCAAGAATAAGCAGTAACGTTATTTCCAACCAGAGAATACAGGACATCTGCAGTTATACAGAGTGAGTAATCGAAATTTGTGACATAAGCACGAGACATGTAGGTGATGAATGACACCACATGTATATGCTTTAACAGTGTAAATGTGGGACGTTCTAGAGATATGGTCAATACTGCATCGGCAAAATGTAGCTGTGAGACTACCTAACATCAGACTGTGACATCTGTATGCAAGAGGAAGCAGTAACGTTATTTCCAACCGGAGAATACAGGACATCTGCAGTTATACAGAGTGAGTAATCGAAATTTGTGACATAAGCACGAGACATGTAGGTGATGAATGACACCACATGTATATGCTTTAACAGTGTAAATGTGGGACGTTCTAGAGATATGGTCAATACTGCATCGGCAAAATGTAGCTGTGAGACTACCTAACATCAGACTGTGACATCTGTATGCAAGAGGAAGCAGTAACGTTATTTCCAACCGGAGAATACAGGACATTTGCAGTTGTACAGAGTGAGTAATCGAAATTTGTGACATAAGCACGAGACATGTAGGTGATGAATGACACCACATGTATATGCTTTAACAGTGTAAATGTGGGACGTTCTAGAGATATGGTCAATACTGCATCGGCAAAATGTAGCTGTGAGACTACCTAACATCAGACTGTGACATCTGTATGCAAGAGGAAGCAGTAACGTTATTTCCAACCGGAGAATACAGGACATCTGCAGTTATACAGAGTGAGTAATCGAAATTTGTGACATAAGCACGAGACATGTAGGTGATGAATGACACCACATGTATATGCTTTAACACTGTAAATGTGGGACGTTCTAGAGATATGGTCAATACTGCATCGGCAAAATGTAGCTGTGAGACTACCTAACATCAGACTGTGACATCTGTATGCAAGAGGAAGCAGTAACGTTATTTCCAACCGGAGAATACAGAACATCTGCAGTTATACAGAGTGAGTAATCGAAATTTGTGACATAAGCACGAGACATGTAGGTGATGAATGACACCACATGTATATGCTTTAACACTGTAAATGTGGGACGTTCTAGAGATATGGTCAATACTGCATCGGCAAAATGTAGCTGTGAGACTACCTAACATCAGACTGTGACATCTGTATGCAAGAGGAAGCAGTAACGTTATTTCCAAATGGAGAATACAGGACATCTGCAGTTATACAGAGTGAGTAATCGAAATTTGTGACATAAGCACGAGACATGTAGGTGATGAATGACACCACATGTATAAGCTTTAACAGTGTAAATGTGGGACGTTCTAGAGATATGGTCAATACTGCATCGGCAAAATGTAGCTTCGAGACTACCTAACATCAGACTGTGACATCTGTATGCAAGAGGAAGCAGTAACGTTATTTCCAACCGGAGAATACAGGACATCTGCAGTTATACAGAGTGAGTAATCGAAATTTGTGACATAAGCACGAGACATGTAGGTGATGAATGACACCACATGTATATGCTTTAACACTGTAAATGTGGGACGTTCTAGAGATATGGTCAATACTGCATCGGCAAAATGTAGCTGTGAGACTACCTAACATCAGACTGTGACATCTGTATGCAAGAGGAAGCAGTAACGTTATTTCCAAATGGAGAATACAGGACATCTGCAGTTATACAGAGTGAGTAATCGAAATTTGTGACATAAGCGCGAGACATGTAGGTGATGAATGACACCACATGTATATGCTTTAACAGTGTAAATGTGGGACGTTCTAGAGATATGGTCAATACTGCATCGGCAAAATGTAGCTTCGAGACTACCTAACATCAGACTGTGACATCTGTATGCAAGAGGAAGCAGTAACGTTATTTCCAACCGGAGAATACAGGACATCTGCAGTTATACAGAGTGAGTAATCGAAATTTGTGACATAAGCACGAGACATGTAGGTGATGAATGACACCACATGTATATGCTTTAACAGTGTAAATGTGGGACGTTCTAGAGATATGGTCAATACTGTATCGGCAAAATGTAGCTTCGAGACTACCTAACATCAGACTGTGACATCTGTATGCAAGAGGAAGCAGTAACGTTATTTCCAACCGGAGAATACAGGACATCTGCAGTTATACAGAGTGAGTAATCGAAATTTGTGACATAAGCACGAGACATGTAGGTGATGAATGACACCACATGTATATGCTTTAACAGTGTAAATGTGGGACGTTCTAGAGATATGGTCAATACTGCATCGGCAAAATGTAGCTTCGAGACTACCTAACATCAGACTGTGACATCTGTATGCAAGAGGAAGCAGTAACGTTATTTCCAAGCGGAGAATACAGGACATCTGCAGTTATACAGAGTGAGTAATCGAAATTTGTGACATAAGCACGAGACATGTAGGTGATGAATGACACCACATGTATATGCTTTAACACTGTAAATGTGGGACGTTCTAGAGATATGGTCAATACTGCATCGGCAAAATGTAGCTGTGAGACTACCTAACATCAGACTGTGACATCTGTATGCAAGAGGAGGCAGTAACGTTATTTCCAACCGGAGAATACAGGACATCTGCAGTTATACAGAGTGAGTAATCGAAATTTGTGACATAAGCACGAGACATGTAGGTGATGAATGACACCACATGTATATGCTTTAACAGTGTAAATGTGGGACGTTCTAGAGATATGGTCAATACTGCATCGGCAAAATGTAGCTTCGAGACTACCTAACATCAGACTGTGACATCTGTATGCAAGAGGAAGCAGTAACGTTATTTCCAACCAGAGAATACAGGACATCTGCAGTTATACAGAGTGAGTAATCGAAATTTGTGACATAAGCACGAGACATGTAGGTGATGAATGACACCACATGTATATGCTTTAACACTGTAAATGTGGGACGTTCTAGAGATATGGTCAATACTGCATCGGCAAAATGTAGCTGTGAGACTACCTAACATCAGACTGTGACATCTGTATGCAAGAGGAAGCAGTAACGTTATTTCCAAATGGAGAATACAGGACATCTGCAGTTATACAGAGTGAGTAATCGAAATTTGTGACATAAGCACGAGACATGTAGGTGATGAATGACACCACATGTATAAGCTTTAACAGTGTAAATGTGGGACGTTCTAGAGATATGGTCAATACTGCATCGGCAAAATGTAGCTTCGAGACTACCTAACATCAGACTGTGACATCTGTATGCAAGAGGAAGCAGTAACGTTATTTCCAACCGGAGAATACAGGACATCTGCAGTTATACAGAGTGAGTAATCGAAATTTGTGACATAAGCACGAGACATGTAGGTGATGAATGACACCACATGTATATGCTTTAACAGTGTAAATGTGGGACGTTCTAGAGATATGGTCAATACTGCATCGGCAAAATGTAGCTGTGAGACTACCTAACATCAGACTGTGACATCTGTATGCAAGAGGAAGCAGTAACGTTATTTCCAACCGGAGAATACAGGACATCTGCAGTTATACAGAGTGAGTAATCGAAATTTGTGACATAAGCACGAGACATGTAGGTGATGAATGACACCACATGTATATGCTTTAACAGTGTAAATGTGGGACGTTCTAGAGATATGGTCAATACTGCATCGGCAAAATGTAGCTTCGAGACTACCTAACATCAGACTGTGACATCTGTATGCAAGAGGAAGCAGTAACGTTATTTCCAACCGGAGAATACAGGACATCTGCAGTTATACAGAGTGAGTAATCGAAATTTGTGACATAAGCACGAGACATGTAGGTGATGAATGACACCACATGTATATGCTTTAACAGTGTAAATGTGGGACGTTCTAGAGATATGGTCAATACTGCATCGGCAAAATGTAGCTTCGAGACTACCTAACATCAGACTGTGACATCTGTATGCAAGAGGAAGCAGTAACGTTATTTCCAAGCGGAGAATACAGGACATCTGCAGTTATACAGAGTGAGTAATCGAAATTTGTGACATAAGCACGAGACATGTAGGTGATGAATGACACCACATGTATATGCTTTAACACTGTAAATGTGGGACGTTCTAGAGATATGGTCAATACTGCATCGGCAAAATGTAGCTGTGAGACTACCTAACATCAGACTGTGACATCTGTATGCAAGAGGAGGCAGTAACGTTATTTCCAACCGGAGAATACAGGACATCTGCAGTTATACAGAGTGAGTAATCGAAATTTGTGACATAAGCACGAGACATGTAGGTGATGAATGACACCACATGTATATGCTTTAACAGTGTAAATGTGGGACGTTCTAGAGATATGGTCAATACTGCATCGGCAAAATGTAGCTTCGAGACTACCTAACATCAGACTGTGACATCTGTATGCAAGAGGAAGCAGTAACGTTATTTCCAACCAGAGAATACAGGACATCTGCAGTTATACAGAGTGAGTAATCGAAATTTGTGACATAAGCACGAGACATGTAGGTGATGAATGACACCACATGTATATGCTTTAACACTGTAAATGTGGGACGTTCTAGAGATATGGTCAATACTGCATCGGCAAAATGTAGCTGTGAGACTACCTAACATCAGACTGTGACATCTGTATGCAAGAGGAAGCAGTAACGTTATTTCCAACCGGAGAATACAGGACATCTGCAGTTATACAGAGTGAGTAATCGAAATTTGTGACATAAGCACGAGACATGTAGGTGATGAATGACACCACATGTATATGCTTTAACAGTGTAAATGTGGGACGTTCTAGAGATATGGTCAATACTGCATCGGCAAAATGTAGCTGTGAGACTACCTAACATCAGACTGTGACATCTGTATGCAAGAGGAAGCAGTAACGTTATTTCCAACCGGAGAATACAGGACATCTGCAGTTATACAGAGTGAGTAATCGAAATTTGTGACATAAGCACGAGACATGTAGGTGATGAATGACACCACATGTATATGCTTTAACAGTGTAAATGTGGGACGTTCTAGAGATATGGTCAATACTGCATCGGCAAAATGTAGCTGTGAGACTACCTAACATCAGACTGTGACATCTGTATGCAAGAGGAAGCAGTAACGTTATTTCCAACCGGAGAATACAGGACATCTGCAGTTATACAGAGTGAGTAATCGAAATTTGTGACATAAGCACGAGACATGTAGGTGATGAATGACACCACATGTATATGCTTTAACAGTGTAAATGTGGGACGTTCTAGAGATATGGTCAATACTGCAACGGCAAAATGTAGCTGTGAGACTACCTAACATCAGACTGTGACATCTGTATGCAAGAGGAAGCAGTAACGTTATTTCCAAGCGGAGAATACAGGACATCTGCAGTTATACAGAGTGAGTAATCGAAATTTGTGACATAAGCACGAGACATGTAGGTGATGAATGACACCACATGTATATGCTTTAACAGTGTAAATGTGGGACGTTCTAGAGATATGGTCAATACTGCATCGGCAAAATGTAGCTGTGAGACTACCTAACATCAGACTGTGACATCTGTATGCAAGAGGAAGCAGTAACGTTATTTCCAACCGGAGAATACAGGACATCTGCAGTTATACAGAGTGAGTAATCGAAATTTGTGACATAAGCACGAGACATGTAGGTGATGAATGACACCACATGTATATGCTTTAACACTGTAAATGTGGGACGTTCTAGAGATATGGTCAATACTGCATCGGCAAAATGTAGCTGTGAGACTACCTAACATCAGACTGTGACATCTGTATGCAAGAGGAAGCAGTAACGTTATTTCCAACTGGAGAATACAGGACATCTGCAGTTATACAGAGTGAGTAATCGAAATTTGTGACATAAGCACGAGACATGTAGGTGATGAATGACACCACATGTATATGCTTTAACAGTGTAAATGTGGGACGTTCTAGAGATATGGTCAATACTGCATCGGCAAAATGTAGCTGTGAGACTACCTAACATCAGACTGTGACATCTGTATGCAAGAGGAAGCAGTAACGTTATTTCCAACCGGAGAATACAGGACATCTGCAGTTATACAGAGTGAGTAATCGAAATTTGTGACATAAGCACGAGACATGTAGGTGATGAATGACACCACATGTATATGCTTTAACAGTGTAAATGTGGGAAGTTCTAGAGATATGGTCAATACTGCATCGGCAAAATGTAGCTGTGAGACTACCTAACATCAGACTGTGACATCTGTATGCAAGAGGAAGCAGTAACGTTATTTCCAAGCGGAGAATACAGGACATCTGCAGTTATACAGAGTGAGTAATCGAAATTTGTGACATAAGCACGAGACATGTAGGTGATGAATGACACCACATGTATATGCTTTAACAGTGTAAATGTGGGACGTTCTAGAGATATGGTCAATACTGCATCGGCAAAATGTAGCTGTGAGACTACCTAACATCAGACTGTGACATCTGTATGCAAGAGGAAGCAGTAACGTTATTTCCAACCGGAGAATACAGGACATCTGCAGTTATACAGTGTGAGTAATCGAAATTTGTGACATAAGCACGAGACATGTAGGTGATGAATGACACCACATGTATATGCTTTAACACTGTAAATGTGGGACGTTCTAGAGATATGGTCAATACTGCATCGGCAAAATGTAGCTGTGAGACTACCTAACATCAGACTGTGACATCTGTATGCAAGAGGAAGCAGTAACGTTATTTCCAACCGGAGAATACAATACATCTGCAGTTATACAGAGTGAGTAATCGAAATTTGTGACATAAGCACGAGACATGTAGGTGATGAATGACACCACATGTATATGCTTTAACAGTGTAAATGTGGGACGTTCTAGAGATATGGTCAATACTGCATCGGCAAAATGTAGCTGTGAGACTACCTAACATCAGACTGTGACATCTGTATGCAAGAGGAAGCAGTAACGTTATTTCCAACCGGAGAATACAGGACATCTGCAGTTATACAGAGTGAGTAAGCGAAATTTGTGACATAAGCACGAGACATGTAGGTGATGAATGACACCACATGTATATGCTTTAACAGTGTAAATGTGGGACGTTCTAGAGATATGGTCAATACTGCATCGGCAAAATGTAGCTGTGAGACTACCTAACATCAGACTGTGACATCTGTATGCAAGAGGAAGCAGTAACGTTATTTCCAAGCGGAGAATACAGGACATCTGCAGTTATACAGAGTGAGTAATCGAAATTTGTGACATAAGCACGAGACATGTAGGTGATGAATGACACCACATGTATATGCTTTAACAGTGTAAATGTGGGACGTTCTAGAGATATGGTCAATACTGCATCGGCAAAATGTAGCTGTGAGACTACCTAACATCAGACTGTGACATCTGTATGCAAGAGGAAGCAGTAACGTTATTTCCAAGCGGAGAATACAGGACATCTGCAGTTATACAGAGTGAGTAATCGAAATTTGTGACATAAGCACGAGACATGTAGGTGATGAATGACACCACATGTATATGCTTTAACAGTGTAAATGTGGGACGTTCTAGATATATGGTCAATACTGCATCGGCAAAATGTAGCTGTGAGACTACCTAACATCAGACTGTGACATCTGTATGCAAGAGGAAGCAGTAACGTTATTTCCAACCGGAGAATACAGGACATCTGCAGTTATACAGAGTGAGTAATCGAAATTTGTGACATAAGCACGAGACATGTAGGTGATGAATGACACCACATGTATATGCTTTAACACTGTAAATGTGGGACGTTCTAGAGATATGGTCAATACTGCATCGGCAAAATGTAGCTGTGAGACTACCTAACATCAGACTGTGACATCTGTATGCAAGAGGAAGCAGTAACGTTATTTCCAACCGGAGAATACAGGACATCTGCAGTTATACAGAGTGAGTAATCGAAATTTGTGACATAAGCACGAGACATGTAGGTGATGAATGACACCACATGTATATGCTTTAACAGTGTAAATGTGGGACGTTCTAGAGATATGGTCAATACTGCATCGGCAAAATGTAGCTGTGAGACTACCTAACATCAGACTGTGACATCTGTATGCAAGAGGAAGCAGTAACGTTATTTCCAACCGGAGAATACAGGACATCTGCAGTTATACAGAGTGAGTAATCGAAATTTGTGACATAAGCACGAGACATGTAGGTGATGAATGACACCACATGTATATGCTTTAACAGTGTAAATGTGGGACGTTCTAGAGATATGGTCAATACTGCATCGGCAAAATGTAGCTTCGAGACTACCTAACATCAGACTGTGACATCTGTATGCAAGAGGAAGCAGTAACGTTATTTCCAACCGGAGAATACAGGACATCTGCAGTTATACAGAGTGAGTAATCGAAATTTGTGACATAAGCACGAGACATGTAGGTGATGAATGACACCACATGTATATGCTTTAACAGTGTAAATGTGGGACGTTCTAGAGATATGGTCAATACTGCATCGGCAAAATGTAGCTTCGAGACTACCTAACATCAGACTGTGACATCTGTATGCAAGAGGAGACAGTAACGTTATTTCCAACCGGAGAATACAGGACATCTGCAGTTATACAGAGTGAGTAATCGAAATTTGTGACATAAGCACGAGACATGTAGGTGATGAATGACACCACATGTATATGCTTTAACAGTGTAAATGTGGGACGTTCTAGAGATATGGTCAATACTGCATCGGCAAAATGTAGCTGTGAGACTACCTAACATCAGACTGTGACATCTGTATGCAAGAGGAAGCAGTAACGTTATTTCAAACCGGAGAATACAGGACATCTGCAGTTATACAGAGTGAGTAATCGAAATTTGTGACATAAGCACGAGACATGTAGGTGATGAATGACACCACATGTATATGCTTTAACAGTGTAAATGTGGGACGTTCTAGAGATATGGTCAATACTGCATCGGCAAAATGTAGCTGTGAGACTACCTAACATCAGACTGTGACATCTGTATGCAAGAGGAAGCAGTAACGTTATTTCCAACCGGAGAATACAGGACATCTGCAGTTATACAGAGTGAGTAATCGAAATTTGTGACATAAGCACGAGACATGTAGGTGATGAATGACACCACATGTTTATGCTTTAACAGTGTAAATGTGGGACGTTCTAGAGATATGGTCAATACTGCATCGGCAAAATGTAGCTGTGAGACTACCTAACATCAGACTGTGACATCTGTATGCAAGAGGAAGCAGTAACGTTATTTCCAACCGGAGAATACAGGACATCTGCAGTTATACAGAGTGAGTAATCGAAATTTGTGACATAAGCACGAGACATGTAGGTGATGAATGACACCACATGTATATGCTTTAACAGTGTAAATGTGGGACGTTCTAGAGATATGGTCAATACTGCATCGGCAAAATGTAGCTGTGAGACTACCTAACATCAGACTGTGACATCTGTATGCAAGAGGAAGCAGTAACGTTATTTCCAACCGGAGAATACAATACATCTGCAGTTATACAGAGTGAGTAATCGAAATTTGTGACATAAGCACGAGACATGTAGGTGATGAATGACACCACATGTATATGCTTTAACAGTGTAAATGTGGGACGTTCTAGAGATATGGTCAATACTGCATCGGCAAAATGTAGCTGTGAGACTACCTAACATCAGACTGTGACATCTGTATGCAAGAGGAAGCAGTAACGTTATTTCCAACCGGAGAATACAGGACATCTGCAGTTATACAGAGTGAGTAAGCGAAATTTGTGACATAAGCACGAGACATGTAGGTGATGAATGACACCACATGTATATGCTTTAACAGTGTAAATGTGGGACGTTCTAGAGATATGGTCAATACTGCATCGGCAAAATGTAGCTGTGAGACTACCTAACATCAGACTGTGACATCTGTATGCAAGAGGAAGCAGTAACGTTATTTCCAAGCGGAGAATACAGGACATCTGCAGTTATACAGAGTGAGTAATCGAAATTTGTGACATAAGCACGAGACATGTAGGTGATGAATGACACCACATGTATATGCTTTAACAGTGTAAATGTGGGACGTTCTAGAGATATGGTCAATACTGCATCGGCAAAATGTAGCTGTGAGACTACCTAACATCAGACTGTGACATCTGTATGCAAGAGGAAGCAGTAACGTTATTTCCAACCGGAGAATACAGGACATCTGCAGTTATACAGAGTGAGTAATCGAAATTTGTGACATAAGCACGAGACATGTAGGTGATGAATGACACCACATGTATATGCTTTAACAGTGTAAATGTGGGACGTTCTAGATATATGGTCAATACTGCATCGGCAAAATGTAGCTGTGAGACTACCTAACATCAGACTGTGACATCTGTATGCAAGAGGAAGCAGTAACGTTATTTCCAACCGGAGAATACAGGACATCTGCAGTTATACAGAGTGAGTAATCGAAATTTGTGACATAAGCACGAGACATGTAGGTGATGAATGACACCACATGTATATGCTTTAACACTGTAAATGTGGGACGTTCTAGAGATATGGTCAATACTGCATCGGCAAAATGTAGCTGTGAGACTACCTAACATCAGACTGTGACATCTGTATGCAAGAGGAAGCAGTAACGTTATTTCCAACCGGAGAATACAGGACATCTGCAGTTATACAGAGTGAGTAATCGAAATTTGTGACATAAGCACGAGACATGTAGGTGATGAATGACACCACATGTTTATGCTTTAACAGTGTAAATGTGGGACGTTCTAGAGATATGGTCAATACTGCATCGGCAAAATGTAGCTGTGAGACTACCTAACATCAGACTGTGACATCTGTATGCAAGAGGAAGCAGTAACGTTATTTCCAAGCGGAGAATACAGGACATCTGCAGTTATACAGAGTGAGTAATCGAAATTTGTGACATAAGCACGAGACATGTAGGTGATGAATGACACCACATGTTTATGCTTTAACAGTGTAAATGTGGGACGTTCTAGAGATATGGTCAATACTGCATCGGCAAAATGTAGCTGTGAGACTACCTAACATCAGACTGTGACATCTGTATGCAAGAGGAAGCAGTAACGTTATTTCCAACCGGAGAATACAGGACATCTGCAGTTATACAGAGTGAGTAATCGAAATTTGTGACATAAGCACGAGACATGTAGGTGATGAATGACACCACATGTATATGCTTTAACAGTGTAAATGTGGGACGTTCTAGAGATATGGTCAATACTGCATCGGCAAAATGTAGCTTCGAGACTACCTAACATCAGACTGTGACATCTGTATGCAAGAGGAAGCAGTAACGTTATTTCCAACCGGAGAATACAGGACATCTGCAGTTATACAGAGTGAGTAATCGAAATTTGTGACATAAGCACGAGACATGTAGGTGATGAATGACACCACATGTATATGCTTTAACAGTGTAAATGTGGGACGTTCTAGAGATATGGTCAATACTGCATCGGCAAAATGTAGCTTCGAGACTACCTAACATCAGACTGTGACATCTGTATGCAAGAGGAAGCAGTAACGTTATTTCCAAGCGGAGAATACAGGACATCTGCAGTTATACAGAGTGAGTAATCGAAATTTGTGACATAAGCACGAGACATGTAGGTGATGAATGACACCACATGTATATGCTTTAACAGTGTAAATGTGGGACGTTCTAGAGATATGGTCAATACTGCATCGGCAAAATGTAGCTGTGAGACTACCTAACATCAGACTGTGACATCTGTATGCAAGAGGAAGCAGTAACGTTATTTCCAACCGGAGAATACAGGACATCTGCAGTTATACAGAGTGAGTAATCGAAATTTGTGACATAAGCACGAGACATGTAGGTGATGAATGACACCACATGTATATGCTTTAACAGTGTAAATGTGGGACGTTCTAGAGATATGGTCAATACTGCATCGGCAAAATGTAGCTGTGAGACTACCTAACATCAGACTGTGACATCTGTATGCAAGAGGAAGCAGTAACGTTATTTCCAACCGGAGAATACAGGACATCTGCAGTTATACAGAGTGAGTAATCGAAATTTGTGACATAAGCACGAGACATGTAGGTGATGAATGACACCACATGTATATGCTTTAACAGTGTAAATGTGGGACGTTCTAGAGATATGGTCAATACTGCATCGGCAAAATGTAGCTTCGAGACTACCTAACATCAGACTGTGACATCTGTATGCAAGAGGAAGCAGTAACGTTATTTCCAACCGGAGAATACAGGACATCTGCAGTTATACAGAGTGAGTAATCGAAATTTGTGACATAAGCACGAGACATGTAGGTGATGAATGACACCACATGTATATGCTTTGACACTGTAAATGTGGGACGTTCTAGAGATATGGTCAATACTGCATCGGCAAAATGTAGCTTCGAGACTACCTAACATCAGACTGTGACATCTGTATGCAAGAGGAAGCAGTAACGTTATTTCCAAGCGGAGAATACAGGACATCTGCAGTTATACAGAGTGAGTAATCGAAATTTGTGACATAAGCACGAGACATGTAGGTGATGAATGACACCACATGTATATGCTTTAACAGTGTAAATGTGGGACGTTCTAGAGATATGGTCAATACTGCATCGGCAAAATGTAGCTGTGAGACTACCTAACATCAGACTGTGACATCTGTATGCAAGAGGAAGCAGTAACGTTATTTCCAACCGGAGAATACAGGACATCTGCAGTTATACAGAGTGAGTAATCGAAATTTGTGACATAAGCACGAGACATGTAGGTGATGAATGACATCACATGTTTATGCTTTAACAGTGTAAATGTGGGACGTTCTAGAGATATGGTCAATACTGCATCGGCAAAATGTAGCTGTGAGACTACCTAACATCAGACTGTGACATCTGTATGCAAGAGGAAGCAGTAACGTTATTTCCAACCGGAGAATACAGGACATCTGCAGTTATACAGAGTGAGTAATCGAAATTTGTGACATAAGCACGAGACATGTAGGTGATGAATGACACCACATGTATATGCTTTAACAGTGTAAATGTGGGACGTTCTAGAGATTTGGTCAATACTGCATCGGCAAAATGTAGCTGTGAGACTACCTAACATCAGACTGTGACATCTGTATGCAAGAGGAAGCAGTAACGTTATTTCCAACCGGAGAATACAGGACATCTGCAGTTATACAGAGTGAGTAATCGAAATTTGTGACATAAGCACGAGACATGTAGATGATGAATGACACCACATGTTTATGCTTTAACAGTGTAAATGTGGGACGTTCTAGAGATATGGTCAATACTGCATCGGCAAAATGTAGCTGTGAGACTACCTAACATCAGACTGTGACATCTGTATGCAAGAGGAAGCAGTAACGTTATTTCCAAGCGGAGAATACAGGACATCTGCAGTTATACAGAGTGAGTAATCGAAATTTGTGACATAAGCACGAGACATGTAGGTGATGAATGACACCACATGTATATGCTTTAACAGTGTAAATGTGGGACGTTCTAGAGATATGGTCAATACTGCATCGGCAAAATGTAGCTGTGAGACTACCTAACATCAGACTGTGACATCTGTATGCAAGAGGAAGCAGTAACGTTATTTCCAACCGGAGAATACAGGACATCTGCAGTTATACAGAGTGAGTAATCGAAATTTGTGACATAAGCACGAGACATGTAGGTGATGAATGACACCACATGTTTATGCTTTAACAGTGTAAATGTGGGACGTTCTAGAGATATGGTCAATACTGCATCGGCAAAATGTAGCTGTGAGACTACCTAACATCAGACTGTGACATCTGTATGCAAGAGGAAGCAGTAACGTTATTTCCAACCGGAGAATACAGGACATCTGCAGTTATACAGAGTGAGTAATCGAAATTTGTGACATAAGCACGAGACATGTAGGTGATGAATGACACCACATGTATATGCTTTAACAGTGTAAATGTGGGACGTTCTAGAGATATGGTCAATACTGCATCGGCAAAATGTAGCTGTGAGACTACCTAACATCAGACTGTGACATCTGTATGCAAGAGGAAGCAGTAACGTTATTTCCAAGCGGAGAATACAGGACATCTGCAGTTATACAGAGTGAGTAATCGAAATTTGTGACATAAGCACGAGACATGTAGGTGATGAATGACACCACATGTATATGCTTTAACAGTGTAAATGTGGGACGTTCTAGAGATATGGTCAATACTGCATCGGCAAAATGTAGCTGTGAGACTACCTAACATCAGACTGTGACATCTGTATGCAAGAGGAAGCAGTAACGTTATTTCCAACCGGAGAATACAGGACATCTGCAGTTATACAGAGTGAGTAATCGAAATTTGTGACATAAGCACGAGACATGTAGGTGATGAATGACACCACATGTATATGCTTTAACAGTGTAAATGTGGGACGTTCTAGAGATATGGTCAATACTGCATCGGCAAAATGTAGCTGTGAGACTACCTAACATCAGACTGTGACATCTGTATGCAAGAGGAAGCAGTAACGTTATTTCCAAGCGGAGAATACAGGACATCTGCAGTTATACAGAGTGAGTAATCGAAATTTGTGACATAAGCACGAGACATGTAGGTGATGAATGACACCACATGTATATGCTTTAACAGTGTAAATGTGGGACGTTCTAGAGATATGGTCAATACTGCATCGGCAAAATGTAGCTGTGAGACTACCTAACATCAGACTGTGACATCTGTATGCAAGAGGAAGCAGTAACGTTATTTCCAACCGGAGAATACAGGACATCTGCAGTTATACAGAGTGAGTAATCGAAATTTGTGACATAAGCACGAGACATGTAGGTGATGAATGACACCACATGTATATGCTTTAACAGTGTAAATGTGGGACGTTCTAGAGATATGGTCAATACTGCATCGGCAAAATGTAGCTGTGAGACTACCTAACATCAGACTGTGACATCTGTATGCAAGAGGAAGCAGTAACGTTATTTCCAACCGGAGAATACAGGACATCTGCAGTTATACAGAGTGAGTAATCGAAATTTGTGACATAAGCACGAGACATGTAGGTGATGAATGACACCACATGTATATGCTTTAACAGTGTAAATGTGGGACGTTCTAGAGATATGGTCAATACTGCATCGGCAAAATGTAGCTGTGAGACTACCTAACATCAGACTGTGACATCTGTATGCAAGAGGAAGCAGTAACGTTATTTCCAACCGGAGAATACAGGACATCTGCAGTTATACAGAGTGAGTAATCGAAATTTGTGACATAAGCACGAGACATGTAGGTGATGAATGACACCACATGTTTATGCTTTAACAGTGTAAATGTGGGACGTTCTAGAGATATGGTCAATACTGCATCGGCAAAATGTAGCTGTGAGACTACCTAACATCAGACTGTGACATCTGTATGCAAGAGGAAGCAGTAACGTTATTTCCAACCGGAGAATACAGGACATCTGCAGTTATACAGAGTGAGTAATCGAAATTTGTGACATAAGCACGAGACATGTAGGTGATGAATGACACCACATGTTTATGCTTTAACAGTGTAAATGTGGGACGTTCTAGAGATATGGTCAATACTGCATCGGCAAAATGTAGCTGTGAGACTACCTAACATCAGACTGTGACATCTGTATGCAAGAGGAAGCAGTAACGTTATTTCCAACCGGAGAATACAGGACATCTGCAGTTATACAGAGTGAGTAATCGAAATTTGTGACATAAGCACGAGACATGTAGGTGATGAATGACACCACATGTATATGCTTTAACAGTGTAAATGTGGGACGTTCTAGAGATATGGTCAATACTGCATCGGCAAAATGTAGCTGTGAGACTACCTAACATCAGACTGTGACATCTGTATGCAAGAGGAAGCAGTAACGTTATTTCCAAGCGGAGAATACAGGACATCTGCAGTTATACAGAGTGAGTAATCGAAATTTGTGACATAAGCACGAGACATGTAGGTGATGAATGACACCACATGTATATGCTTTAACAGTGTAAATGTGGGACGTTCTAGAGATATGGTCAATACTGCATCGGCAAAATGTAGCTGTGAGACTACCTAACATCAGACTGTGACATCTGTATGCAAGAGGAAGCAGTAACGTTATTTCCAAGCGGAGAATACAGGACATCTGCAGTTATACAGAGTGAGTAATCGAAATTTGTGACATAAGCACGAGACATGTAGGTGATGAATGACACCACATGTATATGCTTTAACAGTGTAAATGTGGGACGTTCTAGAGATATGGTCAATACTGCATCGGCAAAATGTAGCTGTGAGACTACCTAACATCAGACTGTGACATCTGTATGCAAGAGGAAGCAGTAACGTTATTTCCAACCGGAGAATACAGGACATCTGCAGTTATACAGAGTGAGTAATCGAAATTTGTGACATAAGCACGAGACATGTAGGTGATGAATGACACCACATGTATATGCTTTAACAGTGTAAATGTGGGACGTTCTAGAGATATGGTCAATACTGCATCGGCAAAATGTAGCTGTGAGACTACCTAACATCAGACTGTGACATCTATATGCAAGAGGAAGCAGTAACGTTATTTCCAACCGGAGAATACAGGACATCTGCAGTTATACAGAGTGAGTAATCGAAATTTGTGACATAAGCACGAGACATGTAGGTGATGAATGACACCACATGTTTATGCTTTAACAGTGTAAATGTGGGACGTTCTAGAGATATGGTCAATACTGCATCGGCAAAATGTAGCTGTGAGACTACCTAACATCAGACTGTGACATCTGTATGCAAGAGGAAGCAGTAACGTTATTTCCAACCGGAGAATACAGGACATCTGCAGTTATACAGAGTGAGTAATCGAAATTTGTGACATAAGCACGAGACATGTAGGTGATGAATGACACCACATGTATATGCTTTAACAGTGTAAATATGGGACGTTCTAGAGATATGGTCAATACTGCATCGGCAAAATGTAGCTGTGAGACTACCTAACATCAGACTGTGACATCTGTATGCAAGAGGAAGCAGTAACGTTATTTCCAACCGGAGAATACAGGACATCTGCAGTTATACAGAGTGAGTAATCGAAATTTGTGACATAAGCACGAGACATGTAGGTGATGAATGACACCACATGTATATGCTTTAACAGTGTAAATGTGGGACGTTCTAGAGATATGGTCAATACTGCATCGGCAAAATGTAGCTTCGAGACTACCTAACATCAGACTGTGACATCTGTATGCAAGAGGAAGCAGTAACGTTATTTCCAACCGGAGAATACAGGACATCTGCAGTTATACAGAGTGAGTAATCGAAATTTGTGACATAAGCACGAGACATGTAGGTGATGAATGACACCACATGTATATGCTTTAACAGTGTAAATGTGGGACGTTCTAGAGATATGGTCAATACTGCATCGGCAAAATGTAGCTGTGAGACTACCTAACATCAGACTGTGACATCTGTATGCAAGAGGAAGCAGTAACGTTATTTCCAACCGGAGAATACAGGACATCTGCAGTTATACAGAGTGAGTAATCGAAATTTGTGACATAAGCACGAGACATGTAGGTGATGAATGACACCACATGTATATGCTTTAACAGTGTAAATGTGGGACGTTCTAGAGATATGGTCAATACTGCATCGGCAAAATGTAGCTGTGAGACTACCTAACATCAGACTGTGACATCTGTATGCAAGAGGAAGCAGTAACGTTATTTCCAACCGGAGAATACAGGACATCTGCAGTTATACAGAGTGAGTAATCGAAATTTGTGACATAAGCACGAGACATGTAGGTGATGAATGACACCACATGTATATGCTTTAACAGTGTAAATGTGGGACGTTCTAGAGATATGGTCAATACTGCATCGGCAAAATGTAGCTGTGAGACTACCTAACATCAGACTGTGACATCTGTATGCAAGAGGAAGCAGTAACGTTATTTCCAAGCGGAGAATACAGGACATCTGCAGTTATACAGAGTGAGTAATCGAAATTTGTGACATAAGCACGAGACATGTAGGTGATGAATGACACCACATGTTTATGCTTTAACAGTGTAAATGTGGGACGTTCTAGAGATATGGTCAATACTGCATCGGCAAAATGTAGCTGTGAGACTACCTAACATCAGACTGTGACATCTGTATGCAAGAGGAAGCAGTAACGTTATTTCCAACCGGAGAATACAGGACATCTGCAGTTATACAGAGTGAGTAATCGAAATTTGTGACATAAGCACGAGACATGTAGGTGATGAATGACACCACATGTTTATGCTTTAACAGTGTAAATGTGGGACGTTCTAGAGATATGGTCAATACTGCATCGGCAAAATGTAGCTGTGAGACTACCTAACATCAGACTGTGACATCTGTATGCAAGAGGAAGCAGTAACGTTATTTCCAACCGGAGAATACAGGACATCTGCAGTTATACAGAGTGAGTAATCGAAATTTGTGACATAAGCACGAGACATGTAGGTGATGAATGACACCACATGTTTATGCTTTAACAGTGTAAATGTGGGACGTTCTAGAGATATGGTCAATACTGCATCGGCAAAATGTAGCTGTGAGACTACCTAACATCAGACTGTGACATCTGTATGCAAGAGGAAGCAGTAACGTTATTTCCAACCGGAGAATACAGGACATCTGCAGTTATACAGAGTGAGTAATCGAAATTTGTGACATAAGCACGAGACATGTAGGTGATGAATGACACCACATGTATATGCTTTAACAGTGTAAATGTGGGACGTTCTAGAGATATGGTCAATACTGCATCGGCAAAATGTAGCTGTGAGACTACCTAACATCAGACTGTGACATCTGTATGCAAGAGGAAGCAGTAACGTTATTTCCAAGCGGAGAATACAGGACATCTGCAGTTATACAGAGTGAGTAATCGAAATTTGTGACATAAGCACGAGACATGTAGGTGATGAATGACACCACATGTATATGCTTTAACAGTGTAAATGTGGGACGTTCTAGAGATATGGTCAATACTGCATCGGCAAAATGTAGCTGTGAGACTACCTAACATCAGACTGTGACATCTGTATGCAAGAGGAAGCAGTAACGTTATTTCCAACCGGAGAATACAGGACATCTGCAGTTATACAGAGTGAGTAATCGAAATTTGTGACATAAGCACGAGACATGTAGGTGATGAATGACACCACATGTATATGCTTTAACAGTGTAAATGTGGGACGTTCTAGAGATATGGTCAATACTGCATCGGCAAAATGTAGCTGTGAGACTACCTAACATCAGACTGTGACATCTGTATGCAAGAGGAAGCAGTAACGTTATTTCCAACCGGAGAATACAGGACATCTGCAGTTATACAGAGTGAGTAATCGAAATTTGTGACATAAGCACGAGACATGTAGGTGATGAATGACACCACATGTATATGCTTTAACAGTGTAAATGTGGGACGTTCTAGAGATATGGTCAATACTGCATCGGCAAAATGTAGCTGTGAGACTACCTAACATCAGACTGTGACATCTGTATGCAAGAGGAAGCAGTAACGTTATTTCCAACCGGAGAATACAGGACATCTGCAGTTATACAGAGTGAGTAATCGAAATTTGTGACATAAGCACGAGACATGTAGGTGATGAATGACACCACATGTTTATGCTTTAACAGTGTAAATGTGGGACGTTCTAGAGATATGGTCAATACTGCATCGGCAAAATGTAGCTGTGAGACTACCTAACATCAGACTGTGACATCTGTATGCAAGAGGAAGCAGTAACGTTATTTCCAACCGGAGAATACAGGACATCTGCAGTTATACAGAGTGAGTAATCGAAATTTGTGACATAAGCACGAGACATGTAGGTGATGAATGACACCACATGTATATGCTTTAACAGTGTAAATGTGGGACGTTCTAGAGATATGGTCAATACTGCATCGGCAAAATGTAGCTGTGAGACTACCTAACATCAGACTGTGACATCTGTATGCAAGAGGAAGCAGTAACGTTATTTCCAAATGGAGAATACAGGACATCTGCAGTTATACAGAGTGAGTAATCGAAATTTGTGACATAAGCACGAGACATGTAGGTGATGAATGACACCACATGTATATGCTTTAACAGTGTAAATGTGGGACGTTCTAGAGATATGGTCAATACTGCATCGGCAAAATGTAGCTTCGAGACTACCTAACATCAGACTGTGACATCTGTATGCAAGAGGAAGCAGTAACGTTATTTCCAACCGGAGAATACAGGACATCTGCAGTTATACAGAGTGAGTAATCGAAATTTGTGACATAAGCACGAGACATGTAGGTGATGAATGACACCACATGTATATGCTTTAACAGTGTAAATGTGGGACGTTCTAGAGATATGGTCAATACTGCATCGGCAAAATGTAGCTTCGAGACTACCTAACATCAGACTGTGACATCTGTATGCAAGAGGAAGCAGTAACGTTATTTCCAACCGGAGAATACAGGACATCTGCAGTTATACAGAGTGAGTAATCGAAATTTGTGACATAAGCACGAGACATGTAGGTGATGAATGACACCACATGTATATGCTTTAACAGTGTAAATGTGGGACGTTCTAGAGATATGGTCAATACTGCATCGGCAAAATGTAGCTGTGAGACTACCTAACATCAGACTGTGACATCTGTATGCAAGAGGAAGCAGTAACGTTATTTCCAACCGGAGAATACAGGACATCTGCAGTTATACAGAGTGAGTAATCGAAATTAGTGACATAAGCACGAGACATGTAGGTGATGAATGACACCACATGTATATGCTTTAACAGTGTAAATGTGGGACGTTCTAGAGATATGGTCAATACTGCATCGGCAAAATGTAGCTGTGAGACTACCTAACATCAGACTGTGACATCTGTATGCAAGAGGAAGCAGTAACGTTATTTCCAACCGGAGAATACAGGACATCTGCAGTTATACAGAGTGAGTAATCGAAATTTGTGACATAAGCACGAGACATGTAGGTGATGAATGACACCACATGTATATGCTTTAACAGTGTAAATGTGGGACGTTCTAGAGATATGGTCAATACTGCATCGGCAAAATGTAGCTGTGAGACTACCTAACATCAGACTGTGACATCTGTATGCAAGAGGAAGCAGTAACGTTATTTCCAAGCGGAGAATACAGGACATCTGCAGTTATACAGAGTGAGTAATCGAAATTTGTGACATAAGCACGAGACATGTAGGTGATGAATGACACCACATGTTTATGCTTTAACAGTGTAAATGTGGGACGTTCTAGAGATATGGTCAATACTGCATCGGCAAAATGTAGCTGTGAGACTACCTAACATCAGACTGTGACATCTGTATGCAAGAGGAAGCAGTAACGTTATTTCCAACCGGAGAATACAGGACATCTGCAGTTATACAGAGTGAGTAATCGAAATTTGTGACATAAGCACGAGACATGTAGGTGATGAATGACACCACATGTTTATGCTTTAACAGTGTAAATGTGGGACGTTCTAGAGATATGGTCAATACTGCATCGGCAAAATGTAGCTGTGAGACTACCTAACATCAGACTGTGACATCTGTATGCAAGAGGAAGCAGTAACGTTATTTCCAAGCGGAGAATACAGGACATCTGCAGTTATACAGAGTGAGTAATCGAAATTTGTGACATAAGCACGAGACATGTAGGTGATGAATGACACCACATGTATATGCTTTAACAGTGTAAATGTGGGACGTTCTAGAGATATGGTCAATACTGCATCGGCAAAATGTAGCTTCGAGACTACCTAACATCAGACTGTGACATCTGTATGCAAGAGGAAGCAGTAACGTTATTTCCAACCGGAGAATACAGGACATCTGCAGTTATACAGAGTGAGTAATCGAAATTTGTAACATAAGCACGAGACATGTAGGTGATGAATGACACCACATGTATATGCTTTAACACTGTAAATGTGGGACGTTCTAGAGATATGGTCAATACTGCATCGGCAAAATGTAGCTGTGAGACTACCTAACATCAGACTGTGACATCTGTATGCAAGAGGAAGCAGTAACGTTATTTCCAAGCGGAGAATACAGGACATCTGCAGTTATACAGAGTGAGTAATCGAAATTTGTGACATAAGCACGAGACATGTAGGTGATGAATGACACCACATGTTTATGCTTTAACAGTGTAAATGTGGGACGTTCTAGAGATATGGTCAATACTGCATCGGCAAAATGTAGCTGTGAGACTACCTAACATCAGACTGTGACATCTGTATGCAAGAGGAAGCAGTAACGTTATTTCCAACCGGAGAATACAGGACATCTGCAGTTATACAGAGTGAGTAATCGAAATTTGTGACATAAGCACGAGACATGTAGGTGATGAATGACACCACATGTTTATGCTTTAACAGTGTAAATGTGGGACGTTCTAGAGATATGGTCAATACTGCATCGGCAAAATGTAGCTGTGAGACTACCTAACATCAGACTGTGACATCTGTATGCAAGAGGAAGCAGTAACGTTATTTCCAAGCGGAGAATACAGGACATCTGCAGTTATACAGAGTGAGTAATCGAAATTTGTGACATAAGCACGAGACATGTAGGTGATGAATGACACCACATGTATATGCTTTAACAGTGTAAATGTGGGACGTTCTAGAGATATGGTCAATACTGCATCGGCAAAATGTAGCTGTGAGACTACCTAACATCAGACTGTGACATCTGTATGCAAGAGGAAGCAGTAACGTTATTTCCAACCGGAGAATACAGGACATCTGCAGTTATACAGAGTGAGTAATCGAAATTTGTGACATAAGCACGAGACATGTAGGTGATGAATGACACCACATGTATATGCTTTAACAGTGTAAATGTGGGACGTTCTAGAGATATGGTCAATACTGCATCGGCAAAATGTAGCTGTGAGACTACCTAACATCAGACTGTGACATCTGTATGCAAGAGGAAGCAGTAACGTTATTTCCAACCGGAGAATACAGGACATCTGCAGTTATACAGAGTGAGTAATCGAAATTTGTGACATAAGCACGAGACATGTAGGTGATGAATGACACCACATGTATATGCTTTAACAGTGTAAATGTGGGACGTTCTAGAGATATGGTCAATACTGCATCGGCAAAATGTAGCTGTGAGACTACCTAACATCAGACTGTGACATCTGTATGCAAGAGGAAGCAGTAACGTTATTTCCAACTGGAGAATACAGGACATCTGCAGTTATACAGAGTGAGTAATCGAAATTTGTGACATAAGCACGAGACATGTAGGTGATGAATGACACCACATGTATATGCTTTAACAGTGTAAATGTGGGACGTTCTAGAGATATGGTCAATACTGCATCGGCAAAATGTACCTGTGAGACTACCTAACATCAGACTGTGACATCTGTATGCAAGAGGAAGCAGTAACGTTATTTCCAACTGGAGAATACAGGACATCTGCAGTTATACAGAGTGAGTAATCGAAATTTGTGACATAAGCACGAGACATGTAGGTGATGAATGACACCACATGTTTATGCTTTAACAGTGTAAATGTGGGACGTTCTAGAGATATGGTCAATACTGCATCGGCAAAATGTAGCTGTGAGACTACCTAACATCAGACTGTGACATCTGTATGGAAGAGGAAGCAGTAACGTTATTTCCAACTGGAGAATACAGGACATCTGCAGTTATACAGAGTGAGTAATCGAAATTTGTGACATAAGCACGAGACATGTAGGTGATGAATGACACCACATGTTTATGCTTTAACAGTGTAAATGTGGGACGTTCTAGAGATATGGTCAATACTGCATCGGCAAAATGTAGCTGTGAGACTACCTAACATCAGACTGTGACATCTGTATGCAAGAGGAAGCAGTAACGTTATTTCCAACCGGAGAATACAGGACATCTGCAGTTATACAGAGTGAGTAATCGAAATTTGTGACATAAGCACGAGACATGTAGGTGATGAATGACACCACATGTTTATGCTTTAACAGTGTAAATGTGGGACGTTCTAGAGATATGGTCAATACTGCATCGGCAAAATGTAGCTGTGAGACTACCTAACATCAGACTGTGACATCTGTATGCAAGAGGAAGCAGTAACGTTATTTCCAACTGGAGAATACAGGACATCTGCAGTTATACAGAGTGAGTAATCGAAATTTGTGACATAAGCACGAGACATGTAGGTGATGAATGACACCACATGTTTATGCTTTAACAGTGTAAATGTGGGACGTTCTAGAGATATGGTCAATACTGCATCGGCAAAATGTAGCTGTGAGACTACCTAACATCAGACTGTGACATCTGTATGCAAGAGGAAGCAGTAACGTTATTTCCAACTGGAGAATACAGGACATCTGCAGTTATACAGAGTGAGTAATCGAAATTTGTGACATAAGCAAGAGACATGTAGGTGATGACTGACACCACATGTTTATGCTTTAACAGTGTAAATGTGGGACGTTCTAGAGATATGGTCAATACTGCATCGGCAAAATGTAGCTGTGAGACTACCTAACATCAGACTGTGACATCTGTATGCAAGAGGAAGCAGTAACGTTATTTCCAACCGGAGAATACAGGACATCTGCAGTTATACAGAGTGAGTAATCGAAATTTGTGACATAAGCACGAGACATGTAGGTGATGAATGACACCACATGTATATGCTTTAACAGTGTAAATGTGGGACGTTCTAGAGATATGGTCAATACTGCATCGGCAAAATGTAGCTGTGAGACTACCTAACATCAGACTGTGACATCTGTATGCAAGAGGAAGCAGTAACGTTATTTCCAACTGGAGAATACAGGACATCTGCAGTTATACAGAGTGAGTAATCGAAATTTGTGACATAAGCACGAGACATGTAGGTGATGAATGACACCACATGTTTATGCTTTAACAGTGTAAATGTGGGACGTTCTAGAGATATGGTCAATACTGCATCGGCAAAATGTAGCTGTGAGACTACCTAACATCAGACTGTGACATCTGTATGCAAGAGGAAGCAGTAACGTTATTTCCAACTGGAGAATACAGGACATCTGCAGTTATACAGAGTGAGTAATCGAAATTTGTGACATAAGCACGAGACATGTAGGTGATGAATGACACCACATGTATATGCTTTAACAGTGTAAATGTGGGACGTTCTAGAGATATGGTCAATACTGCATCGGCAAAATGTAGCTGTGAGACTACCTAACATCAGACTGTGACATCTGTATGCAAGAGGAAGCAGTAACGTTATTTCCAACTGGAGAATACAGGACATCTGCAGTTATACAGAGTGAGTAATCGAAATTTGTGACATAAGCACGAGACATGTAGGTGATGAATGACACCACATGTTTATGCTTTAACAGTGTAAATGTGGGACGTTCTAGAGATATGGTCAATACTGCATCGGCAAAATGTAGCTGTGAGACTACCTAACATCAGACTGTGACATCTGTATGCAAGAGGAAGCAGTAACGTTATTTCCAACTGGAGAATACAGGACATCTGCAGTTATACAGAGTGAGTAATCGAAATTTGTGACATAAGCACGAGACATGTAGGTGATGAATGACACCACATGTTTATGCTTTAACAGTGTAAATGTGGGACGTTCTAGAGATATGGTCAATACTGCATCGGCAAAATGTAGCTGTGAGACTACCTAACATCAGACTGTGACATCTGTATGCAAGAGGAGGCAGTAACGTTATTTCCAACCGGAGAATACAGGACATCTGCAGTTATACAGAGTGAGTAATCGAAATTTGTGACATAAGCACGAGACATGTAGGTGATGAATGACACCACATGTATATGCTTTAACAGTGTAAATGTGGGACGTTCTAGAGATATGGTCAATACTGCATCGGCAAAATGTAGCTGTGAGACTACCTAACATCAGACTGTGACATCTGTATGCAAGAGGAAGCAGTAACGTTATTTCCAACTGGAGAATACAGGACATCTGCAGTTATACAGAGTGAGTAATCGAAATTTGTGACATAAGCACGAGACATGTAGGTGATGAATGACACCACATGTTTATGCTTTAACAGTGTAAATGTGGGACGTTCTAGAGATATGGTCAATACTGCATCGGCAAAATGTAGCTGTGAGACTACCTAACATCAGACTGTGACATCTGTATGCAAGAGGAAGCAGTAACGTTATTTCCAACTGGAGAATACAGGACATCTGCAGTTATACAGAGTGAGTAATCGAAATTTGTGACATAAGCACGAGACATGTAGGTGATGAATGACACCACATGTTTATGCTTTAACAGTGTAAATGTGGGACGTTCTAGAGATATGGTCAATACTGCATCGGCAAAATGTAGCTGTGAGACTACCTAACATCAGACTGTGACATCTGTATGCAAGAGGAAGCAGTAACGTTATTTCCAACTGGAGAATACAGGACATCTGCAGTTATACAGAGTGAGTAATCGAAATTTGTGACATAAGCACGAGACATGTAGGTGATGAATGACACCACATGTTTATGCTTTAACAGTGTAAATGTGGGACGTTCTAGAGATATGGTCAATACTGCATCGGCAAAATGTAGCTGTGAGACTACCTAACATCAGACTGTGACATCTGTATGCAAGAGGAAGCAGTAACGTTATTTCCAACTGGAGAATACAGGACATCTGCAGTTATACAGAGTGAGTAATCGAAATTTGTGACATAAGCACGAGACATGTAGGTGATGAATGACACCACATGTATATGCTTTAACAGTGTAAATGTGGGACGTTCTAGAGATATGGTCAATACTGCATCGGCAAAATGTAGCTGTGAGACTACCTAACATCAGACTGTGACATCTGTATGCAAGAGGAAGCAGTAACGTTATTTCCAACTGGAGAATACAGGACATCTGCAGTTATACAGAGTGAGTAATCGAAATTTGTGACATAAGCACGAGACATGTAGGTGATGAATGACACCACATGTTTATGCTTTAACAGTGTAAATGTGGGACGTTCTAGAGATATGGTCAATACTGCATCGGCAAAATGTAGCTGTGAGACTACCTAACATCAGACTGTGACATCTGTATGCAAGAGGAAGCAGTAACGTTATTTCCAACCGGAGAATACAGGACATCTGCAGTTATACAGAGTGAGTAATCGAAATTTGTGACATAAGCACGAGACATGTAGGTGATGAATGACACCACATGTATATGCTTTAACAGTGTAAATGTGGGACGTTCTAGAGATATGGTCAATACTGCATCGGCAAAATGTAGCTGTGAGACTACCTAACATCAGACTGTGACATCTGTATGCAAGAGAAAGCAGTAACGTTATTTCCAACTGGAGAATACAGGACATCTGCAGTTATACAGAGTGAGTAATCGAAATTTGTGACATAAGCACGAGACATGTAGGTGATGAATGACACCACATGTTTATGCTTTAACAGTGTAAATGTGGGACGTTCTAGAGATATGGTCAATACTGCATCGGCAAAATGTAGCTGTGAGACTACCTAACATCAGACTGTGACATCTGTATGCAAGAGGAAGCAGTAACGTTATTTCCAACCGGAGAATACAGGACATCTGCAGTTATACAGAGTGAGTAATCGAAATTTGTGACATAAGCACGAGACATGTAGGTGATGAATGACACCACATGTTTATGCTTTAACAGTGTAAATGTGGGACGTTCTAGAGATATGGTCAATACTGCATCGGCAAAATGTAGCTGTGAGACTACCTAACATCAGACTGTGACATCTGTATGCAAGAGGAAGCAGTAACGTTATTTCCAAGCGGAGAATACAGGACATCTGCAGTTATACAGAGTGAGTAATCGAAATTTGTGACATAAGCACGAGACATGTAGGTGATGAATGACACCACATGTATATGCTTTAACAGTGTAAATGTGGGACGTTCTAGAGATATGGTCAATACTGCATCGGCAAAATGTAGCTTCGAGACTACCTAACATCAGACTGTGACATCTGTATGCAAGAGGAAGCAGTAACGTTATTTCCAACCGGAGAATACAGGACATCTGCAGTTATACAGAGTGAGTAATCGAAATTTGTAACATAAGCACGAGACATGTAGGTGATGAATGACACCACATGTATATGCTTTAACACTGTAAATGTGGGACGTTCTAGAGATATGGTCAATACTGCATCGGCAAAATGTAGCTGTGAGACTACCTAACATCAGACTGTGACATCTGTATGCAAGAGGAAGCAGTAACGTTATTTCCAAGCGGAGAATACAGGACATCTGCAGTTATACAGAGTGAGTAATCGAAATTTGTGACATAAGCACGAGACATGTAGGTGATGAATGACACCACATGTTTATGCTTTAACAGTGTAAATGTGGGACGTTCTAGAGATATGGTCAATACTGCATCGGCAAAATGTAGCTGTGAGACTACCTAACATCAGACTGTGACATCTGTATGCAAGAGGAAGCAGTAACGTTATTTCCAACCGGAGAATACAGGACATCTGCAGTTATACAGAGTGAGTAATCGAAATTTGTGACATAAGCACGAGACATGTAGGTGATGAATGACACCACATGTTTATGCTTTAACAGTGTAAATGTGGGACGTTCTAGAGATATGGTCAATACTGCATCGGCAAAATGTAGCTGTGAGACTACCTAACATCAGACTGTGACATCTGTATGCAAGAGGAAGCAGTAACGTTATTTCCAACCGGAGAATACAGGACATCTGCAGTTATACAGAGTGAGTAATCGAAATTTGTGACATAAGCACGAGACATGTAGGTGATGAATGACACCACATGTATATGCTTTAACAGTGTAAATGTGGGACGTTCTAGAGATATGGTCAATACTGCATCGGCAAAATGTAGCTGTGAGACTACCTAACATCAGACTGTGACATCTGTATGCAAGAGGAAGCAGTAACGTTATTTCCAACCGGAGAATACAGGACATCTGCAGTTATACAGAGTGAGTAATCGAAATTTGTGACATAAGCACGAGACATGTAGGTGATGAATGACACCACATGTATATGCTTTAACAGTGTAAATGTGGGACGTTCTAGAGATATGGTCAATACTGCATCGGCAAAATGTAGCTGTGAGACTACCTAACATCAGACTGTGACATCTGTATGCAAGAGGAAGCAGTAACGTTATTTCCAACCGGAGAATACAGGACATCTGCAGTTATACAGAGTGAGTAATCGAAATTTGTGACATAAGCACGAGACATGTAGGTGATGAATGACACCACATGTATATGCTTTAACAGTGTAAATGTGGGACGTTCTAGAGATATGGTCAATACTGCATCGGCAAAATGTAGCTGTGAGACTACCTAACATCAGACTGTGACATCTGTATGCAAGAGGAAGCAGTAACGTTATTTCCAACTGGAGAATACAGGACATCTGCAGTTATACAGAGTGAGTAATCGAAATTTGTGACATAAGCACGAGACATGTAGGTGATGAATGACACCACATGTATATGCTTTAACAGTGTAAATGTGGGACGTTCTAGAGATATGGTCAATACTGCATCGGCAAAATGTAGCTGTGAGACTACCTAACATCAGACTGTGACATCTGTATGCAAGAGGAAGCAGTAACGTTATTTCCAACTGGAGAATACAGGACATCTGCAGTTATACAGAGTGAGTAATCGAAATTTGTGACATAAGCACGAGACATGTAGGTGATGAATGACACCACATGTTTATGCTTTAACAGTGTAAATGTGGGACGTTCTAGAGATATGGTCAATACTGCATCGGCAAAATGTAGCTGTGAGATTACCTAACATCAGACTGTGACATCTGTATGCAAGAGGAAGCAGTAACGTTATTTCCAACCGGAGAATACAGGACATCTGCAGTTATACAGAGTGAGTAATCGAAATTTGTGACATAAGCACGAGACATGTAGGTGATGAATGACACCACATGTATATGCTTTAACAGTGTAAATGTGGGACGTTCTAGAGATATGGTCAATACTGCATCGGCAAAATGTAGCTGTGAGACTACCTAACATCAGACTGTGACATCTGTATGCAAGAGAAAGCAGTAACGTTATTTCCAACTGGAGAATACAGGACATCTGCAGTTATACAGAGTGAGTAATCGAAATTTGTGATATAAGCACGAGACATGTAGGTGATGAATGACACCACATGTTTATGCTTTAACAGTGTAAATGTGGGACGTTCTAGAGATATGGTCAATACTGCATCGGCAAAATGTAGCTGTGAGACTACCTAACATCAGACTGTGACATCTGTATGCAAGAGGAAGCAGTAACGTTATTTCCAACCGGAGAATACAGGACATCTGCAGTTATACAGAGTGAGTAATCGAAATTTGTGACATAAGCACGAGACATGTAGGTGATGAATGACACCACATGTTTATGCTTTAACAGTGTAAATGTGGGACGTTCTAGAGATATGGTCAATACTGCATCGGCAAAATGTAGCTGTGAGACTACCTAACATCAGACTGTGACATCTGTATGCAAGAGGAAGCAGTAACGTTATTTCCAAGCGGAGAATACAGGACATCTGCAGTTATACAGAGTGAGTAATCGAAATTTGTGACATAAGCACGAGACATGTAGGTGATGAATGACACCACATGTATATGCTTTAACAGTGTAAATGTGGGACGTTCTAGAGATATGGTCAATACTGCATCGGCAAAATGTAGCTTCGAGACTACCTAACATCAGACTGTGACATCTGTATGCAAGAGGAAGCAGTAACGTTATTTCCAACCGGAGAATACAGGACATCTGCAGTTATACAGAGTGAGTAATCGAAATTTGTAACATAAGCACGAGACATGTAGGTGATGAATGACACCACATGTATATGCTTTAACACTGTAAATGTGGGACGTTCTAGAGATATGGTCAATACTGCATCGGCAAAATGTAGCTGTGAGACTACCTAACATCAGACTGTGACATCTGTATGCAAGAGGAAGCAGTAACGTTATTTCCAAGCGGAGAATACAGGACATCTGCAGTTATACAGAGTGAGTAATCGAAATTTGTGACATAAGCACGAGACATGTAGGTGATGAATGACACCACATGTTTATGCTTTAACAGTGTAAATGTGGGACGTTCTAGAGATATGGTCAATACTGCATCGGCAAAATGTAGCTGTGAGACTACCTAACATCAGACTGTGACATCTGTATGCAAGAGGAAGCAGTAACGTTATTTCCAACCGGAGAATACAGGACATCTGCAGTTATACAGAGTGAGTAATCGAAATTTGTGACATAAGCACGAGACATGTAGGTGATGAATGACACCACATGTTTATGCTTTAACAGTGTAAATGTGGGACGTTCTAGAGATATGGTCAATACTGCATCGGCAAAATGTAGCTGTGAGACTACCTAACATCAGACTGTGACATCTGTATGCAAGAGGAAGCAGTAACGTTATTTCCAACCGGAGAATACAGGACATCTGCAGTTATACAGAGTGAGTAATCGAAATTTGTGACATAAGCACGAGACATGTAGGTGATGAATGACACCACATGTATATGCTTTAACAGTGTAAATGTGGGACGTTCTAGAGATATGGTCAATACTGCATCGGCAAAATGTAGCTGTGAGACTACCTAACATCAGACTGTGACATCTGTATGCAAGAGGAAGCAGTAACGTTATTTCCAACCGGAGAATACAGGACATCTGCAGTTATACAGAGTGAGTAATCGAAATTTGTGACATAAGCACGAGACATGTAGGTGATGAATGACACCACATGTATATGCTTTAACAGTGTAAATGTGGGACGTTCTAGAGATATGGTCAATACTGCATCGGCAAAATGTAGCTGTGAGACTACCTAACATCAGACTGTGACATCTGTATGCAAGAGGAAGCAGTAACGTTATTTCCAACCGGAGAATACAGGACATCTGCAGTTATACAGAGTGAGTAATCGAAATTTGTGACATAAGCACGAGACATGTAGGTGATGAATGACACCACATGTATATGCTTTAACAGTGTAAATGTGGGACGTTCTAGAGATATGGTCAATACTGCATCGGCAAAATGTAGCTGTGAGACTACCTAACATCAGACTGTGACATCTGTATGCAAGAGGAAGCAGTAACGTTATTTCCAACTGGAGAATACAGGACATCTGCAGTTATACAGAGTGAGTAATCGAAATTTGTGACATAAGCACGAGACATGTAGGTGATGAATGACACCACATGTATATGCTTTAACAGTGTAAATGTGGGACGTTCTAGAGATATGGTCAATACTGCATCGGCAAAATGTAGCTGTGAGACTACCTAACATCAGACTGTGACATCTGTATGCAAGAGGAAGCAGTAACGTTATTTCCAACTGGAGAATACAGGACATCTGCAGTTATACAGAGTGAGTAATCGAAATTTGTGACATAAGCACGAGACATGTAGGTGATGAATGACACCACATGTTTATGCTTTAACAGTGTAAATGTGGGACGTTCTAGAGATATGGTCAATACTGCATCGGCAAAATGTAGCTGTGAGACTACCTAACATCAGACTGTGACATCTGTATGCAAGAGGAAGCAGTAACGTTATTTCCAACTGGAGAATACAGGACATCTGCAGTTATACAGAGTGAGTAATCGAAATTTGTGACATAAGCACGAGACATGTAGGTGATGAATGACACCACATGTTTATGCTTTAACAGTGTAAATGTGGGACGTTCTAGAGATATGGTCAATACTGCATCGGCAAAATGTAGCTGTGAGACTACCTAACATCAGACTGTGACATCTGTATGCAAGAGGAAGCAGTAACGTTATTTCCAACCGGAGAATACAGGACATCTGCAGTTATACAGAGTGAGTAATCGAAATTTGTGACATAAGCACGAGACATGTAGGTGATGAATGACACCACATGTTTATGCTTTAACAGTGTAAATGTGGGACGTTCTAGAGATATGGTCAATACTGCATCGGCAAAATGTAGCTGTGAGACTACCTAACATCAGACTGTGACATCTGTATGCAAGAGGAAGCAGTAACGTTATTTCCAACTGGAGAATACAGGACATCTGCAGTTATACAGAGTGAGTAATCGAAATTTGTGACATAAGCACGAGACATGTAGGTGATGAATGACACCACATGTTTATGCTTTAACAGTGTAAATGTGGGACGTTCTAGAGATATGGTCAATACTGCATCGGCAAAATGTAGCTGTGAGACTACCTAACATCAGACTGTGACATCTGTATGCAAGAGGAAGCAGTAACGTTATTTCCAACTGGAGAATACAGGACATCTGCAGTTATACAGAGTGAGTAATCGAAATTTGTGACATAAGCAAGAGACATGTAGGTGATGACTGACACCACATGTTTATGCTTTAACAGTGTAAATGTGGGACGTTCTAGAGATATGGTCAATACTGCATCGGCAAAATGTAGCTGTGAGACTACCTAACATCAGACTGTGACATCTGTATGCAAGAGGAAGCAGTAACGTTATTTCCAAGCGGAGAATACAGGACATCTGCAGTTATACAGAGTGAGTAATCGAAATTTGTGACATAAGCACGAGACATGTAGGTGATGAATGACACCACATGTATATGCTTTAACAGTGTAAATGTGGGACGTTCTAGAGATATGGTCAATACTGCATCGGCAAAATGTAGCTGTGAGACTACCTAACATCAGACTGTGACATCTGTATGCAAGAGGAAGCAGTAACGTTATTTCCAACTGGAGAATACAGGACATCTGCAGTTATACAGAGTGAGTAATCGAAATTTGTGACATAAGCACGAGACATGTAGGTGATGAATGACACCACATGTTTATGCTTTAACAGTGTAAATGTGGGACGTTCTAGAGATATGGTCAATACTGCATCGGCAAAATGTAGCTGTGAGACTACCTAACATCAGACTGTGACATCTGTATGCAAGAGGAAGCAGTAACGTTATTTCCAACTGGAGAATACAGGACATCTGCAGTTATACAGAGTGAGTAATCGAAATTTGTGACATAAGCACGAGACATGTAGGTGATGAATGACACCACATGTATATGCTTTAACAGTGTAAATGTGGGACGTTCTAGAGATATGGTCAATACTGCATCGGCAAAATGTAGCTGTGAGACTACCTAACATCAGACTGTGACATCTGTATGCAAGAGGAAGCAGTAACGTTATTTCCAACTGGAGAATACAGGACATCTGCAGTTATACAGAGTGAGTAATCGAAATTTGTGACATAAGCACGAGACATGTAGGTGATGAATGACACCACATGTTTATGCTTTAACAGTGTAAATGTGGGACGTTCTAGAGATATGGTCAATACTGCATCGGCAAAATGTAGCTGTGAGACTACCTAACATCAGGCTGTGACATCTGTATGCAAGAGGAAGCAGTAACGTTATTTCCAACTGGAGAATACAGGACATCTGCAGTTATACAGAGTGAGTAATCGAAATTTGTGACATAAGCACGAGACATGTAGGTGATGAATGACACCACATGTTTATGCTTTAACAGTGTAAATGTGGGACGTTCTAGAGATATGGTCAATACTGCATCGGCAAAATGTAGCTGTGAGACTACCTAACATCAGACTGTGACATCTGTATGCAAGAGGAGGCAGTAACGTTATTTCCAACCGGAGAATACAGGACATCTGCAGTTATACAGAGTGAGTAATCGAAATTTGTGACATAAGCACGAGACATGTAGGTGATGAATGACACCACATGTATATGCTTTAACAGTGTAAATGTGGGACGTTCTAGAGATATGGTCAATACTGCATCGGCAAAATGTAGCTGTGAGACTACCTAACATCAGACTGTGACATCTGTATGCAAGAGGAAGCAGTAACGTTATTTCCAACTGGAGAATACAGGACATCTGCAGTTATACAGAGTGAGTAATCGAAATTTGTGACATAAGCACGAGACATGTAGGTGATGAATGACACCACATGTTTATGCTTTAACAGTGTAAATGTGGGACGTTCTAGAGATATGGTCAATACTGCATCGGCAAAATGTAGCTGTGAGACTACCTAACATCAGACTGTGACATCTGTATGCAAGAGGAAGCAGTAACGTTATTTCCAACTGGAGAATACAGGACATCTGCAGTTATACAGAGTGAGTAATCGAAATTTGTGACATAAGCACGAGACATGTAGGTGATGAATGACACCACATGTTTATGCTTTAACAGTGTAAATGTGGGACGTTCTAGAGATATGGTCAATACTGCATCGGCAAAATGTAGCTGTGAGACTACCTAACATCAGACTGTGACATCTGTATGCAAGAGGAAGCAGTAACGTTATTTCCAACTGGAGAATACAGGACATCTGCAGTTATACAGAGTGAGTAATCGAAATTTGTGACATAAGCACGAGACATGTAGGTGATGAATGACACCACATGTTTATGCTTTAACAGTGTAAATGTGGGACGTTCTAGAGATATGGTCAATACTGCATCGGCAAAATGTAGCTGTGAGACTACCTAACATCAGACTGTGACATCTGTATGCAAGAGGAAGCAGTAACGTTATTTCCAACCGGAGAATACAGGACATCTGCAGTTATACAGAGTGAGTAATCGAAATTTGTGACATAAGCACGAGACATGTAGGTGATGAATGACACCACATGTATATGCTTTAACAGTGTAAATGTGGGACGTTCTAGAGATATGGTCAATACTGCATCGGCAAAATGTAGCTGTGAGACTACCTAACATCAGACTGTGACATCTGTATGCAAGAGAAAGCAGTAACGTTATTTCCAACTGGAGAATACAGGACATCTGCAGTTATACAGAGTGAGTAATCGAAATTTGTGACATAAGCACGAGACATGTAGGTGATGAATGACACCACATGTTTATGCTTTAACAGTGTAAATGTGGGACGTTCTAAAGATATGGTCAATACTGCATCGGCAAAATGTAGCTGTGAGACTACCTAACATCAGACTGTGACATCTGTATGCAAGAGGAAGCAGTAACGTTATTTCCAACCGGAGAATACAGGACATCTGCAGTTATACAGAGTGAGTAATCGAAATTTGTGACATAAGCACGAGACATGTAGGTGATGAATGACACCACATGTTTATGCTTTAACAGTGTAAATGTGGGACGTTCTAGAGATATGGTCAATACTGCATCGGCAAAATGTAGCTGTGAGACTACCTAACATCAGACTGTGACATCTGTATGCAAGAGGAAGCAGTAACGTTATTTCCAAGCGGAGAATACAGGACATCTGCAGTTATACAGAGTGAGTAATCGAAATTTGTGACATAAGCACGAGACATGTAGGTGATGAATGACACCACATGTATATGCTTTAACAGTGTAAATGTGGGACGTTCTAGAGATATGGTCAACACTGCATCGGCAAAATGTAGCTGTCAGACTACCTAACATCAGACTGTGACATCTGTATGCAAGAGGAAGCAGTAACGTTATTTCCAACCGGAGAATACAGGACATCTGCAGTTATACAGAGTGAGTAATCGAAATTTGTGACATAAGCACGAGACATGTAGGTGATGAATGACACCACATGTTTATGCTTTAACAGTGTAAATGTGGGACGTTCTAGAGATATGGTCAATACTGCATCGGCAAAATGTAGCTGTGAGACTACCTAACATCAGACTGTGACATCTGTATGCAAGAGGAAGCAGTAACGTTATTTCCAACCGGAGAATACAGGACATCTGCAGTTATACAGAGTGAGTAATCGAAATTTGTGACATAAGCACGAGACATGTAGGTGATGAATGACACCACATGTTTATGCTTTAACAGTGTAAATGTGGGACGTTCTAGAGATATGGTCAATACTGCATCGGCAAAATGTAGCTGTGAGACTACCTAACATCAGACTGTGACATCTGTATGCAAGAGGAAGCAGTAACGTTATTTCCAAGCGGAGAATACAGGACATCTGCAGTTATACAGAGTGAGTAATCGAAATTTGTGACATAAGCACGAGACATGTAGGTGATGAATGACACCACATGTATATGCTTTAACAGTGTAAATGTGGGACGTTCTAGAGATATGGTCAACACTGCATCGGCAAAATGTAGCTGTCAGACTACCTAACATCAGACTGTGACATCTGTATGCAAGAGGAAGCAGTAACGTTATTTCCAACCGGAGAATACAGGACATCTGCAGTTATACAGAGTGAGTAATCGAAATTTGTGACATAAGCACGAGACATGTAGGTGATGAATGACACCACATGTTTATGCTTTAACAGTGTAAATGTGGGACGTTCTAGAGATATGGTCAATACTGCATCGGCAAAATGTAGCTGTGAGACTACCTAACATCAGACTGTGACATCTGTATGCAAGAGGAAGCAGTAACGTTATTTCCAACCGGAGAATACAGGACATCTGCAGTTATACAGAGTGAGTAATCGAAATTTGTGACATAAGCACGAGACATGTAGGTGATGAATGACACCACATGTTTATGCTTTAACAGTGTAAATGTGGGACGTTCTAGAGATATGGTCAATACTGCATCGGCAAAATGTAGCTGTGAGACTACCTAACATCAGACTGTGACATCTGTATGCAAGAGGAAGCAGTAACGTTATTTCCAACCGGAGAATACAGGACATCTGCAGTTATACAGAGTGAGTAATCGAAATTTGTGACATAAGCACGAGACATGTAGGTGATGAATGACACCACATGTATATGCTTTAACAGTGTAAATGTGGGACGTTCTAGAGATATGGTCAATACTGCATCGGCAAAATGTAGCTGTGAGACTACCTAACATCAGACTGTGACATCTGTATGCAAGAGGAAGCAGTAACGTTATTTCCAACCGGAGAATACAGGACATCTGCAGTTATACAGAGTGAGTAATCGAAATTTGTGACATAAGCACGAGACATGTAGGTGATGAATGACACCACATGTTTATGCTTTAACAGTGTAAATGTGGGACGTTCTAGAGATATGGTCAATACTGCATCGGCAAAATGTAGCTGTGAGACTACCTAACATCAGACTGTGACATCTGTATGCAAGAGGAAGCAGTAACGTTATTTCCAACCGGAGAATACAGGACATCTGCAGTTATACAGAGTGAGTAATCGAAATTTGTGACATAAGCACGAGACATGTAGATGATGAATGACACCACATGTTTATGCTTTAACAGTGTAAATGTGGGACGTTCTAGAGATATGGTCAATACTGCATCGGCAAAATGTAGCTGTGAGACTACCTAACATCAGACTGTGACATCTGTATGCAAGAGGAAGCAGTAACGTTATTTCCAAGCGGAGAATACAGGACATCTGCAGTTATACAGAGTGAGTAATCGAAATTTGTGACATAAGCACGAGACATGTAGGTGATGAATGACACCACATGTATATGCTTTAACAGTGTAAATGTGGGACGTTCTAGAGATATGGTCAATACTGCATCGGCAAAATGTAGCTGTGAGACTACCTAACATCAGACTGTGACATCTGTATGCAAGAGGAAGCAGTAACGTTATTTCCAACCGGAGAATACAGGACATCTGCAGTTATACAGAGTGAGTAATCGAAATTTGTGACATAAGCACGAGACATGTAGGTGATGAATGACACCACATGTATATGCTTTAACAGTGTAAATGTGGGACGTTCTAGAGATATGGTCAATACTGCATCGGCAAAATGTAGCTGTGAGACTACCTAACATCAGACTGTGACATCTGTATGCAAGAGGAAGCAGTAACGTTATTTCCAACCGGAGAATACAGGACATCTGCAGTTATACAGAGTGAGTAATCGAAATTTGTGACATAAGCACGAGACATGTAGGTGATGAATGACACCACATGTATATGCTTTAACAGTGTAAATGTGGGACGTTCTAGAGATATGGTCAATACTGCATCGGCAAAATGTAGCTGTGAGACTACCTAACATCAGACTGTGACATCTGTATGCAAGAGGAAGCAGTAACGTTATTTCCAACCGGAGAATACAGGACATCTGCAGTTATACAGAGTGAGTAATCGAAATTTGTGACATAAGCACGAGACATGTAGGTGATGAATGACACCACATGTATATGCTTTAACAGTGTAAATGTGGGACGTTCTAGAGATATGGTCAATACTGCATCGGCAAAATGTAGCTGTGAGACTACCTAACATCAGACTGTGACATCTGTATGCAAGAGGAAGCAGTAACGTTATTTCCAACCGGAGAATACAGGACATCTGCAGTTATACAGAGTGAGTAATCGAAATTTGTGACATAAGCACGAGACATGTAGGTGATGAATGACACCACATGTATATGCTTTAACAGTGTAAATGTGGGACGTTCTAGAGATATGGTCAATACTGCATCGGCAAAATGTAGCTGTGAGACTACCTAACATCAGACTGTGACATCTGTATGCAAGAGGAAGCAGTAACGTTATTTCCAACCGGAGAATACAGGACATCTGCAGTTATACAGAGTGAGTAATCGAAATTTGTGACATAAGCACGAGACATGTAGGTGATGAATGACACCACATGTTTATGCTTTAACAGTGTAAATGTGGGACGTTCTAGAGATATGGTCAATACTGCATCGGCAAAATGTAGCTGTGAGACTACCTAACATCAGACTGTGACATCTGTATGCAAGAGGAAGCAGTAACGTTATTTCCAAGCGGAGAATACAGGACATCTGCAGTTATACAGAGTGAGTAATCGAAATTTGTGACATAAGCACGAGACATGTAGGTGATGAATGACACCACATGTATATGCTTTAACAGTGTAAATGTGGGACGTTCTAGAGATATGGTCAATACTGCATCGGCAAAATGTAGCTGTGAGACTACCTAACATCAGACTGTGACATCTGTATGCAAGAGGAAGCAGTAACGTCATTTCCAAGCGGAGAATACAGGACATCTGCAGTTATACAGAGTGAGTAATCGAAATTTGTGACATAAGCACGAGACATGTAGGTGATGAATGACACCACATGTATATGCTTTAACAGTGTAAATGTGGGACGTTCTAGAGATATGGTCAATACTGCATCGGCAAAATGTAGCTGTGAGACTACCTAACATCAGACTGTGACATCTGTATGCAAGAGGAAGCAGTAACGTTATTTCCAACCGGAGAATACAGGACATCTGCAGTTATACAGAGTGAGTAATCGAAATTTGTGACATAAGCACGAGACATGTAGGTGATGAATGACACCACATGTTTATGCTTTAACAGTGTAAATGTGGGACGTTCTAGAGATATGGTCAATACTGCATCGGCAAAATGTAGCTGTGAGACTACCTAACATCAGACTGTGACATCTGTATGCAAGAGGAAGCAGTAACGTTATTTCCAACCGGAGAATACAGGACATCTGCAGTTATACAGAGTGAGTAATCGAAATTTGTGACATAAGCACGAGACATGTAGGTGATGAATGACACCACATGTATATGCTTTAACAGTGTAAATGTGGGACGTTCTAGAGATATGGTCAATACTGCATCGGCAAAATGTAGCTGTGAGACTACCTAACATCAGACTGTGACATCTGTATGCAAGAGGAGCAGTAACGTTATTTCCAACCGGAGAATACAGGACATCTGCAGTTATACAGAGTGAGTAATCGAAATTTGTGACATAAGCACGAGACATGTAGGTGATGAATGACACCACATGTATATGCTTTAACAGTGTAAATGTGGGACGTTCTAGAGATATGGTCAATACTGCATCGGCAAAATGTAGCTGTGAGACTACCTAACATCAGACTGTGACATCTGTATGCAAGAGGAAGCAGTAACGTTATTTCCAACCGGAGAATACAGGACATCTGCAGTTATACAGAGTGAGTAATCGAAATTTGTGACACAAGCACGAGACATGTAGGTGATGAATGACACCACATGTATATGCTTTAACAGTGTAAATGTGGGACGTTCTAGAGATATGGTCAATACTGCATCGGCAAAATGTAGCTGTGAGACTACCTAACATCAGACTGTGACATCTGTATGCAAGAGGAAGCAGTAACGTTATTTCCAACCGGAGAATACAGGACATCTGCAGTTATACAGAGTGAGTAATCGAAATTTGTGACATAAGCACGAGACATGTAGGTGATGAATGACACCACATGTATATGCTTTAACAGTGTAAATGTGGGACGTTCTAGAGATATGGTCAATACTGCATCGGCAAAATGTAGCTGTGAGACTACCTAACATCAGACTGTGACATCTGTATGCAAGAGGAAGCAGTAACGTTATTTCCAACCGGAGAATACAGGACATCTGCAGTTATACAGAGTGAGTAATCGAAATTTGTGACATAAGCACGAGACATGTAGGTGATGAATGACACCACATGTATATGCTTTAACAGTGTAAATGTGGGACGTTCTAGAGATATGGTCAATACTGCATCGGCAAAATGTAGCTGTGAGACTACCTAACATCAGACTGTGACATCTGTATGCAAGAGGAAGCAGTAACGTTATTTCCAACCGGAGAATACAGGACATCTGCAGTTATACAGAGTGAGTAATCGAAATTTGTGACATAAGCACGAGACATGTAGGTGATGAATGACACCACATGTATATGCTTTAACAGTGTAAATGTGGGACGTTCTAGAGATATGGTCAATACTGCATCGGCAAAATGTAGCTGTGAGACTACCTAACATCAGACTGTGACATCTGTATGCAAGAGGAAGCAGTAACGTTATTTCCAAGCGGAGAATACAGGACATCTGCAGTTATACAGAGTGAGTAATCGAAATTTGTGACATAAGCACGAGACATGTAGGTGATGAATGACACCACATGTATATGCTTTAACAGTGTAAATGTGGGACGTTCTAGAGATATGGTCAATACTGCATCGGCAAAATGTAGCTGTGAGACTACCTAACATCAGACTGTGACATCTGTATGCAAGAGGAAGCAGTAACGTTATTTCCAACCGGAGAATACAGGACATCTGCAGTTATACAGAGTGAGTAATCGAAATTTGTGACATAAGCACGAGACATGTAGGTGATGAATGACACCACATGTATATGCTTTAACAGTGTAAATGTGGGACGTTCTAGAGATATGGTCAATACTGCATCGGCAAAATGTAGCTGTGAGACTACCTAACATCAGACTGTGACATCTGTATGCAAGAGGAAGCAGTAACGTTATTTCCAAGCGGAGAATACAGGACATCTGCAGTTATACAGAGTGAGTAATCGAAATTTGTGACATAAGCACGAGACATGTAGGTGATGAATGACACCACATGTATATGCTTTAACAGTGTAAATGTGGGACGTTCTAGAGATATGGTCAATACTGCATCGGCAAAATGTAGCTGTGAGACTACCTAACATCAGACTGTGACATCTGTATGCAAGAGGAAGCAGTAACGTTATTTCCAACCGGAGAATACAGGACATCTGCAGTTATACAGAGTGAGTAATCGAAATTTGTGACATAAGCACGAGACATGTAGGTGATGAATGACACCACATGTATATGCTTTAACAGTGTAAATGTGGGACGTTCTAGAGATATGGTCAATACTGCATCGGCAAAATGTAGCTGTGAGACTACCTAACATCAGACTGTGACATCTGTATGCAAGAGGAAGCAGTAACGTTATTTCCAAGCGGAGAATACAGGACATCTGCAGTTATACAGAGTGAGTAATCGAAATTTGTGACATAAGCACGAGACATGTAGGTGATGAATGACACCACATGTTTATGCTTTAACAGTGTAAATGTGGGACGTTCTAGAGATATGGTCAATACTGCATCGGCAAAATGTAGCTGTGAGACTACCTAACATCAGACTGTGACATCTGTATGCAAGAGGAAGCAGTAACGTTATTTCCAACCGGAGAATACAGGACATCTGCAGTTATACAGAGTGAGTAATCGAAATTTGTGACATAAGCACGAGACATGTAGGTGATGAATGACACCACATGTATATGCTTTAACAGTGTAAATGTGGGACGTTCTAGAGATATGGTCAATACTGCATCGGCAAAATGTAGCTGTGAGACTACCTAACATCAGACTGTGACATCTGTATGCAAGAGGAAGCAGTAACGTTATTTCCAACCGGAGAATACAGGACATCTGCAGTTATACAGAGTGAGTAATCGAAATTTGTGACATAAGCACGAGACATGTAGGTGATGAATGACACCACATGTATATGCTTTAACAGTGTAAATGTGGGACGTTCTAGAGATATGGTCAATACTGCATCGGCAAAATGTAGCTGTGAGACTACCTAACATCAGACTGTGACATCTGTATGCAAGAGGAAGCAGTAACGTTATTTCCAACCGGAGAATACAGGACATCTGCAGTTATACAGAGTGAGTAATCGAAATTTGTGACATAAGCACGAGACATGTAGGTGATGAATGACACCACATGTATATGCTTTAACAGTGTAAATGTGGGACGTTCTAGAGATATGGTCAATACTGCATCGGCAAAATGTAGCTGTGAGACTACCTAACATCAGACTGTGACATCTGTATGCAAGAGGAAGCAGTAACGTTATTTCCAACCGGAGAATACAGGACATCTGCAGTTATACAGAGTGAGTAATCGAAATTTGTGACATAAGCACGAGACATGTAGGTGATGAATGACACCACATGTATATGCTTTAACAGTGTAAATGTGGGACGTTCTAGAGATATGGTCAATACTGCATCGGCAAAATGTAGCTTCGAGACTACCTAACAACAGACTGTGACATCTGTATGCAAGAGGAAGCAGTAACGTTATTTCCAAGCGGAGAATACAGGACATCTGCAGTTATACAGAGTGAGTAATCGAAATTTGTGACATAAGCACGAGACATGTAGGTGATGAATGACACCACATGTATATGCTTTAACAGTGTAAATGTGGGACGTTCTAGAGATATGGTCAATACTGCATCGGCAAAATGTAGCTGTGAGACTACCTAACATCAGACTGTGACATCTGTATGCAAGAGGAAGCAGTAACGTTATTTCCAACCGGAGAATACAGGACATCTGCAGTTATACAGAGTGAGTAATCGAAATTTGTGACATAAGCACGAGACATGTAGGTGATGAATGACACCACATGTTTATGCTTTAACAGTGTAAATGTGGGACGTTCTAGAGATATGGTCAATACTGCATCGGCAAAATGTAGCTGTGAGACTACCTAACATCAGACTGTGACATCTGTATGCAAGAGGAAGCAGTAACGTTATTTCCAAGCGGAGAATACAGGACATCTGCAGTTATACAGAGTGAGTAATCGAAATTTGTGACATAAGCACGAGACATGTAGGTGATGAATGACACCACATGTATATGCTTTAACAGTGTAAATGTGGGACGTTCTAGAGATATGGTCAATACTGCATCGGCAAAATGTAGCTGTGAGACTACCTAACATCAGACTGTGACATCTGTATGCAAGAGGAAGCAGTAACGTTATTTCCAACCGGAGAATACAGGACATCTGCAGTTATACAGAGTGAGTAATCGAAATTTGTGACATAAGCACGAGACATGTAGGTAATGAATGACACCACATGTTTATGCTTTAACAGTGTAAATGTGGGACGTTCTAGAGATATGGTCAATACTGCATCGGCAAAATGTAGCTGTGAGACTACCTAACATCAGACTGTGACATCTGTATGCAAGAGGAAGCAGTAACGTTATTTCCAACCGGAGAATACAGGACATCTGCAGTTATACAGAGTGAGTAATCGAAATTTGTGACATAAGCACGAGACATGTAGGTGATGAATGACACCGCATGTATATGCTTTAACAGTGTAAATGTGGGACGTTCTAGAGATATGGTCAATACTGCATCGGCAAAATGTAGCTGTGAGACTACCTAACATCAGACTGTGACATCTGTTTGCAAGAGGAAGCAGTAACGTTATTTCCAAGTGGAGAATACAGGACATCTGCAGTTATACAGAGTGAGTAATCGAAATTTGTGACATAAGCACGAGACATGTAGGTGATGAATGACACCACATGTTTATGCTTTAACAGTGTAAATGTGGGACGTTCTAGAGATATGGTCAATACTGCATCGGCAAAATGTAGCTGTGAGACTACCTAACATCAGACTGTGACATCTGTATGCAAGAGGAAGCAGTAACGTTATTTCCAACCGGAGAATACAGGACATCTGCAGTTATACAGAGTGAGTAATCGAAATTTGTGACATAAGCACGAGACATGTAGGTGATGAATGACACCACATGTATATGCTTTAACAGTGTAAATGTGGGACGTTCTAGAGATATGGTCAATACTGCATCGGCAAAATGTAGCTGTGAGACTACCTAACATCAGACTGTGACATCTGTATGCAAGAGGAAGCAGTAACGTTATTTCCAAGCGGAGAATACAGGACATCTGCAGTTATACAGAGTGAGTAATCGAAATTTGTGACATAAGCACGAGACATGTAGGTGATGAATGACACCACATGTATATGCTTTAACAGTGTAAATGTGGGACGTTCTAGAGATATGGTCAATACTGCATCGGCAAAATGTAGCTGTGAGACTACCTAACATCAGACTGTGACATCTGTATGCAAGAGGAAGCAGTAACGTTATTTCCAAGCGGAGAATACAGGACATCTGCAGTTATACAGAGTGAGTAATCGAAATTTGTGACATAAGCACGAGACATGTAGGTGATGAATGACACCACATGTATATGCTTTAACAGTGTAAATGTAAAACGTTCTAGAGATATGGTCAATACTGCATCGGCAAAATGTAGCTGTGAGACTACCTAACATCAGACTGTGACATCTGTATGCAAGAGGAAGCAGTAACGTTATTTCCAAGCGGAGAATACAGGACATCTGCAGTTATACAGAGTGAGTAATCGAAATTTGTGACATAAGCACGAGACATGTAGGTGATGAATGACACCACATGTTTATGCTTTAACAGTGTAAATGTGGGACGTTCTAGAGATATGGTCAATACTGCATCGGCAAAATGTAGCTGTGAGACTACCTAACATCAGACTGTGACATCTGTATGCAAGAGGAAGCAGTAACGTTATTTCCAAGCGGAGAATACAGGACATCTGCAGTTATACAGAGTGAGTAATCGAAATTTGTGACATAAGCACGAGACATGTAGGTGATGAATGACACCACATGTATATGCTTTAACAGTGTAAATGTGGGACGTTCTAGAGATATGGTCAATACTGCATCGGCAAAATGTAGCTGTGAGACTACCTAACATCAGACTGTGACATCTGTATGCAAGAGGAAGCAGTAACGTTATTTCCAAGCGGAGAATACAGGACATCTGCAGTTATACAGAGTGAGTAATCGAAATTTGTGACATAAGCACGAGACATGTAGGTGATGAATGACACCACATGTTTATGCTTTAACAGTGTAAATGTGGGACGTTCTAGAGATATGGTCAATACTGCATCGGCAAAATGTAGCTGTGAGACTACCTAACATCAGACTGTGACATCTGTATGCAAGAGGAAGCAGTAACGTTATTTCCAACCGGAGAATACAGGACATCTGCAGTTATACAGAGTGAGTAATCGAAATTTGTGACATAAGCACGAGACATGTAGGTGATGAATGACACCACATGTATATGCTTTAACAGTGTAAATGTGGGACGTTCTAGAGATATGGTCAATACTGCATCGGCAAAATGTAGCTGTGAGACTACCTAACATCAGACTGTGACATCTGTATGCAAGAGGAAGCAGTAACGTTATTTCCAAGCGGAGAATACAGGACATCTGCAGTTATACAGAGTGAGTAATCGAAATTTGTGACATAAGCACGAGACATGTAGGTGATGAATGACACCACATGTTTATGCTTTAACAGTGTAAATGTGGGACGTTCTAGAGATATGGTCAATACTGCATCGGCAAAATGTAGCTGTGAGACTACCTAACATCAGACTGTGACATCTGTATGCAAGAGGAAGCAGTAACGTTATTTCCAACCGGAGAATACAGGACATCTGCAGTTATACAGAGTGAGTAATCGAAATTTGTGACATAAGCACGAGACATGTAGGTGATGAATGACACCACATGTATATGCTTTAACAGTGTAAATGTGGGACGTTCTAGAGATATGGTCAATACTGCATCGGCAAAATGTAGCTGTGAGACTACCTAACATCAGACTGTGACATCTGTATGCAAGAGGAAGCAGTAACGTTATTTCCAACCGGAGAATACAGGACATCTGCAGTTATACAGAGTGAGTAATCGAAATTTGTGACATAAGCACGAGACATGTAGGTGATGAATGACACCACATGTTTATGCTTTAACAGTGTAAATGTGGGACGTTCTAGAGATATGGTCAATACTGCATCGGCAAAATGTAGCTGTGAGACTACCTAACATCAGACTGTGACATCTGTATGCAAGAGGAAGCAGTAACGTTATTTCCAACCGGAGAATACAGGACATCTGCAGTTATACAGAGTGAGTAATCGAAATTTGTGACATAAGCACGAGACATGTAGGTGATGAATGACACCACATGTATATGCTTTAACAGTGTAAATGTGGGACGTTCTAGAGATATGGTCAATACTGCATCGGCAAAATGTAGCTGTGAGACTACCTAACATCAGAGTGTGACATCTGTATGCAAGAGGAAGCAGTAACGTTATTTCCAACCGGAGAATACAGGACATCTGCAGTTATACAGAGTGAGTAATCGAAATTTGTGACATAAGCACGAGACATGTAGGTGGTGAATGACACCACATGTATATGCTTTAACACTGTAAATGTGGGACGTTCTAGAGATATGGTCAATACTGCATCAGCAACATGTAGCTTCGAGACTACCTAACATCAGACTGTGACATCTGTATGCAAGAGGAAGCAGTAACGTTATTTCCAAGCGGAGAATACAGGACATCTGCAGTTATACAGAGTGAGTAATCGAAATTTGTGACATAAGCACGAGACATGTAGGTGATGAATGACACCACATGTATATGCTTTAACAGTGTAAATGTGGGACGTTCTAGAGATATGGTCAATACTGCATCGGCAAAATGTAGCTGTGAGACTACCTAACATCAGACTGTGACATCTGTATGCAAGAGGAAGCAGTAACGTTATTTCCAACCGGAGAATACAGGACATCTGCAGTTATACAGAGTGAGTAATCGAAATTTGTGACATAAGCACGAGACATGTAGGTGATGAATGACACCACATGTTTATGCTTTAACAGTGTAAATGTGGGACGTTCTAGAGATATGGTCAATACTGCATCGGCAAAATGTAGCTGTGAGACTACCTAACATCAGACTGTGACATCTGTATGCAAGAGGAAGCAGTAACGTTATTTCCAACCGGAGAATACAGGACATCTGCAGTTATACAGAGTGAGTAATCGAAATTTGTGACATAAGCACGAGACATGTAGGTGATGAATGACACCGCATGTATATGCTTTAACAGTGTAAATGTGGGACGTTCTAGAGATATGGTCAATACTGCATCGGCAAAATGTAGCTGTGAGACTACCTAACATCAGACTGTGACATCTGTTTGCAAGAGGAAGCAGTAACGTTATTTCCAAGCGGAGAATACAGGACATCTGCAGTTATACAGAGTGAGTAATCGAAATTTGTGACATAAGCACGAGACATGTAGGTGATGAATGACACCACATGTTTATGCTTTAACAGTGTAAATGTGGGACGTTCTAGAGATATGGTCAATACTGCATCGGCGAAATGTAGCTGTGAGACTACCTAACATCAGACTGTGACATCTGTATGCAAGAGGAAGCAGTAACGTTATTTCCAACCGGAGAATACAGGACATCTGCAGTTATACAGAATGAGTAATCGAAATTTGTGACATAAGCACGAGACATGTAGGTGATGAATGACACCACATGTATATGCTTTAACAGTGTAAATGTGGGACGTTCTAGAGATATGGTCAATACTGCATCGGCAAAATGTAGCTGTGAGACTACCTAACATCAGACTGTGACATCTGTATGCAAGAGGAAGCAGTAACGTTATTTCCAAGCGGAGAATACAGGACATCTGCAGTTATACAGAGTGAGTAATCGAAATTTGTGACATAAGCACGAGACATGTAGGTGATGAATGACACCACATGTTTATGCTTTAACAGTGTAAATGTGGGACGTTCTAGAGATATGGTCAATACTGCATCGGCAAAATGTAGCTGTGAGACTACCTAACATCAGACTGTGACATCTGTATGCAAGAGGAAGCAGTAACGTTATTTCCAAGCGGAGAATACAGGACATCTGCAGTTATACAGAGTGAGTAATCGAAATTTGTGACATAAGCACGAGACATGTAGGTGATGAATGACACCACATGTATATGCTTTAACAGTGTAAATGTGGGACGTTCTAGAGATATGGTCAATACTGCATCGGCAAAATGTAGCTGTGAGACTACCTAACATCAGACTGTGACATCTGTATGCAAGAGGAAGCAGTAACGTTATTTCCAAGCGGAGAATACAGGACATCTGCAGTTATACAGAGTGAGTAATCGAAATTTGTGACATAAGCACGAGACATGTAGGTGATGAATGACACCACATGTATATGCTTTAACAGTGTAAATGTGGGACGTTCTAGAGATATGGTCAATACTGCATCGGCAAAATGTAGCTGTGAGACTACCTAACATCAGACTGTGACATCTGTATGCAAGAGGAAGCAGTAACGTTATTTCCAAGCGGAGAATACAGGACATCTGCAGTTATACAGAGTGAGTAATCGAAATTTGTGACATAAGCACGAGACATGTAGGTGATGAATGACACCACATGTATATGCTTTAACAGTGTAAATGTGGGACGTTCTAGAGATATGGTCAATACTGCATCGGCAAAATGTAGCTGTGAGACTACCTAACATCAGACTGTGACATCTGTATGCAAGAGGAAGCAGTAACGTTATTTCCAAGCGGAGAATACAGGACATCTGCAGTTATACAGAGTGAGTAATCGAAATTTGTGACATAAGCACGAGACATGTAGGTGATGAATGACACCACATGTTTATGCTTTAACAGTGTAAATGTGGGACGTTCTAGAGATATGGTCAATACTGCATCGGCAAAATGTAGCTGTGAGACTACCTAACATCAGACTGTGACATCTGTATGCAAGAGGAAGCAGTAACGTTATTTCCAAGTGGAGAATACAGGACATCTGCAGTTATACAGAGTGAGTAATCGAAATTTGTGACATAAGCACGAGACATGTAGGTGATGAATGACACCACATGTATATGCTTTAACAGTGTAAATGTGGGACGTTCTAGAGATATGGTCAATACTGCATCGGCAAAATGTAGCTGTGAGACTACCTAACATCAGACTGTGACATCTGTATGCAAGAGGAAGCAGTAACGTTATTTCCAACCGGAGAATACAGGACATCTGCAGTTATACAGAGTGAGTAATCGAAATTTGTGACATAAGCACGAGACATGTAGGTGATGAATGACACCACATGTTTATGCTTTAACAGTGTAAATGTGGGACGTTCTAGAGATATGGTCAATACTGCATCGGCAAAATGTAGCTGTGAGACTACCTAACATCAGACTGTGACATCTGTATGCAAGAGGAAGCAGTAACGTTATTTCCAACCGGAGAATACAGGACATCTGCAGTTATACAGAGTGAGTAATCGAAATTTGTGACATAAGCACGAGACATGTAGGTGATGAATGACACCACATGTATATGCTTTAACAGTGTAAATGTGGGACGTTCTAGAGATATGGTCAATACTGCATCGGCAAAATGTAGCTGTGAGACTACCTAACATCAGACTGTGACATCTGTATGCAAGAGGAAGCAGTAACGTTATTTCCAACCGGAGAATACAGGACATCTGCAGTTATACAGAGTGAGTAATCGAAATTTGTGACATAAGCACGAGACATGTAGGTGATGAATGACACCACATGTTTATGCTTTAACAGTGTAAATGTGGGACGTTCTAGAGATATGGTCAATACTGCATCGGCAAAATGTAGCTGTGAGACTACCTAACATCAGACTGTGACATCTGTATGCAAGAGGAAGCAGTAACGTTATTTCCAAGTGGAGAATACAGGACATCTGCAGTTATACAGAGTGAGTAATCGAAATTTGTGACATAAGCACGAGACATGTAGGTGATGAATGACACCACATGTATATGCTTTAACAGTGTAAATGTGGGACGTTCTAGAGATATGGTCAATACTGCATCGGCAAAATGTAGCTGTGAGACTACCTAACATCAGACTGTGACATCTGTATGCAAGAGGAAGCAGTAACGTTATTTCCAACCGGAGAATACAGGACATCTGCAGTTATACAGAGTGAGTAATCGAAATTTGTGACATAAGCACGAGACATGTAGGTGATGAATGACACCACATGTTTATGCTTTAACAGTGTAAATGTGGGACGTTCTAGAGATATGGTCAATACTGCATCGGCAAAATGTAGCTGTGAGACTACCTAACATCAGACTGTGACATCTGTATGCAAGAGGAAGCAGTAACGTTATTTCCAAGCGGAGAATACAGGACATCTGCAGTTATACAGAGTGAGTAATCGAAATTTGTGACATAAGCACGAGACATGTAGGTGATGAATGACACCACATGTATATGCTTTAACAGTGTAAATGTGGGACGTTCTAGAGATATGGTCAATACTGCATCGGCAAAATGTAGCTGTGAGACTACCTAACATCAGACTGTGACATCTGTATGCAAGAGGAAGCAGTAACATTATTTCCAAGCGGAGAATACAGGACATCTGCAGTTATACAGAGTGAGTAATCGAAATTTGTGACATAAGCACGAGACATGTAGGTGATGAATGACACCACATGTATATGCTTTAACAGTGTAAATGTGGGACGTTCTAGAGATATGGTCAATACTGCATCGGCAACATGTAGCTTCGAGACTACCTAACATCAGACTGTGACATCTGTATGCAAGAGGAAGCAGTAACGTTATTTCCAAGCGGAGAATACAGGACATCTGCAGTTATACAGAGTGAGTAATCGAAATTTGTGACATAAGCACGAGACATGTAGGTGATGAATGACACCACATGTATATGCTTTAACAGTGTAAATGTGGGACGTTCTAGAGATATGGTCAATACTGCATCGGCAAAATGTAGCTGTGAGACTACCTAACATCAGACTGTGACATCTGTATGCAAGAGGAAGCAGTAACGTTATTTCCAACCGGAGAATACAGGACATCTGCAGTTATACAGAGTGAGTAATCGAAATTTGTGACATAAGCACGAGACATGTAGGTGATGAATGACACCACATGTTTATGCTTTAACAGTGTAAATGTGGGACGTTCTAGAGATATGGTCAATACTGCATCGGCAAAATGTAGCTGTGAGACTACCTAACATCAGACTGTGACATCTGTATGCAAGAGGAAGCAGTAACGTTATTTCCAACCGGAGAATACAGGACATCTGCAGTTATACAGAGTGAGTAATCGAAATTTGTGGCATAAGCACGAGACATGTAGGTGATGAATGACACCACATGTTTATGCTTTAACAGTGTAAATGTGGGACGTTCTAGAGATATGGTCAATACTGCATCGGCAAAATGTAGCTGTGAGACTACCTAACATCAGACTGTGACATCTGTATGCAAGAGGAAGCAGTAACGTTATTTCCAACCGGAGAATACAGGACATCTGCAGTTATACAGAGTGAGTAATCGAAATTTGTGACATAAGCACGAGACATGTAGTTGATGAATGACACCACATGTATATGCTTTAACAGTGTAAATGTGGGACGTTCTAGAGATATGGTCAATACTGCATCGGCAAAATGTAGCTGTGAGACTACCTAACATCAGACTGTGACATCTGTATGCAAGAGGAAGCAGTAACGTTATTTCCAACCGGAGAATACAGGACATCTGCAGTTATACAGAGTGAGTAATCGAAATTTGTGACATAAGCACGAGACATGTAGGTGATGAATGACACCACATGTATATGCTTTGACACTGTAAATGTGGGACGTTCTAGAGATATGGTCAATACTGCATCGGCAAAATGTAGCTTCGAGACTACCTAACATCAGACTGTGACATCTGTATGCAAGAGGAAGCAGTAACGTTATTTCCAAGCGGAGAATACAGGACATCTGCAGTTATACAGAGTGAGTAATCGAAATTTGTGACATAAGCACGAGACATGTAGGTGATGAATGACACCACATGTATATGCTTTGACACTGTAAATGTGGGACATTCTAGAGATATGGTCAATACTGCATTGGCAAAATGTAGCTTCGAGACTACCTAACATCAGACTGTGACATCTGTATGCAAGAGGAAGCAGTAACGTTATTTCCAAGCGGAGAATACAGGACATCTGCAGTTATACAGAGTGAGTAATCGAAATTTGTGACATAAGCACGAGACATGTAGGTGATGAATGACACCACATGTTTATGCTTTAACAGTGTAAATGTGGGACGTTCTAGAGATATGGTCAATACTGCATCGGCAAAATGTAGCTGTGAGACTACCTAACGTCAGACTGTGACATCTGTATGCAAGAGGAAGCAGTAACGTTATTTCCAAGCGGAGAATACAGGACATCTGCAGTTATACAGAGTGAGTAATCGAAATTTGTGACATAAGCACGAGACATGTAGGTGATGAATGACACCACATGTATATGCTTTAACAGTGTAAATGTGGGACGTTCTAGAGATATGGTCAATACTGCATCGGCAAAATGTAGCTGTGAGACTACCTAACATCAGACTGTGACATCTGTATGCAAGAGGAAGCAGTAACGTTATTTCCAAGCGGAGAATACAGGACATCTGCAGTTATACAGAGTGAGTAATCGAAATTTGTGACATAAGCACGAGACATGTAGGTGATGAATGACACCACATGTATATGCTTTAACAGTGTAAATGTGGGACGTTCTAGAGATATGGTCAATACTGCATCGGCAAAATGTAGCTGTGAGACTACCTAACATCAGACTGTGACATTTGTATGCAAGAGGAAGCAGTAACGTTATTTCCAAGCGGAGAATACAGGACATCTGCAGTTATACAGAGTGAGTAATCGAAATTTGTGACATAAGCACGAGACATGTAGGTGATGAATGACACCACATGTATATGCTTTAACAGTGTAAATGTGGGACGTTCTAGAGATATGGTCAATACTGCATCGGCAAAATGTAGCTGTGAGACTACCTAACATCAGACTGTGACATCTGTATGCAAGAGGAAGCAGTAACGTTATTTCCAACCGGAGAATACAGGACATCTGCAGTTATACAGAGTGAGTAATCGAAATTTGTGACATAAGCACGAGACATGTAGGTGATGAATGACACCACATGTATATGCTTTAACAGTGTAAATGTGGGACGTTCTAGAGATATGGTCAATACTGCATCGGCAAAATGTAGCTGTGAGACTACCTAACATCAGACTGTGACATCTGTATGCAAGAGGAAGCAGTAACGTTATTTCCAAGCGGAGAATACAGGACATCTGCAGTTATACAGAGTGAGTAATCGAAATTTGTGACATAAGCACGAGACATGTAGGTGATGAATGACACCACATGTTTATGCTTTAACAGTGTAAATGTGGGACGTTCTAGAGATATGGTCAATACTGCATCGGCAAAATGTAGCTGTGAGACTACCTAACATCAGACTGTGACATCTGTATGCAAGAGGAAGCAGTAACGTTATTTCCAACCGGAGAATACAGGACATCTGCAGTTATACAGAGTGAGTAATCGAAATTTGTGACATAAGCACGAGACATGTAGGTGATGAATGACACCACATGTATATGCTTTAACAGTGTAAATGTGGGACGTTCTAGAGATATGGTCAATACTGCATCGGCAAAATGTAGCTGTGAGACTACCTAACATCAGACTGTGACATCTGTATGCAAGAGGAAGCAGTAACGTTATTTCCAAGCGGAGAATACAGGACATCTGCAGTTATACAGAGTGAGTAATCGAAATTTGTGACATAAGCACGAGACATGTAGGTGATGAAAGACACCACATGTTTATGCTTTAACAGTGTAAATGTGGGACGTTCTAGAGATATGGTCAATACTGCATCGGCAAAATGTAGCTGTGAGACTACCTAACATCAGACTGTGACATCTGTATGCAAGAGGAAGCAGTAACGTTATTTCCAAGCGGAGAATACAGGACACCTGCAGTTATACAGAGTGAGTAATCGAAATTTGTGACATAAGCACGAGACATGTAGGTGATGAATGACACCACATGTATATGCTTTAACAGTGTAAATGTGGGACGTTCTAGAGATATGGTCAATACTGCATCGGCAAAATGTAGCTGTGAGACTACCTAACATCAGACTGTGACATCTGTATGCAAGAGGAAGCAGTAACGTTATTTCCAACCGGAGAATACAGGACATCTGCAGTTATACAGAGTGAGTAATCGAAATTTGTGACATAAGCACGAGACATGTAGGTGATGAATGACACCACATGTTTATGCTTTAACAGTGTAAATGTGGGACGTTCTAGAGATATGGTCAATACTGCATCGGCAAAATGTAGCTGTGAGACTACCTAACATCAGACTGTGACATCTGTATGCAAGAGGAAGCAGTAACGTTATTTCCAAGCGGAGAATACAGGACATCTGCAGTTATACAGAGTGAGTAATCGAAATTTGTGACATAAGCACGAGACATGTAGGTGATGAATGACACCACATGTATATGCTTTAACAGTGTAAATGTGGGACGTTCTAGATATATGGTCAATACTGCATCGGCAAAATGTAGCTGTGAGACTACCTAACATCAGACTGTGACATCTGTATGCAAGAGGAAGCAGTAACGTTATTTCCAACCGGAGAATACAGGACATCTGCAGTTATACAGAGTGAGTAATCGAAATTTGTGACATAAGCACGAGACATGTAGGTGATGAATGACACCACATGTATATGCTTTAACACTGTAAATGTGGGACGTTCTAGAGATATGGTCAATACTGCATCGGCAAAATGTAGCTTCGAGACTACCTAACATCAGACTGTGACATCTGTATGCAAGAGGAAGCAGTAACGTTATTTCCAAGCGGAGAATACAGGACATCTGCAGTTATACAGAGTGAGTAATCGAAATTTGTGACATAAGCACGAGACATGTAGGTGATGAATGACACCACATGTATATGCTTTAACAGTGTAAATGTGGGACGTTCTAGAGATATGGTCAATACTGCATCGGCAAAATGTAGCTGTGAGACTACCTAACATCAGACTGTGACATCTGTATGCAAGAGGAAGCAGTAACGTTATTTCCAACCGGAGAATACAGGACATCTGCAGTTATACAGAGTGAGTAATCGAAATTTGTGACATAAGCACGAGACATGTAGGTGATGAATGACACCACATGTTTATGCTTTAACAGTGTAAATGTGGGACGTTCTAGAGATATGGTCAATACTGCATCGGCAAAACGTAGCTGTGAGACTACCTAACATCAGACTGTGACATCTGTATGCAAGAGGAAGCAGTAACGTTATTTCCAACCGGAGAATACAGGACATCTGCAGTTATACAGAGTGAGTAATCGAAATTTGTGACATAAGCACGAGACATGTAGGTGATGAATGACACCACATGTTTATGCTTTAACAGTGTAAATGTGGGACGTTCTAGAGATATGGTCAATACTGCATCGGCAAAATGTAGCTGTGAGACTACCTAACATCAGACTGTGACATCTGTATGCAAGAAGAAGCAGTAACGTTATTTCCAACCGGAGAATACAGGACATCTGCAGTTATACAGAGTGAGTAATCGAAATTTGTGACATAAGCACGAGACATGTAGGTGATGAATGACACCACATGTATATGCTTTAACAGTGTAAATGTGGGACGTTCTAGAGATATGGTCAATACTGCATCGGCAAAATGTAGCTGTGAGACTACCTAACATCAGACTGTGACATCTGTATGCAAGAGGAAGCAGTAACGTTATTTCCAACCGGAGAATACAGGACATCTGCAGTTATACAGAGTGAGTAATCGAAATTTGTGACATAAGCACGAGACATGTAGGTGATGAATGACACCACATGTATATGCTTTGACACTGTAAATGTGGGACGTTCTAGAGATATGGTCAATACTGCATCGGCAAAATGTAGCTTCGAGACTACCTAACATCAGACTGTGACATCTGTATGCAAGAGGAAGCAGTAACGTTATTTCCAAGCGGAGAATACAGGACATCTGCAGTTATACAGAGTGAGTAATCGAAAATTGTGACATAAGCACGAGACATGTAGGTGATGAATGACACCACATGTATATGCTTTGACACTGTAAATGTGGGACGTTCTAGAGATATGGTCAATACTGCATCGGCAAAATGTAGCTTCGAGACTACCTAACATCAGACTGTGACATCTGTATGCAAGAGGAAGCAGTAACGTTATTTCCAAGCGGAGAATACAGGACATCTGCAGTTATACAGAGTGAGTAATCGAAATTTGTGACATAAGCACGAGACATGTAGGTGATGAATGACACCACATGTATATGCTTTAACAGTGTAAATGTGGGACGTTCTAGAGATATGGTCAATACTGCATCGGCAAAATGTAGCTTCGAGACTACCTAACATCAGACTGTGACATCTGTATGCAAGAGGAAGCAGTAACGTTATTTCCAAGCGGAGAATACAGGACATCTGCAGTTATACAGAGTGAGTAATCGAAATTTGTGACATAAGCACGAGACATGTAGGTGATGAATGACACCACATGTTTATGCTTTAACAGTGTAAATGTGGGACGTTCTAGAGATATGGTCAATACTGCATCGGCAAAATGTAGCTGTGAGACTACCTAACATCAGACTGTGACATCTGTATGCAAGAGGAAGCAGTAACGTTATTTCCAAGCGGAGAATACAGGACATCTGCAGTTATACAGAGTGAGTAATCGAAATTTGTGACATAAGCACGAGACATGTAGGTGATGAATGACACCACATGTTTATGCTTTTACAGTGTAAATGTGGGACGTTCTAGAGATATGGTCAATACTGCATCGGCAAAATGTAGCTGTGAGACTACCTAACATCAGACTGTGACATCTGTATGCAAGAGGAAGCAGTAACGTTATTTCCAACCGGAGAATACAGGACATCTGCAGTTATACAGAGTGAGTAATCGAAATTTGTGACATAAGCACGAGACATGTAGGTGATGAATGACACCACATGTATATGCTTTAACACTGTAAATGTGGGACGTTCTAGAGATATGGTCAATACTGCATCGGCAAAATGTAGCTGTGAGACTACCTAACATCAGACTGTGACATCTGTATGCAAGAGGAAGCAGTAACGTTATTTCCAACCGGAGAATACAGGACATCTGCAGTTATACAGAGTGAGTAATCGAAATTTGTGACATAAGCACGAGACATGTAGGTGATGAATGACACCACATGTATATGCTTTAACAGTGTAAATGTGGGACGTTCTAGAGATATGGTCAATACTGCATCGGCAAAATGTAGCTGTGAGACTACCTAACATCAGACTGTGACATCTGTATGCAAGAGGAAGCAGTAACGTTATTTCCAACCGGAGAATACAGGACATCTGCAGTTATACAGAGTGAGTAATCGAAATTTGTGACATAAGCACGAGACATGTAGGTGATGAATGACACCACATGTTTATGCTTTAACAGTGTAAATGTGGGACGTTCTAGAGATATGGTCAATACTGCATCGGCAAAACGTAGCTGTGAGACTACCTAACATCAGACTGTGACATCTGTATGCAAGAGGAAGCAGTAACGTTATTTCCAACCGGAGAATACAGGACATCTGCAGTTATACAGAGTGAGTAATCGAAATTTGTGACATAAGCACGAGACATGTAGGTGATGAATGACACCACATGTTTATGCTTTAACAGTGTAAATGTGGGACGTTCTAGAGATATGGTCAATACTGCATCGGCAAAATGTAGCTGTGAGACTACCTAACATGAGACTGTGACATCTGTATGCAAGAAGAAGCAGTAACGTTATTTCCAACCGGAGAATACAGGACATCTGCAGTTATACAGAGTGAGTAATCGAAATTTGTGACATAAGCACGAGACATGTAGGTGATGAATGACACCACATGTATATGCTTTAACAGTGTAAATGTGGGACGTTCTAGAGATATGGTCAATACTGCATCGGCAAAATGTAGCTGTGAGACTACCTAACATCAGACTGTGACATCTGTATGCAAGAGGAAGCAGTAACGTTATTTCCAACCGGAGAATACAGGACATCTGCAGTTATACAGAGTGAGTAATCGAAATTTGTGACATAAGCACGAGACATGTAGGTGATGAATGACACCACATGTATATGCTTTAACACTGTAAATGTGGGACGTTCTAGAGATATGGTCAATACTGCATCGGCAAAATGTAGCTGTGAGACTACCTAACATCAGACTGTGACATCTGTATGCAAGAGGAAGCAGTAACGTTATTTCCAACCGGAGAATACAGGACATCTGCAGTTATACAGAGTGAGTAATCGAAATTTGTGACATAAGCACGAGACATGTAGGTGATGAATGACACCACATGTATATGCTTTAACAGTGTAAATGTGGGACGTTCTAGAGATATGGTCAATACTGCATCGGCAAAATGTAGCTGTGAGACTACCTAACATCAGACTGTGACATCTGTATGCAAGAGGAAGCAGTAACGTTATTTCCAACCGGAGAATACAGGACATCTGCAGTTATACAGAGTGAGTAATCGAAATTTGTGACATAAGCACGAGACATGTAGGTGATGAATGACACCACATGTTTATGCTTTAACAGTGTAAATGTGGGACGTTCTAGAGATATGGTCAATACTGCATCGGCAAAACGTAGCTGTGAGACTACCTAACATCAGACTGTGACATCTGTATGCAAGAGGAAGCAGTAACGTTATTTCCAACCGGAGAATACAGGACATCTGCAGTTATACAGAGTGAGTAATCGAAATTTGTGACATAAGCACGAGACATGTAGGTGATGAATGACACCACATGTTTATGCTTTAACAGTGTAAATGTGGGACGTTCTAGAGATATGGTCAATACTGCATCGGCAAAATGTAGCTGTGAGACTACCTAACATCAGACTGTGACATCTGTATGCAAGAAGAAGCAGTAACGTTATTTCCAACCGGAGAATACAGGACATCTGCAGTTATACAGAGTGAGTAATCGAAATTTGTGACATAAGCACGAGACATGTAGGTGATGAATGACACCACATGTATATGCTTTAACAGTGTAAATGTGGGACGTTCTAGAGATATGGTCAATACTGCATCGGCAAAATGTAGCTGTGAGACTACCTAACATCAGACTGTGACATCTGTATGCAAGAGGAAGCAGTAACGTTATTTCCAACCGGAGAATACAGGACATCTGCAGTTATACAGAGTGAGTAATCGAAATTTGTGACATAAGCACGAGACATGTAGGTGATGAATGACACCACATGTATATGCTTTGACACTGTAAATGTGGGACGTTCTAGAGATATGGTCAATACTGCATCGGCAAAATGTAGCTTCGAGACTACCTAACATCAGACTGTGACATCTGTATGCAAGAGGAAGCAGTAACGTTATTTCCAAGCGGAGAATACAGGACATCTGCAGTTATACAGAGTGAGTAATCGAAAATTGTGACATAAGCACGAGACATGTAGGTGATGAATGACACCACATGTATATGCTTTGACACTGTAAATGTGGGACGTTCTAGAGATATGGTCAATACTGCATCGGCAAAATGTAGCTTCGAGACTACCTAACATCAGACTGTGACATCTGTATGCAAGAGGAAGCAGTAACGTTATTTCCAAGCGGAGAATACAGGACATCTGCAGTTATACAGAGTGAGTAATCGAAATTTGTGACATAAGCACGAGACATGTAGGTGATGAATGACACCACATGTATATGCTTTAACAGTGTAAATGTGGGACGTTCTAGAGATATGGTCAATACTGCATCGGCAAAATGTAGCTTCGAGACTACCTAACATCAGACTGTGACATCTGTATGCAAGAGGAAGCAGTAACGTTATTTCCAAGCGGAGAATACAGGACATCTGCAGTTATACAGAGTGAGTAATCGAAATTTGTGACATAAGCACGAGACATGTAGGTGATGAATGACACCACATGTTTATGCTTTAACAGTGTAAATGTGGGACGTTCTAGAGATATGGTCAATACTGCATCGGCAAAATGTAGCTGTGAGACTACCTAACATCAGACTGTGACATCTGTATGCAAGAGGAAGCAGTAACGTTATTTCCAAGCGGAGAATACAGGACATCTGCAGTTATACAGAGTGAGTAATCGAAATTTGTGACATAAGCACGAGACATGTAGGTGATGAATGACACCACATGTTTATGCTTTTACAGTGTAAATGTGGGACGTTCTAGAGATATGGTCAATACTGCATCGGCAAAATGTAGCTGTGAGACTACCTAACATCAGACTGTGACATCTGTATGCAAGAGGAAGCAGTAACGTTATTTCCAACCGGAGAATACAGGACATCTGCAGTTATACAGAGTGAGTAATCGAAATTTGTGACATAAGCACGAGACATGTAGGTGATGAATGACACCACATGTATATGCTTTAACACTGTAAATGTGGGACGTTCTAGAGATATGGTCAATACTGCATCGGCAAAATGTAGCTGTGAGACTACCTAACATCAGACTGTGACATCTGTATGCAAGAGGAAGCAGTAACGTTATTTCCAACCGGAGAATACAGGACATCTGCAGTTATACAGAGTGAGTAATCGAAATTTGTGACATAAGCACGAGACATGTAGGTGATGAATGACACCACATGTATATGCTTTGACACTGTAAATGTGGGACGTTCTAGAGATATGGTCAATACTGCATCGGCAAAATGTAGCTTCGAGACTACCTAACATCAGACTGTGACATCTGTATGCAAGAGGAAGCAGTAACGTTATTTCCAACCGGAGAATACAGGACATCTGCAGTTATACAGAGTGAGTAATCGAAATTTGTGACATAAGCACGAGACATGTAGGTGATGAATGACACCACATGTATATGCTTTAACAGTGTAAATGTGGGACGTTCTAGAGATATGGTCAATACTGCATCGGCAAAATGTAGCTGTGAGACTACCTAACATCAGACTGTGACATCTGTATGCAAGAGGAAGCAGTAACGTTATTTCCAAGCGGAGAATACAGGACATCTGCAGTTATACAGAGTGAGTAATCGAAATTTGTGACATAAGCACGAGACATGTAGGTGATGAATGACACCACATGTATATGCTTTGACACTGTAAATGTGGGACGTTCTAGAGATATGGTCAATACTGCATCGGCAAAATGTAGCTGTGAGACTACCTAACATCAGACTGTGACATCTGTATGCAAGAGGAAGCAGTAACGTTATTTCCAACCGGAGAATACAGGACATCTGCAGTTATACAGAGTGAGTAATCGAAATTTGTGACATAAGCACGAGACATGTAGGTGATGAATGACACCACATGTATATGCTTTAACAGTGTAAATGTGGGACGTTCTAGAGATATGGTCAATACTGCATCGGCAAAATGTAGCTGTGAGACTACCTAACATCAGACTGTGACATCTGTATGCAAGAGGAAGCAGTAACGTTATTTCCAACCGGAGAATACAGGACATCTGCAGTTATACAGAGTGAGTAATCGAAATTTGTGACATAAGCACGAGACATGTAGGTGATGAATGACACCACATGTATATGCTTTAACAGTGTAAATGTGGGACGTTCTAGAGATATGGTCAATACTGCATCGGCAAAATGTAGCTGTGAGACTACCTAACATCAGACTGTGACATCTGTATGCAAGAGGAAGCAGTAACGTTATTTCCAACCGGAGAATACAGGACATCTGCAGTTATACAGAGTGAGTAATCGAAATTTGTGACATAAGCACGAGACATGTAGGTGATGAATGACACCACATGTATATGCTTTAACAGTGTAAATGTGGGCCGTTCTAGAGATATGGTCAATACTGCATCGGCAAAATGTAGCTGTGAGACTACCTAACATCAGACTGTGACATCTGTATGCAAGAGGAAGCAGTAACGTTATTTCCAAGCGGAGAATACAGGACATCTGCAGTTATACAGAGTGAGTAATCGAAATTTGTGACATAAGCACGAGACATGTAGGTGATGAATGACACCACATGTATATGCTTTGACACTGTAAATGTGGGACGTTCTAGAGATATGGTCAATACTGCATCGGCAAAATGTAGCTGTGAGACTACCTAACATCAGACTGTGACATCTGTATGCAAGAGGAAGCAGTAACGTTATTTCCAACCGGAGAATACAGGACATCTGCAGTTATACAGAGTGAGTAATCGAAATTTGTGACATAAGCACGAGACATGTAGGTGATGAATGACACCACATGTATATGCTTTAACAGTGTAAATGTGGGACGTTCTAGAGATATGGTCAATACTGCATCGGCAAAATGTAGCTGTGAGACTACCTAACATCAGACTGTGACATCTGTATGCAAGAGGAAGCAGTAACGTTATTTCCAACCGGAGAATACAGGACATCTGCAGTTATACAGAGTGAGTAATCGAAATTTGTGACATAAGCACGAGACATGTAGGTGATGAATGACACCACATGTATATGCTTTGACACTGTAAATGTGGGACGTTCTAGAGATATGGTCAATACTGCATCGGCAAAATGTAGCTGTGAGACTACCTAACATCAGACTGTGACATCTGTATGCAAGAGGAAGCAGTAACGTTATTTCCAACCGGAGAATACAGGACATCTGCAGTTATACAGAGTGAGTAATCGAAATTTGTGACATAAGCACGAGACATGTAGGTGATGAATGACACCACATGTATATGCTTTAACAGTGTAAATGTGGGACGTTCTAGAGATATGGTCAATACTGCATCGGCAAAATGTAGCTGTGAGACTACCTAACATCAGACTGTGACATCTGTATGCAAGAGGAAGCAGTAACGTTATTTCCAACCGGAGAATACAGGACATCTGCAGTTATACAGAGTGAGTAATCGAAATTTGTGACATAAGCACGAGACATGTAGGTGATGAATGACACCACATGTATATGCTTTAACAGTGTAAATGTGGGACGTTCTAGAGATATGGTCAATACTGCATCGGCAAAATGTAGCTGTGAGACTACCTAACATCAGACTGTGACATCTGTATGCAAGAGGAAGCAGTAACGTTATTTCCAAGCGGAGAATACAGGACATCTGCAGTTATACAGAGTGAGTAATCGAAATTTGTGACATAAGCACGAGACATGTAGGTGATGAATGACACCACATGTATATGCTTTAACAGTGTAAATGTGGGACGTTCTAGAGATATGGTCAATACTGCATCGGCAAAATGTAGCTTCGAGACTACCTAACATCAGACTGTGACATCTGTATGCAAGAGGAAGCAGTAACGTTATTTCCAAGCGGAGAATACAGGACATCTGCAGTTATACAGAGTGAGTAATCGAAATTTGTGACATAAGCACGAGACATGTAGGTGATGAATGACACCACATGTATATGCTTTAACAGTGTAAATGTGGGACGTTCTAGAGATATGGTCAATACTGCATCGGCAAAATGTAGCTGTGAGACTACCTAACATCAGACTGTGACATCTGTATGCAAGAGGAAGCAGTAACGTTATTTCCAACCGGAGAATACAGGACATCTGCAGTTATACAGAGTGAGTAATCGAAATTTGTGACATAAGCACGAGACATGTAGGTGATGAATGACACCACATGTATATGCTTTAACAGTGTAAATGTGGGACGTTCTAGAGATATGGTCAATACTGCATCGGCAAAATGTAGCTGTGAGACTACCTAACATCAGACTGTGACATCTGTATGCAAGAGGAAGCAGTAACGTTATTTCCAAGCGGAGAATACAGGACATCTGCAGTTATACAGAGTGAGTAATCGAAATTTGTGACATAAGCACGAGACATGTAGGTGATGAATGACACCACATGTATATGCTTTGACACTGTAATTGTGGGACGTTCTAGAGATATGGTCAATACTGCATCGGCAAAATGTAGCTGTGAGACTACCTAACATCAGACTGTGACATCTGTATGCAAGAGGAAGCAGTAACGTTATTTCCAACCGGAGAATACAGGACATCTGCAGTTATACAGAGTGAGTAATCGAAATTTGTGACATAAGCACGAGACATGTAGGTGATGAATGACACCACATGTATATGCTTTAACACTGTAAATGTGGGACGTTCTAGAGATATGGTCAATACTGCATCGGCAAAATGTAGCTGTGAGACTACCTAACATCAGACTGTGACATCTGTATGCAAGAGGAAGCAGTAACGTAATTTCCAACCGGAGAATACAGGACATCTGCAGTTATACAGAGTGAGTAATCGAAATTTGTGACATAAGCACGAGACATGTAGGTGATGAATGACACCACATGTATATGCTTTGACACTGTAAATGTGGGACGTTCTAGAGATATGGTCAATACTGCATCGGCAAAATGTAGCTGTGAGACTACCTAACATCAGACTGTGACATCTGTATGCAAGAGGAAGCAGTAACGTTATTTCCAAGGGGAGAATACAGGACATCTGCAGTTATACAGAGTGAGTAATCGAAATTTGTGACATAAGCACGAGACATGTAGGTGATGAATGACACCACATGTATATGCTTTAACAGTGTAAATGTGGGACGTTCTAGAGATATGGTCAATACTGCATCGGCAAAATGTAGCTGTGAGACTACCTAACATCAGACTGTGACATCTGTATGCAAGAGGAAGCAGTAACGTTATTTCCAAGCGGAGAATACAGGACATCTGCAGTTATACAGAGTGAGTAATCGAAATTTGTGACATAAGCACGAGACATGTAGGTGATGAATGACACCACATGTATATGCTTTAACAGTGTAAATGTGGGACGTTCTAGAGATATGGTCAATACTGCATCGGCAAAATGTAGCTTCGAGACTACCTAACATCAGACTGTGACATCTGTATGCAAGAGGAAGCAGTAACGTTATTTCCAACCGGAGAATACAGGACATCTGCAGTTATACAGAGTGAGTAATCGATATTTGTGACATAAGCACGAGACATGTAGGTGATGAATGACACCACATGTATATGCTTTAACAGTGTAAATGTGGGACGTTCTAGAGATATGGTCAATACTGCATCGGCAAAATGTAGCTTCGAGACTACCTAACATCAGACTGTGACATCTGTATGCAAGAGGAAGCAGTAACGTTATTTCCAACCGGAGAATACAGGACATCTGCAGTTATACAGAGTGAGTAATCGAAATTTGTGACATAAGCACGAGACATGTAGGTGATGAATGACACCACATGTATATGCTTTAACAGTGTAAATGTGGGACGTTCTAGAGATATGGTCAATACTGCATCGGCAAAATGTAGCTGTGAGACTACCTAACATCAGACTGTGACATCTGTGTGCAAGAGGAAGCAGTAACGTTATTTCCAACCGGAGAATACAGGACATCTGCAGTTATACAGAGTGAGTAATCGAAATTTGTGACATAAGCACGAGACATGTAGGTGATGAATGACACCACATGTATATGCTTTAACAGTGTAAATGTGGGACGTTCTAGAGATATGGTCAATACTGCATCGGCAAAATGTAGCTGTGAGACTACCTAACATCAGACTGTGACATCTGTATGCAAGAGGAAGCAGTAACGTTATTTCCAACCGGAGAATACAGGACATCTGCAGTTATACAGAGTGAGTAATCGAAATTTGTGACATAAGCACGAGACATGTAGGTGATGAATGACACCACATGTATATGCTTTAACAGTGTAAATGTGGGACGTTCTAGAGATATGGTCAATACTGCATCGGCAAAATGTAGCTGTGAGATTACCTAACATCAGACTGTGACATCTGTATGCATGAGGAAGCAGTAACGTTATTTCCAACCGGAGAATACAGGACATCTGCAGTTATACAGAGTGAGTAATCGAAATTTGTGACATAAGCACGAGACATGTAGGTGATGAATGACACCACATGTATATGCTTTAACAGTGTAAATGTGGGACGTTCTAGAGATATGGTCAATACTGCATCGGCAAAATGTAGCTGTGAGACTACCTAACATCAGACTGTGACATCTGTATGCAAGAGGAAGCAGTAACGTTATTTCCAACCGGAGAATACAGGACATCTGCAGTTATACAGAGTGAGTAATCGAAATTTGTGACATAAGCACGAGACATGTAGGTGATGAATGACACCACATGTATATGCTTTAACAGTGTAAATGTGGGACGTTCTAGAGATATGGTCAATACTGCATCGGCAAAATGTAGCTGTGAGACTACCTAACATCAGACTGTGACATCTGTATGCAAGAGGAAGCAGTAACGTTATTTCCAAGCGGAGAATACAGGACATCTGCAGTTATACAGAGTGAGTAAACGAAATTTGTGACATAAGCACGAGACATGTAGGTGATGAATGACACCACATGTATATGCTTTAACAGTGTAAATGTGGGACGTTCTAGAGATTTGGTCAATACTGCATCGGCAAAATGTAGCTGTGAGACTACCTAACATCAGACTGTGACATCTGTATGCAAGAGGAAGCAGTAACGTTATTTCCAAGCGGAGAATACAGGACTTCTGCAGTTATACAGAGTGAGTAATCGAAATTTGTGACATAAGCACGAGACATGTAGGTGATGAATGACACCACATGTATATGCTTTAACAGTGTAAATGTGGGACGTTCTAGAGATATGGTCAATACTGCATCGGCAAAATGTAGCTGTGAGACTACCTAACATCAGACTGTGACATCTGTATGCAAGAGGAAGCAGTAACGTTATTTCCAACCGGAGAATACAGGACATCTGCAGTTATACAGAGTGAGTAATCGAAATTTGTGACATAAGCACGAGACATGTAGGTGATGAATGACACCACATGTATATGCTTTAACAGTGTAAATGTGGGACGTTCTAGAGATATGGTCAATACTGCATCGGCAAAATGTAGCTGTGAGACTACCTAACATCAGACTATGACATCTGTATGCAAGAGGAAGCAGTAACGTTATTTCCAAGCGGAGAATACAGGACATCTGCAGTTATACAGAGTGAGTAATCGAAATTTGTGACATAAGCACGAGACATGTAGGTGATGAATGACACCACATGTATATGCTTTAACAGTGTAAATGTGGGACGTTCTAGAGATATGGTCAATACTGCATCGGCAAAATGTAGCTGTGAGACTACCTAACATCAGACTGTGACATCTGTATGCAAGAGGAAGCAGTAACGTTATTTCCAACCGGAGAATACAGGACATCTGCAGTTATACAGAGTGAGTAATCGAAATTTGTGACATAAGCACGAGACATGTAGGTGATGAATGACACCACATGTATATGCTTTAACAGTGTAAATGTGGGACGTTCTAGAGATATGGTCAATACTGCATCGGCAAAATGTAGCTGTGAGACTACCTAACATCAGACTGTGACATCTGTATGCAAGAGGAAGCAGTAACGTTATTTCCAAGCGGAGAATACAGGACATCTGCAGTTATACAGAGTGAGTAATCGAAATTTGTGACATAAGCACGAGACATGTAGGTGATGAATGACACCACATGTATATGCTTTAACAGTGTAAATGTGGGACGTTCTAGAGATATGGTCAATACTGCATCGGCAAAATGTAGCTGTGAGACTACCTAACATCAGACTGTGACATCTGTATGCAAGAGGAAGCAGTAACGTTATTTCCAAGCGGAGAATACAGGACATCTGCAGTTATACAGAGTGAGTAATCGAAATTTGTGACATAAGCACGAGACATGTAGGTGATGAATGACACCACATGTATATGCTTTAACAGTGTAAATGTGGGACGTTCTAGAGATATGGTCTATACTGCATCGGCAAAATGTAGCTGTGAGACTACCTAACATCAGACTGTGACATCTGTATGCAAGAGGAAGCAGTAACGTTATTTCCAACCGGAGAATACAGGACATCTGCAGTTATACAGAGTGAGTAATCGTAATTTGTGACATAAGCACGAGACATGTAGGTGATGAATGACACCACATGTATATGCTTTAACAGTGTAAATGTGGGACGTTCTAGAGATATGGTCAATACTGCATCGGCAAAATGTAGCTGTGAGACTACCTAACATCAGACTGTGACATCTGTATGTAAGAGGAAGCAGTAACGTTATTTCCAACCGGAGAATACAGGACATCTGCAGTTATACAGAGTGAGTAATCGAAATTTGTGACATAAGCACGAGACATGTAGGTGATGAATGACACCACATGTTTATGCTTTAACAGTGTAAATGTGGGACGTTCTAGAGATATGGTCAATACTGCATCGGCAAAATGTAGCTGTGAGACTACCTAACATCAGACTGTGACATCTGTATGCAAGAGGAAGCAGTAACGTTATTTCCAAGCGGAGAATACAGGACATCTGCAGTTATACAGAGTGAGTAATCGAAATTTGTGACATAAGCACGAGACATGTAGGTGATGAATGACACCACATGTATATGCTTTAACAGTGTAAATGTGGGACGTTCTAGAGATATGGTCAATACTGCATCGGCAAAATGTAGCTTCGAGACTACCTAACATCAGACTGTGACATCTGTATGCAAGAGGAAGCAGTAACGTTATTTCCAAGCGGAGAATACAGGACATCCGCAGTTATACAGAGTGAGTAATCGAAATTTGTGACATAAGCACGAGACATGTAGGTGATGAATGACACCACATGTATATGCATTAACAGTGTAAATGTGGGACGTTCTAGAGATATGGTCAATACTGCATCGGCAAAATGTAGCTTCGAGACTACCTAACATCAGACTGTGACATCTGTATGCAAGAGGAAGCAGTAACGTTATTTCCAAGCGGAGAATACAGGACATCCGCAGTTATACAGAGTGAGTAATCGAAATTTGTGACATAAGCACAAGACATGTAGGTGATGAATGACACCACATGTATATGCTTTAACAGTGTAAATGTGGGACGTTCTAGAGATATGGTCAATACTGCATCGGCAAAATGTAGCTGTGAGACTACCTAACATCAGACTGTGACATCTGTATGCAAGAGGAAGCAGTAACGTTATTTCCAAGCGGAGAATACAGGACATCTGCAGTTATACAGAGTGAGTTATCGAAATTTGTGACATAAGCACGAGACATGTAGGTGATGAATGACACCACATGTATATGCTTTAACAGTGTATATGTGGGACGTTCTAGAGATATGGTCAATACTGCATCGGCAAAATGTAGCTGTGAGACTACCTAACATCAGACTGTGACATCTGTATGCAAGAGGAAGCAGTAACGTTATTTCCAACCGGAGAATACAGGACATCTGCAGTTATACAGAGTGAGTAATCGAAATTTGTGACATAAGCACGAGACATGTAGGTGATGAATGACACCACATGCATATGCTTTAACAGTGTAAATGTGGGACGTTCTAGAGATATGGTCAATACTGCATCGGCAAAATGTAGCTTCGAGACTACCTAACATCAGACTGTGACATCTGTATGCAAGAGGAAGCAGTAACGTTATTTCCAACCGGAGAATACAGGACATCTGCAGTTATACAGAGTGAGTAATCGAAATTTGTGACATAAGCACGAGACATGTAGGTGATGAATGACACCACATGTATATGCTTTAACACTGTAAATGTGGGACGTTCTAGAGATATGGTCAATACTGCATCGGCAAAATGTAGCTGTGAGACTACCTAACATCAGACTGTGACATCTGTATGCAAGAGGAAGCAGTAACGTTATTTCCAAGCGGAGAATACAGGACATCAGCAGTTATACAGAGTGAGTAATCGAAATTTGTGACATAAGCACGAGACATGTAGGTGATGAATGACACCACATGTATATGCTTTAACAGTGTAAATGTGGGACGTTCTAGAGATATGGTCAATACTGCATCGGCAAAATGTAGCTGTGAGACTACCTAACATCAGACTGTGACATCTGTATGCAAGAGGAAGCAGTAACGTTATTTCCAAGTGGAGAATACAGGACATCTGCAGTTGTACAGAGTGAGTAATCGAAATTTGTGACATAAGCACGAGACATGTAGGTGATTAATGACACCACATGTATATGCTTCAACAGTGTAAATGTGGGACGTTCTAGAGATATGGTCAATACTGCATCGGCAAAATGTAGCTTCGAGACTACCTAACATCAGACTGTGACATGTGTATACAAGAGGAAGCAGTAACGTTATTTCCAAGCGGAGAATACAGGACATCTGCAGTTATACAGAGTGAGTAATCGAAATTTGTGACATAAGCACGAGACATGTAGGTGATGAATGACACCACATGTATATGCTTTAACAGTGTAAATGTGGGACGTTCTAGAGATATGGTCAATACTGCATCGGCAAAATGTAGCTTCGAGACTACCTAACATCAGACTGTGACATGTGTATGCAAGAGGAAGCAGTAACGTTATTTCCAAGCGGAGTATACAGGACATCTGCAGTTATACAGAGTGAGTAATCGAAATTTGTGACATAAGCACGAGACATGTAGGTGATGAATGACACCACATGTATATGCTTTAACAGTGTAAATGTGGGACGTTCTAGAGATATGGTCAATACTGCATCGGCAAAATGTAGCTGTGAGACTACCTAACATCAGACTGTGACATCTGTATGCAAGAGGAAGCAGTAACGTTATTTCCAAGCGGAGAATACAGGACATCTGCAGTTATACAGAGTGAGTAATCGAAATTTGTGACATAAGCACGAGACATGTAGGTGATGAATGACACCACATGTATATGCTTTAACAGTGTAAATGTGGGACGTTCTAGAGATATGGTCAATACTGCATCGGCAAAATGTAGTTTCGAGACTACCTAACATCAGACTGTGACATGTGTATGCAAAAGGAAGCAGTAACGTTATTTCCAAGCGGAGAATACAGGACATCTGCAGTTATACAGAGTGAGTAATCGAAATTTGTGACATAAGCACGAGACATGTAGGTGATGAATGACACCACATGTATATGCTTTAACAGTGTAAATGTGGGACGTTCTAGAGATATGGTCAATACTGCATCGGCAAAATGTAGCTTCGAGACTACCTAACATCAGACTGTGACATCTGTATGCAAGAGGAAGCAGTAACGTTATTTCCAACCGGAGAATACAGGACATCTGCAGTTATACAGAGTGAGTAATCGAAATTTGTGACATAAGCACGAGACATGTAGGTGATGAATGACACCACATGTATATGCTTTAACAGTGTAAATGTGGGACGTTCTAGAGATATGGTCAATACTGCATCGGCAAAATGTAGCTGTGAGACTACCTAACATCAGACTGTGCCATCTGTACGCAAGAGGAAGCAGTAACGTCATTTCCAACCGGAGAATACAGGACATCTGCAGTTATACAGAGTGAGTAATCGAAATTTGTGACATAAGCACGAGACATGTAGGTGATGAATAACACCACATGTATATGCTTTAACACTGTAAATGTGGGACGTTCTAGAGATATGGTCAATACTGCATCGGCAAAATGTAGCTGTGAGACTACCTAACATCAGACTGTGACATCTGTATGCAAGAGGAAGCAGTAACGTTATTTCCAACCGGAGAATACAGGACATCTGCAGTTATACAGAGTGAGTAATCGAAATTTGTGACATAAGCACGAGACATGTAGGTGATGAATGACACCACATGTATATGCTTTAACAGTGTAAATGTGGGACGTTCTAGAGATATGGTCAATACTGCATCGGCAAAATGTAGCTTCGAGACTACCTAACATCAGACTGTGACATCTGTATGCAAGAGGAAGCAGTAACGTAATTTCCAACCGGAGAATACAGGACATCTGCAGTTATACAGAGTGAGTAATCGAAATTTGTGACATAAGCACGAGACATGTAGGTGATGAATGACACCACATGTATATGCTTTAACAGTGTAAATGTGGGACGTTCTAGAGATATGGTCAATACTGCATCGGCAAAATGTAGCTGTGAGACTACCTAACATCAGACTGTGACATCTGTATGCAAGAGGAAGCAGTAACGTTATTTCCAACCGGAGAATACAGGACATCTGCAGTTATACAGAGTGAGTAATCGAAATTTGTGACATAAGCACGAGACATGTAGGTGATGAATGACACCACATGTATATGCTTTGACACTGTAAATGTGGGACGTTCTAGAGATATGGTCAATACTGCATCGGCAAAATGTAGCTGTGAGACTACCTAACATCAGACTGTGACATCTGTATGCAAGAGGAAGCAGTAACGTTATTTCCAAGCGGAGAATACAGGACATCTGCAGTTATACAGAGTGAGTAATCGAAATTTGTGACATAAGCACGAGACATGTAGGTGATGAATGACACCACATGTATATGCTTTAACAGTGTAAATGTGGGACGTTCTAGAGATATGGTCAATACTGCATCGGCAAAATGTAGCTGTGAGACTACCTAACATCAGACTGTGACATCTGTATGCAAGAGGAAGCAGTAACGTTATTTCCAACCGGAGAATACAGGACATCTGCAGTTATACAGAGTGAGTAATCGAAATTTGTGACATAAGCACGAGACATGTAGGTGATGAATGACACCACATGCATATGCTTTAACAGTGTAAATGTGGGACGTTCTAGAGATATGGTCAATACTGCATCGGCAAAATGTAGCTTCGAGACTACCTAACATCAGACTGTGACATCTGTATGCAAGAGGAAGCAGTAACGTTATTTCCAAGCGGAGAATACAGGACATCCGCAGTTATACAGAGTGAGTAATCGAAATTTGTGACATAAGCACGAGACATGTAGGTGATGAATGACACCACATGTATATGCTTTAACAGTGTAAATGTGGGACGTTCTAGAGATATGGTCAATACTGCATTGGCAAAATGTAGCTGTGAGACTACCTAACATCAGACTGTGACATCTGTATGCGAGAGGAAACAGTAACGTTATTTCCAACCGGAGAATACAGGACATCTGCAGTTATACAGAGTGAGTAATCGAAATTTGTGACATAAGCACGAGACATGTAGGTGATGAATGACACCACATGTATATGCTTTAACACTGTAAATGTGGGACGTTCTAGAGATATGGTCAATACTGCATCGGCAAAATGTAGCTGTGAGACTACCTAACATCAGACTGTGACATCTGTATGCAAGAGGAAGCAGTAACGTTATTTCCAAGCGGAGAATACAGGACATCAGCAGTTATACTGAGTGAGTAATCGAAATTTGTGACATAAGCACGAGACATGTAGGTGATGAATGACACCACATGTATATGCTTTAACAGTGTAAATGTGGGACGTTCTAGAGATATGGTCAATACTGCATCGGCAAAATGTAGCTGTGAGACTACCTAACATCAGACTGTGACATCTGTATGCAAGAGGAAGCAGTAACGTTATTTCCAAGCGGAGAATACAGGACATCTGCAGTTATACAGAGTGGGTAATCGAAATTTGTGACATAAGCTCGAGACATGTAGGTGATGAATGACACCACATGTATATGCTTTAACAGTGTAAATGTGGGACGTTCTAGAGATATGGTCAATACTGCATCGGCAAAATGTAGCTGTGAGACTACCTAACATCAGACTGTGACATCTGTATGCAAGAGGAAGCAGTAACGTTATTTCCAAGCGGAGAATACAGGACATCTGCAGTTATACAGAGTGAGTAATCGAAATTTGTGACATAAGCACGAGACATGTAGGTGATGAATGACACCACATGTATATGCTTTAACAGTGTAAGTGTGGGACGTTCTAGAGATATGGTCAATACTGCATCGGCAAAATGTAGTTTCGAGACTACCTAACATCAGACTGTGACATGTGTATGCAAAACGAAGCAGTAACGTTATTTCCAAGCGGAGAATACAGGACATCTGCAGTTATACAGTGTGAGTAATCGAAATTTGTGACATAAGCACGAGACATGTAGGTGATGAATGACACCACATGTATATGCTTTAACAGTGTAAATGTGGGACGTTCTAGAGATATGGTCAATACTGCATCGGCAAAATGTAGCTTCGAGACTACCTAACATCAGACTGTGACATCTGTATGCAAGAGGAAGCAGTAACGTTATTTCCAACCGGAGAATACAGGACATCTGCAGTTATACAGAGTGAGTAATCGAAATTTGTGACATAAGCACGAGACATGTAGGTGATGAACGACACCACATGTATATGCTTTAACAGTGTAAATGTGGGACGTTCTAGAGATATGGTCAATACTGCATCGGCAAAATGTAGCTGTGAGACTACCTAACATCAGACTGTGCCATCTGTATGCAAGAGGAAGCAGTAACGTCATTTCCAACCGGAGAATACAGGACATCTGCAGTTATACAGAGTGAGTAATCGAAATTTGTGACATAAGCACGAGACATGTAGGTGATGAATAACACCACATGTATATGCTTTAACTCTGTAAATGTGGGACGTTCTAGAGATATGGTCAATACTGCATCGGCAAAATGTAGCTGTGAGACTACCTAACATCAGACTGTGACATCTGTATGCAAGAGGAAGCAGTAACGTTATTTCCAACCGGAGAATACAGGACATCTGCAGTTATACAGAGTGAGTAATCGAAATTTGTGACATAAGCACGAGACATGTAGGTGATGAATGACACCACATGTATATGCTTTAACACTGTAAATGTGGGACGTTCTAGAGATATGGTCAATACTGCATCGGCAAAATGTAGCTTCGAGACTACCTAACATCAGACTGTGACATCTGTATGCAAGAGGAAGCAGTAACGTAATTTCCAACCGGAGAATACAGGACATCTGCAGTTATACAGAGTGAGTAATCGAAATTTGTGACATAAGCACGAGACATGTAGGTGATGAATGACACCACATGTATATGCTTTAACAGTGTAAATGTGGGACGTTCTAGAGATATGGTCAATACTGCATCGGCAAAATGTAGCTGTGAGACTACCTAACATCAGACTGTGACATCTGTATGCAAGAGGAAGCAGTAACGTTATTTCCAACCGGAGAATACAGGACATCTGCAGTTATACAGAGTGAGTAATCGAAATTTGTGACATAAGCACGAGACATGTAGGTGATGAATGACACCACATGTATATGCTTTGACACTGTAAATGTGGGACGTTCTAGAGATATGGTCAATACTGCATCGGCAAAATGTAGCTTCGAGACTACCTAACATCAGACTGTGACATCTGTATGCAAGAGGAAGCAGTAACGTTATTTCCAAGCGGAGAATACAGGAAATCTTCAGTTATACAGAGTGAGTAATCGAAATTTGTGACATAAGCACGAGACATGTAGGTGATGAATGACACCACATGTATATGCTTTAACAGTGTAAATGTGGGACGTTCTAGAGATATGGTCAATACTGCATCGGCAAAATGTAGCTTCGAGACTACCTAACATCAGACTGTGACATGTGTATGCAAGAGGAAGCAGTAACGTTATTTCCAAGCGGAGAATACAGGACATCTGCAGTTATACAGAGTGAGTAATCGAAATTTGTGACATAAGCACGAGACATGTAGGTGATGAATGACACCACATGTATATGCTTTAACAGTGTAAATGTGGGACGTTCTAGAGATATGGTCAATACTGCATCGGCAAAATGTAGCTGTGAGACTACCTAACATCAGACTGTGACATCTGTATGCAAGAGGAAGCAGTAACGTTATTTCCAAGCGGAGAATACAGGACATCTGCAGTTATACAGAGTGAGTAATCGAAATTTGTGACATAAGCACGAGACATGTAGGTGATGAATGACACCACATGTATATGCTTTAACAGTGTAAATGTGGGACGTTCTGGAGATATGGTCAATACTGCATCGGCAAAATGTAGCTTCGAGACTACCTAACATCAGACTGTGACATGTGTATGCAAGAGGAAGCAGTAACGTTATTTCCAAGCGGAGAATACAGGACATCTGCAGTTATACAGAGTGAGTAATCGAAATTTGTGACATAAGCACGAGACATGTAGGTGATGAATGACACCACATGTATATGCTGTAACAGTGTGAATGTGGGACGTTCAAGAGATATGGTCAATACTGCATCGGCAAAATGTAGCTTCGAGACTACCTAACATCAGACTGTGACATGTGAATGCAAGAGGAAGCAGTAACGTTATTTCCAAGCGGAGAATACAGGACATCTGCAGTTATACAGAGTGAGTAATCGAAATTTGTGACATAAGCACGAGACATGTAGGTGATGAATGACACCACATGTATATGCTTTAACAGTGTAAATGTGGGACGTTCTAGAGATATGGTCAATACTGCATCGGCAAAATGTAGCTGTGAGACTACCTAACATCAGACTGTGACATGTGTATGCAAGAGGAAGCAGTAACGTTATTTCCAAGCGGAGAATACAGGACATCTGCAGTTATACAGAGTGAGTAATCGAAATTTGTGACATAAGCACGAGACATGTAGGTGATGAATGACACCACATGTATATGCTTTAACAGTGTAAATGTGGGACGTTCTAGAGATATGTTCAATACTGCATCGGCAAAATGTAGCTTCGAGACTACCTAACATCAGACTGTGACGTGTGTATGCAAGAGGAAGCAGTAACGTTATTTCCAAGCGGAGAATACAGGACATCTGCAGTTATACAGAGTGAGTAATCGAAATTTGTGACATAAGCACGAGACATGTGGGTGATGAATGACACCACATGTATACGCTTTAACAGTGTAAATGTGGGACGTTCTAGAGATATGGTCAATACTGCATCGGCAAAATGTAGCTTCGAGACTACCTAACATCAGACTGTGACATGTGTATGCAAGAGGAAGCAGTAACGTCATTTCCAACCGGAGAATACAGGACATCAGCAGTTACACAGAGTGAGTAATCGAAATTTGTGACATAAGCACGAGACATGTAGGTGATGAATGACACCACATGTATATGCTTTAACAGTGTAAATGTGGGACGTTCTAGAGATATGGTCAATACTGCATCGGCAAAATGTAGCTGTGAGACTACCTAACATCAGACTGTGACATCTGTATGCAAGAGGAAGCAGTAACGTTATTTCCAAGTGGAGAATACAGGACATCTGCAGTTATACAGAGTGAGTAATCGAAATTTGTGACATAAGCACGAGACATGTAGGTGATGAATGACACCACATGTATATGCTTTAACAGTGTAAATGTGGGACGTTCTAGAGATATGGTCGATACTGCATCGGCAAAATGTAGCTTCGAGACTACCTAACATCAGACTGTGACATGTGTATGCAAGAGGAAGCAGTAACGTTATTTCCAAGCGGAGAATACAGGACATCTGCAGTTATACAGAGTGAGTAATCGAAATTTGTGACATAAGCACGAGACATGTAGGTGATGAATGACACCACATGTATATGCTTTAACAGTGTAAATGTGGGACGTTCTAGAGATATGGTCAATACTGCATCGGCAAAATGTAGCTGTGAGACTACCTAACATCAGACTGTGACATCTGTATGCAAGAGGAAGCAGTAACGTTATTTCCAAGCGGAGAATACAGGACATCTGCAGTTATACAGAGTGAGTAATCGAAATTTGTGACATAAGCACGAGACATGTAGGTGATGAATGACACCACATGTATATGCTTTAACAGTGTAAATGTGGGACTTTCTAGAGATATGGTCAATACTGCATCGGCAAAATGTAGTTTCGAGACTACCTAACATCAGACTGTGACATGTGTATGCAAAAGGAAGCAGTAACGTTATTTCCAAGCGGAGAATACAGGACATCTGCAGTTATACAGAGTGAGTAATCGAAATTTGTGACATAAGCACGAGACATGTAGGTGATGAATGACACCACATGTATATGCTTTAACAGTGTAAATGTGGGACGTTCTAGAGATATGGTCAATACTGCATCGGCAAAATGTAGCTGTGAGACTACCTAACATCAGACTGTGCCATCTGTATGCAAGAGGAAGCAGTAACGTCATTTCCAACCGGAGAATACAGGACATCTGCAGTTATACAGAGTGAGTAATCGAAATTTGTGACATAAGCACGAGACATGTAGGTGATGAATGACACCACATGTATATGCTTTAACAGTGTAAATGTGGGACGTTGTCGAGATATGGTCAATACTGCATCGGCAAAATGTAGCTGTGAGACTACCTAACATCAGACTGTGACATGTGTATGCAAGAGGAAGCAGTAACGTTATTTCCAAGCGGAGAATACAGGACATCTGCAGTTATACAGAGTGAGTAATCGCAATTTGTGACATAAGCACGAGACATGTAGGTGATGAATGACACCACATGTATATGCTTTAACAGTGTAAATGTGGGACGTTCTAGAGATATGGTCAATACTGCATCGGCAAAATGTAGCTTCGAGACTACCTAACATCAGACTGTGACATCTGTATGCAAGAGGAAGCAGTAACGTTATTTCCAAGCGGAGAATACAGGACATCTGCAGTTATACAGAGAGAGGATTCGAAATTTGTGACATAAGCACGAGACATGTAGGTGATGAATGACACCACATGTATATGCTTTAACAGTGTAAATGTGGGACGTTCTAGAGATATGGTCAATACTGCATCGGCAAAATGTAGCTGCGAGACTACCTAACATCAGACTGTGACATCTGTATGCAAGAGGAAGCAGTAACGTTATTTCCAAGCGGAGAATACAGGACATCTGCAGTTATACAGAGTGAGTAATCGTAATTTGTGACATAAGCACGAGACATGTAGGTGATGAATGACACCACATGTATATGCTTTAACAGTGTAAATGTGGGACGTTCTAGAGATATGGTCAATACTGCATCGGCAAAATGTAGCTGTGAGACTACCTAACATCAGACTGTGACATGTGTATGCAAGAGGAAGCAGTAACGTTATTTCCAAGCGGAGAATACAGGACATCTGCAGTTATACAGAGTGAGTAATCGCAATTTGTGACATAAGCACGAGACATGTAGGTGATGAATGACACCACATGTATACGCTTTAACAGTGTAAATGTGGGACGTTCTAGAGATATGGTCAATACTGCATCGGCAAAATGTAGCTTCGAGACTACCTAACATCAGACTGTGACATCTGTATGCAAGAGGAAGCAGTAACGTTATTTCCAAGCGGAGAATACAGGACATCTGCAGTTATACAGAGTGAGTAATCGAAATTTGTGACATAAGCACGAGACATGTAGGTGATGAATGACACCACATGTATATGCTTTAACAGTGTAAATGTGGGACGTTCTAGAGATATGGTCAATACTGCATCGGCAAAATGTAGCTTCGAGACTACCTAACATCAGACTGTGACATCTGTATGCAAGAGGAAGTAGTAACGTTATTTCCAACCGGAGAATACAGGACATCTGCAGTTATACAGAGTGAGTAATCGAAATTTGTGACATAAGCACGAGACATGTAGGTGATGAATGACACCACATGTATATGCTTTAACAGTGTAAATGTGGGACGTTCTAGAGATATGGTCAATACTGCATCGGCAAAATGTAGCTGTGAGACTACCTAACATCAGACTGTGACATCTGTATGCAAGAGGAAGCAGTAACGTTATTTCCAAGCGGAGAATACAGGACATCTGCAGTTATACAGAGTGAGTAATCGAAATTTGTGACATAAGCACGAGACATGTAGGTGATGAATGACACCACATGTATATGCTTTAACAGTGTAAATGTGGGACGTTGTCGAGATATGGTCAATACTGCATCGGCAAAATGTAGCTTCGAGACTACCTAACATCAGACTGTGACATCTGTATGCAAGAGGAAGCAGTAACGTTATTTCCAAGCGGAGAATACAGGACATCTGCAGTTATACAGAGTGAGTAATCGAAATTTGTGACATAAGCACGAGACATGTAGGTGATGAATGACACCACATGTATATGCTTTAACAGTGTAAATGTGGGACGTTCTAGAGATATGGTCAATACTGCATCGGCAAAATGTAGCTTCGAGACTACCTAACATCAGACTGTGACATGTGTATGCAAGAGGAAGCAGTAACGTTATTTCCAAGCGGAGAATCCAGGACATCTGCAGTTATACAGAGTGAGTAATCGAAATTTGTGACATAAGCACGAGACATGTAGGTGATGAATGACACCACATGTATATGCTTTAACAGTGTAAATGTGGGACGTTCTAGAGATATGGTCAATACTGCATCGGCAAAATGTAGCTTCGAGACTACCTAACATCAGACTGTGACATGTGTATGCAAGAGGAAGCAGTAACGTTATTTCCAAGCGGAGAATCCAGGACATCTGCAGTTATACAGAGTGAGTAATCGAAATTTGTGACATAAGCACGAGACATGTAGGTGATGAATGACACCACATGTATATGCTTTAACAGTGTAAATGTGGGACGTTCTAGAGATATGGTCAATACTGCATCGGCAAAATGTAGCTTCGAGACTACCTAACATCAGACTGTGACATGTGTATGCAAGAGGAAGCAGTAACGTTATTTCCAAGCGGAGAATACAGGACATCTGCAGTTATACAGAGTGAGTAATCGAAATTTGTGACATAAGCACGAGTCATGTAGGTGATGAATGACACCACATGTATATGCTTTAACAGTGTAAATGTGGGACGTTCTAGAGATATGGTCAATACTGCATCGGCAAAATGTAGCTTCGAGACTACCTAACACCAGACTGTGACATCTGTATGCAAGAGGAAGCAGTAACGTTATTTCCAAGCGGAGAATACAGGACATCTGCAGTTATACAGAGTGAGTAATCGAAATTTGTGACATAAGCACAAGACATGTAGGTGATGAATGACACCACATGTATATGCTTTAACAGTGTAAATGTGGGACGTTCTAGAGATATGGTCAATACTGCATCGGCAAAATGTAGCTTCGAGACTACCTAACATCAGACTGTGACATGTGTATGCAAGAGGAAGCAGTAACGTTATTTCCATGCGGAGAATACAGGACATCTGCAGTTATACAGAGTGAGTAATCGAAATTTGTGACATAAGCACGAGACATGTAGGTGATGAATGACACCACATGTATATGCTTTAACAGTGTAAATGTGGGACGTTCTAGAGATATGGTCAATACTGCATCGGCAAAATGTAGCTTCGAGACTACCTAACATCAGACTGTGACATGTGTATGCAAGAGGAAGCAGTAACGTTATTTCCAAGCGGAGAATACAGGACATCTGCAGTTATACAGAGTGAGTAATCGAAATTTGTGACATAAGCACGAGACATGTAGGTGATGAATGACACCACATGTATATGCTTTAACAGTGTAAATGTGGGACGTTCTAGAGATATGGTCAATACTGCATCGGCAAAATGTAGCTTCGAGACTACCTAACATCAGACTGTGACATGTGTATGCAAGAGGAAGCAGTAACGTTATTTCCAAGCGGAGAATACAGGACATCTGCAGTTATACAGAGTGAGTAATCGAAATTTGTGACATAAGCACGAGACATGTAGGTGATGAATGACACCACATGTATATGCTTTAACAGTGTAAATGTGGGACGTTCTAGAGATATGGTCAATACTGCATCGGCAAAATGTAGCTTCGAGACTACCTAACATCAGACTGTGACATGTGTATGCAAGAGGAAGCAGTAACGTTATTTCCAAGCGGAGAATACAGGACATCTGCAGTTATACAGAGTGAGTAATCGAAATTTGTGACATAAGCACGAGACATGTAGGTGATGAATGACACCACATGTATATGCTTTAACAGTGTAAATGTGGGACGTTCTAGAGATATGGTCAATACTGCATCGGCAAAATGTAGCTTCGAGACTACCTAACATCAGACTGTGACATGTGTATGCAAGAGGAAGCAGTAACGTTATTTCCAAGCGGAGAATACAGGACATCTGCAGTTATACAGAGTGAGTAATCGAAATTTGTGACATAAGCACGAGACATGTAGGTGATGAATGACACCACATGTATATGCTTTAACAGTGTAAATGTGGGACGTTCTAGAGATATGGTCAATACTGCATCGGCAAAATGTAGCTTCGAGACTACCTAACATCAGACTGTGACATGTGTATGCAAGAGGAAGCAGTAACGATATTTCCAAGCGGAGAATACAGGACATCTGCAGTTATACAGAGTGAGTAATCGAAATTTGTGACATAAGCACGAGACATGTAGGTGATGAATGACACCACATGTATATGCTTTAACAGTGTAAATGTGGGACGTTCTAGAAATATGGTCAATACTGCATCAGCAAAATGTAGCTTCGAGACTACCTAACATCAGACTGTGACATGTGTATGCAAGAGGAAGCAGTAACGTTATTTCCAAGCGGAGAATACAGGACATCTGCAGTTATACAGAGTGAGTAATCGCAATTTGTGACATAAGCACGAGACATGTAGGTGATGAATGACACCACATGTATACGCTTTAACAGTGTAAATGTGGGACGTTCTAGAGATATGGTCAATACTGCATCGGCAAAATGTAGCTTCGAGACTACCTAACATCAGACTGTGACATCTGTATGCAAGAGGAAGCAGTAACGTTATTTCCAAGCGGAGAATACAGGACATCTGCAGTTATACAGAGTGAGTAATCGAAATTTGTGACATAAGCACGAGACATGTAGGTGATGAATGACACCACATGTATATGCTTTAACAGTGTAAATGTGGGACGTTCTAGAGATATGGTCAATACTGCATCGGCAAAATGTAGCTTCGAGACTACCTAACATCAGACTGTGACATCTGTATGCAAGAGGAAGTAGTAACGTTATTTCCAACCGGAGAATACAGGACATCTGCAGTTATACAGAGTGAGTAATCGAAATTTGTGACATAAGCACGAGACATGTAGGTGATGAATGACACCACATGTATATGCTTTAACAGTGTAAATGTGGGACGTTCTAGAGATATGGTCAATACTGCATCGGCAAAATGTAGCTGTGAGACTACCTAACATCAGACTGTGACATCTGTATGCAAGAGGAAGCAGTAACGTTATTTCCAAGCGGAGAATACAGGACATCTGCAGTTATACAGAGTGAGTAATCGAAATTTGTGACATAAGCACGAGACATGTAGGTGATGAATGACACCACATGTATATGCTTTAACAGTGTAAATGTGGGACGTTGTAGAGATATGGTCAATACTGCATCGGCAAAATGTAGCTTCGAGACTACCTAACATCAGACTGTGACATCTGTATGCAAGAGGAAGCAGTAACGTTATTTCCAAGCGGAGAATACAGGACATCTGCAGTTATACAGAGTGAGTAATCGAAATTTGTGACATAAGCACGAGACATGTAGGTGATGAATGACACCACATGTATATGCTTTAACAGTGTAAATGTGGGACGTTCTAGAGATATGGTCAATACTGCATCGGCAAAATGTAGCTTCGAGACTACCTAACATCAGACTGTGACATGTGTATGCAAGAGGAAGCAGTAACGTTATTTCCAAGCGGAGAATCCAGGACATCTGCAGTTATACAGAGTGAGTAATCGAAATTTGTGACATAAGCACGAGACATGTAGGTGATGAATGACACCACATGTATATGCTTTAACAGTGTAAATGTGGGACGTTCTAGAGATATGGTCAATACTGCATCGGCAAAATGTAGCTTCGAGACTACCTAACATCAGACTGTGACATGTGTATGCAAGAGGAAGCAGTAACGTTATTTCCAAGCGGAAAATACAGGACATCTGCAGTTATACAGAGTGAGTAATCGAAATTTGTGACATAAGCACGAGACATGTAGGTGATGAATGACACCACATGTATATGCTTTAACAGTGTAAATGTGGGACGTTCTAGAGATATGGTCAATACTGCATCGGCAAAATGTAGCTTCGAGACTACCTAACATCAGACTGTGACATGTGTATGCAAGAGGAAGCAGTAACGTTATTTCCAAGCGGAGAATACAGGACATCTGCAGTTATACAGAGTGAGTAATCGAAATTTGTGACATAAGCACGAGTCATGTAGGTGATGAATGACACCACATGTATATGCTTTAACAGTGTAAATGTGGGACGTTCTAGAGATATGGTCAATACTGCATCGGCAAAATGTAGCTTCGAGACTACCTAACATCAGACTGTGACATCTGTATGCAAGAGGAAGCAGTAACGTTATTTCCAAGCGGAGAATACAGGACATCTGCAGTTATACAGAGTGAGTAATCGAAATTTGTGACATAAGCACGAGACATGTAGGTGATGAATGACACCACATGTATATGCTTTAACAGTGTAAATGTGGGACGTTCTAGAGATATGGTCAATACTGCATCGGCAAAATGTAGCTTCGAGACTACCTAACATCAGACTGTGACATGTGTATGCAAGAGGAAGCAGTAACGTTATTTCCAAGCGGAGAATACAGGACATCTGCAGTTATACAGAGTGAGTAATCGAAATTTGTGACATAAGCACGAGACATGTAGGTGATGAATGACACCACATGTATATGCTTTAACAGTGTAAATGTGGGACGTTCTAGAGATATGGTCAATACTGCATCGGCAAAATGTAGCTGTGAGACTACCTAACATCAGACTGTGACATCTGTATGCAAGAGGAAGCAGTAACGTTATTTCCAAGCGGAGAATACAGGACATCTGCAGTTATACAGAGTGAGTAATCGAAATTTGTGACATAAGCACGAGACATGTAGGTGATGAATGACACCACATGTATATGCTTTAACAGTGTAAATGTGGGACGTTCTAGAGATATGGTCAATACTGCATCGGCAAAATGTAGCTTCGAGACTACCTAACATCAGACTGTGACATGTGTATGCAAGAGGAAGCAGTAACGTTATTTCCAAGCGGAGAATACAGGACATCTGCAGTTATACAGAGTGAGTAATCGAAATTTGTGACATAAGCACGAGACATGTAGGTGATGAATGACACCACATGTATATGCTTTAACAGTGTAAATATGGGACGTTCTAGAGATATGGTCAATACTGCATCGGCAAAATGTAGCTTCGAGACTACCTAACATCAGACTGTGACATGTGTATGCAAGAGGAAGCAGTAACGTTATTTCCAAGCGGAGAATACAGGACATCTGCAGTAATACAGAGTGAGTAATCGAAATTTGTGACATAAGCACGAGACATGTAGGTGATGAATGACACCACATGTATATGCTTTAACAGTGTAAATGTGGGACGTTCTAGAGATATGGTCAATACTGCATCGGCAAAATGTAGCTTCGAGACTACCTAACATCAGACTGTGACATGTGTATGCAAGAGGAAGCAGTAACGTTATTTCCAAGCGGAGAATACAGGACATCTGCAGTTATACAGAGTGAGTAATCGAAATTTGTGACATAAGCACGAGACATGTAGGTGATGAATGACACCACATGTATATGCTTTAACAGTGTAAATGTGGGACGTTCTAGAGATATGGTCAATACTGCATCGGCAAAATGTAGCTTCGAGACTACCTAACATCAGACTGTGACATGTGTATGCAAGAGGAAGCAGTAACGATATTTCCAAGCGGAGAATACAGGACATCTGCAGTTATACAGAGTGAGTAATCGAAATTTGTGACATAAGCACGAGACATGTAGGTGATGAATGACACCACATGTATATGCTTTAACAGTGTAAATGTGGGACGTTCTAGAAATATGGTCAATACTGCATCAGCAAAATGTAGCTTCGAGACTACCTAACATCAGACTGTGACATCTGTATGCAAGAGGAAGCAGTAACGTTATTTCCAACCGGAGAATACAGGACATCTGCAGTTATACAGAGTGAGTAATCGAAATTTGTGACATAAGCACGAGACATGTAGGTGATGAATGACACCACATGTATATGCTTTAACAGTGTAAATGTGGGACGTTCTAGAGATATGGTCAATACTGCATCGGCAAAATGTAGCTTCGAGACTACCTAACATCAGACTGTGACATGTGTATGCAAGAGGAAGCAGTAACGTTATTTCCAAGCGGAGAATACAGGACATCTGCAGTTATACAGAGTGAGTAATCGAAATTTGTGACATAAGCACGAGACATGTAGGTGATGAATGACACCACATGTATATGCTTTAACAGTGTAAATGTGGGACGTTCTAGAGATATGGTCAATACTGCATCGGCAAAATGTAGCTTCGAGACTACCTAACATCAGACTGTGACATCTGTATGCAAGAGGAAGCAGTAACGTTATTTCCAAGCGGAGAATACAGGACATCTGCAGTTATACAGAGTGAGTAATCGAAATTTGTGACATAAGCACGAGACATGTAGGTGATGAATGACACCACATGTATATGCTTTAACAGTGTAAATGTGGGACGTTCTAGAGATATGGTCAATACTGCATCGGCAAAATGTAGCTTCGAGACTACCTAACATCAGACTGTGACATGTGTATGCAAGAGGAAGCAGTAACGTTATTTCCAAGCGGAGAATACAGGACATCTGCAGTTATACAGAGTGAGTAATCGAAATTTGTGACATAAGCACGAGACATGTAGGTGATGAATGACACCACATGTATATGCTTTAACAGTGTAAATGTGGGACGTTCTAGAGATATGGTCAATACTGCATCGGCAAAATGTAGCTTCGAGACTACCTAACATCAGACTGTGACATGTGTATGCAAGAGGAAGCAGTAACGTTATTTCCAAGCGGAGAATACAGGACATCTGCAGTTATACAGAGTGAGTAATCGAAATTTGTGACATAAGCACGAGACATGTAGGTGATGAATGACACCACATGTATATGCTTTAACAGTGTAAATGTGGGACGTTCTAGAGATATGGTCAATACTGCATCGGCAAAATGTAGCTTCGAGACTACCTAACATCAGACTGTGACATCTGTATGCAAGAGGAAGCAGTAACGTTATTTCCAACCGGAGAATACAGGACATCTGCAGTTATACAGAGTGAGTAATCGAAATTTGTGACATAAGCACGAGACATGTAGGTGATGAATGACACCACATGTATATGCTTTAACAATGTAAATGTGGGACGTTCTAGAGATATGGTCAATACTGCATCGGCAAAATGTAGCTTCGAGACTACCTAACATCAGACTGTGACATCTGTATGCAAGAGGAAGCAGTAACGTTATTTCCAAGCGGAGAATACAGGACATCTGCAGTTATACAGAGTGAGTAATCGAAATTTGTGACATAAGCACGAGACATGTAGGTGATGAATGACACCACATGTATATGCTTTAACAGTGTAAATGTGGGACGTTCTAGAGATATGGTCAATACTGCATCGGCAAAATGTGGCTGTGAGACTACCTAACATCAGACTGTGACATGTGTATGCAAGAGGAAGCAGTAACGTTATTTCCAAGCGGAGAATACAGGACATCTGCAGTTATACAGAGTGAGTAATCGCAATTTGTGACATAAGCACGAGACATGTAGGTGATGAATGACACCACATGTATATGCTTTAACAGTGTAAATGTGGGATGTTCTAGAGATATGGTCAATACTGCATCGGCAAAATGTAGCTTCGAGACTACCTAACATCAGACTGTGACATCTGTATGCAAGAGGAAGCAGTAACGTTATTTCCAAGCGGAGAATACAGGACATCTGCGGTTATACAGAGTGAGTAATCGAAATTTGTGACATAAGCACGAGACATGTAGGTGATGAATGACACCACATGTATATGCTTTAACAGTGTAAATGTGGGACGTTCTAGAGATATGGTCAATACTGCATCGGCAAAATGTAGCTGTGAGACTACCTAACATCAGACTGTGACATGTGTATGCAAGAGGAAGCAGTAACGTTATTTCCAAGCGGAGAATACAGGACATCTGCAGTTATACAGAGTGAGTAATCGAAATTTGTGACATAAGCACGAGACATGTAGGTGATGAATGACACCACATGTATATGCTTTAACAGTGTAAATGTGGGACGTTCTAGAGATATGGTCAATACTGCATCGGCAAAATGTAGCTTCGAGACTACCTAACATCAGACTGTGACATCTGTATGCAAGAGGAAGCAGTAACGTTATTTCCAACCGGAGAATACAGGACATCTGCAGTTATACAGAGTGAGTAATCGAAATTTGTGACATAAGCACGAGACATGTAGGTGATGAATGACACCACATGTATATGCTTTAACAGTGTAAATGTGGGACGTTCTAGAGATATGGTCAATACTGCATCGTCAAAATGTAGCTGTGAGACTACCTAACATCAGACTGTGACATGTGTATGCAAGAGGAAGCAGTAACGTTATTTCCAACCGGAGAATACAGGACATCTGCAGTTATACAGAGTGAGTAATCGCAATTTGTGACATAAGCACGAGACATGTAGGTGATGAATGACACCACATGTATATGCTTTAACAGTGTAAATGTGGGACGTTCTAGAGATATGGTCAATACTGCATCGGCAAAATGTAGCTTCGAGACTACCTAACATCAGACTGTGACATCTGTATGCAAGAGGAAGCAGTAACGTTATTTCCAAGCGGAGAATACAGGACATCTGCAGTTATACAGAGTGAGTAATCGGAATTTGTGACATAAGCACGAGACATGTAGGTGATGAATGACACCACATGCATATGCTTTAACAGTGTAAATGTGGGACGTTCTAGAGATATGGTCAATACTGCATCGGCAAAATGTAGCTGTGAGACTACCTAACATCAGACTGTGACATCTGTATGCAAGAGGAAGCAGTAACGTTATCTCCAAGCGGAGAATACAGGACATCTGCAGTTATACAGAATGAGTAATCGAAATTTGTGACATAAGCACGAGACATGTAGGTGATGAATGACACCACATGTATATGCTTTAACAGTGTAAATGTGGGACGTTCTAGAGATATGGTCAATACTGCATCGGCAAAATGTAGCTTCGAGACTACCTAACATCAGACTGTGACATCTGTATGCAAGAGGAAGCAGTATCGTTATTTCCAACCGGAGAATACAGGACATCTACAGTTATACAGAGTGAGTAATCGAAATTTGTGACATAAGCACGAGACATGTAGGTGATGAATGACACCACATGTATATGCTTTAACAGTGTAAATGTGGGACGTTCTAGAGATATGGTCAATACTGCATCGGCAAAATGTAGCTGTGAGACTACCTAACATCAGACTGTGACATGTGTATGCAAGAGGAAGCAGTAACGTTATTTCCAAGCGGAGAATACAGGACATCTGCAGTTATACAGAGTGAGTAATCGCAATTTGTGACATAAGCACGAGACATGTAGGTGATGAATGACACCACATGTATATGCTTTAACAGTGTAAATGTGGGACGTTCTAGAGATATGGTCAATACTGCATCGGCAAAATGTAGCTTCGACACTACCTAACATCAGACTGTGACATCTGTATGCAAGAGGAAGCAGTAACGTTATTTCCAACCGGAGAATACAGGACATCTGCAGTTATACAGAGTGAGTAATCGAAATTTGTGACATAAGCACGAGACATGTAGGTGATGAATGACACCACATGTATATGCTTTAACAGTGTAAATGTGGGACGTTCTAGAGATATGGTCAATACTGCATCGGCAAAATGTAGCTGTGAGACTACCTAACATCAGACTGTGACATCTGTATGCAAGAGGAAGCAGTAACGTTATTTCCAAGCGGAGAATACAGGACATCTGCAGTTATACAGAGTGAGTAATCGAAATTTGTGACATAAGCACGAGACATGTAGGTGATGAATGACACCACATGTATATGCTTTAACAGTGTAAATGTGGGACGTTCTAGAGATATGGTCAATACTGCATCGGCAAAATGTAGCTGTGAGACTACCTAACATCAGACTGTGACATGTGTATGCAAGAGGAAGCAGTAACGTTATTTCCAAGCGGAGAATACAGGACATCTGCTGTTATACAGAGTGAGTAATCGAAATTTGTGACATAAGCACGAGACATGTAGGTGATGAATGACACCACATGTATATGCTTTAACAGTGTAAATGTGGGACGTTCTAGAGATATGGTCAATACTGCATCGGCAAAATGTAGCTTCGAGACTACCTAACATCAGACTGTGACATCTGTATGCAAGAGGAAGCAGTAACGTTATTTCCAAGCGGAGAATACAGGACATCTGCAGTTATACAGAGTGAGTAATCGAAATTTGTGACATAAGCACGAGACATGTAGGTGATGAATGACACCACATGTATATGCTTTAACAGTGTAAATGTGGGACGTTCTAGAGATATGGTCAATACTGCATTGGCAAAATGTAGCTGTGAGACTACCTAACATCAGACTGTGACATGTGTATGCAAGAGGAAGCAGTAACGTTATTTCCAAGCGGAGAATACAGGACATCTGCAGTTATACAGAGTGAGTAATCGAAATTTGTGACATAAGCACGAGACATGTAGGTGATGAATGACACCACATGTATATGCTTTAACAGTGTAAATGTGGGACGTTCTAGAGATATGGTCAATACTGCATCGGCAAAATGTAGCTTCGAGACTACCTAACATCAGACTGTGACATCTGTATGCAAGAGGAAGCAGTAACGTTATTTCCAAGCGGAGAATACAGGACATCTGCAGTTATACAGAGTGAGTAATCGAAATTTGTGACATAAGCACGAGACATGTAGGTGATGAATGACACCACATGTATATGCTTTAACAGTGTAAATGTGGGACATTTTAGAGATATGGTCAATACTGCATCGGCAAAATGTAGCTGTGAGACTACCTAACATCAGACTGTGACATGTGTATGCAAGAGGAAGCAGTAACGTTTTTTCCAAGCGGAGAATACAGGACATCTGCAGTTATACAGAGTGAGTAATCGAAATTTGTGACATAAGCACGAGACATGTAGGTGATGAATGACACCACATGTATATGCTTTAACAGTGTAAATGTGGGACATTCTAGAGATATGGTCAATACTGCATCGGCAAAATGTAGCTGTGAGACTACCTAACATCAGACTGTGACATGTGTATGCAAGAGGAAGCAGTAACGTTATTTCCAAGCGGAGAATACAGGACATCTGCAGTTATACAGAGTGAGTAATCGCAATTTGTGACATAAGCACGAGACATGTAGGTGATGAATGACACCACATGCATATGCTTTAACAGTGTAAATGTGGGACGTTCTAGAGATATGGTCAATACTGCATCGGCAAAATGTAGCTTCGAGACTACCTAACATCAGACTGTGACATCTGTATGCAAGAGGAAGCAGTAACGTTATTTCCAAGCGGAGAATACAGGACATCTGCAGTTATACAGAGTGAGTAATCGAAATTTGTGACATAAGCACGAGACATGAAGGTGATGAATGACACCACATGTATATGCTTTAACAGTGTAAATGTGGGACGTTCTAGAGATATGGTCAATACTGCATCGGCAAAGTGTAGCTGTGAGACTACCTAACATCAGACTGTGACATGTGTATGCAAGAGGAAGCAGTAACCTTATTTCCAAGCGGAGAATACAGGACATCTGCAGTTATACAGAGTGAGTAATCGAAATTTGTGACATAAGCACGAGACATGTAGGTGATGAATGACACCACATGTATATGCTTCAACAGTGTAAATGTGGGACGTTCTAGAGATATGGTCAATACTGCATCGGCAAAATGTAGCTTCGACACTACCTAACATCAGACTGTGACATCTGTATGCAAGAGGAAGCAGTAACGTTATTTCCAACCGGAGAATACAGGACATCTGCAGGTATACAGAGTGAGTAATCGAAATTTGTGACATAAGCACGAGACATGTAGGTGATGAATGACACCACATGTATATGCTTTAACAGTGTAAATGTGGGACGTTCTAGAGATATGGTCGATACTGCATCGGCAAAATGTAGCTTCGAGACTACCTAACATCAGACTGTGACATCTGTATGCGAGAGGAAGCAGTAACGTTATTTCCAAGCGGAGAATACAGGACATCTGCAGTTATACAGAGTGAGTAATCGCAATTTGTGACATAAGCACGAGACATGTAGGTGATGAATGACACCACATGTATATGCTTTAACAGTGTAAATGTGGGACGTTCTAGAGATATGGTCAATACTGCATCGGCAAAATGTAGCTGTGAGACTACCTAACATCAGACTGTGACATGTGTATGCAAGAGGAAGCAGTAACGTTATTTCCAAGCGGAGAATACAGGACATCTGCAGTTATACAGAGTGAGTAATCGCAATTTGTGACATAAGCACGAGACATGTAGGTGATGAATGACACCACATGTATATGCTTTAACAGTGTAAATGTGGGACGTTCTAGAGATATGATCAATACTGCATCGGCAAAATGTAGCTTCGAGACTACCTAACATCAGACTGTGACATCTGTATGCAAGAGGAAGCAGTAACGTTATTTCCAAGCGGAGAATACAGGACATCTGCAGTTATACAGAGTGAGTAATCGAAATTTGTGACATAAGCACGAGACATGTAGGTGATGAATGACACCACATGTATATGCTTTAACAGTGTAAATGTGTCACGTTCTAGAGATATGGTCAATACTGCATCGGCAAAATGTAGCTGTGAGACTACCTAACATCAGACTGTGACATCTGTATGCAAGAGGAAGCAGTAACGTTATTTCCAACCGGAGAATACAGGACATCTGCAGTTATACAGAGTGAGTAACCGAAATTTGTGACATAAGCACGAGACATGTAGGTGATGAATGACACCACATGTATATGCTTTAACAGTGTAAATGTGGGATGTTCTAGAGATATGGTCAATACTGCATCGGCAAAATGTAGCTTCGAGACTACCTAACATCAGACTGTGACATCTGTATGCAAGAGGAAGCAGTAACGTTATTTCCAAGCGGAGAATACAGGACATCTGCAGTTATACAGAGTGAGTAATCGAAATTTGTGACATAAGCACGAGACATGTAGGTGATGAATGACACCACATGTATATGCTTTAACAGTGTAAATGTGGGACGTTCTAGAGATATGGTCAATACTGCATCGGCAAAATGTAGCTGTGAAACTACCTAACATCAGACTGTGACATGTGTATGCAAGAGGAAGCAGTAACATTATTTCCAAGCGGAGAATACAGGACATCTGCAGTTATACAGAGTGAGTAATCGAAATTTGTGACATAAGCACGAGACATGTAGGTGATGAATGACACCACATGTATATGCTTTAACAGTGTAAATGTGGGACGTTCTAGAGATATGGTCAATACTGCATCGGCAAAATGTAGCTGTGAGACTACCTAACATCAGACTGTGACATCTGTATGCAAGAGGAAGCAGTAACGTTATTTCCAACCGGAGAATACAGGACATCTGCAGTTATACAGAGTGAGTAATCGAAATTTGTGACATAAGCACGAGACATGTAGGTGATGAATGACACCACATGTATATGCTTTAACAGTGTAAATGTGGGACGTTCTAGAGATATGGTCAATACTGCATCGGCAAAATGTAGCTGTGAGACTACCTAACATCAGACTGTGACATCTGTCTGCAAGAGGAAGCAGTAACATTATTTCCAAGCGGAGAATACAGGACATCTGCAGTTATACAGAGTGAGTAATCGAAATTTGTGACATAAGCACGAGACATGTAGGTGATGAATGACACCACATGTATATGCTTTAACAGTGTAAATGTGGGACGTTCTAGAGATATGGTCAATACTGCATCGGCAAAATGTAGCTGTGAGACTACCTAACATCAGACTGTGACATCTGTATGCAAGAGGAAGCAGTAACATTATTTCCAAGCGGAGAATACAGGACATCTGCAGTTATACAGAGTGAGTAATCGAAATTTGTGACATAAGCACGAGACATGTAGGTGATGAATGACACCACATGTATATGCTTTAACAGTGTAAATGTGGGACGTTCTAGAGATATGGTCAATACTGCATCGGCAAAATGTAGCTGTGAGACTACCTAACATTAGACTGTGACATCTGTATGCAAGAGGAAGCAGTAACGTTATTTCCAACCGGAGAATACAGGACATCTGCAGTTATACATAGTGAGTAATCGAAATTTGTGACATAAGCACGAGACATGTAGGTGATGAATGACACCACATGTATATGCTTTAACAGTGTAAATGTGGGACGTTCTAGAGATATGGTCAATACTGCATCGGCAAAATGTAGCTTCGAGACTACCTAACATCAGACTGTGACATCTGTATGCAAGAGGAAGCAGTAACGTTATTTCCAACCGGAGAATACAGGACATCTGCAGTTATACAGAGTGAGTAATCGAAATTTGTGACATAAGCACGAGACATGTAGGTGATGAATGACACCACATGTATATGCTTTAACAGTGTAAATGTGGGACGTTCTAGAGATATGGTCAATACTGCATCGGCAAAATGTAGCTGTGAGACTACCTAACATCAGACTGTGACATCTGTATGCAAGAGGAAGCAGTAACGTTATTTCCAACCGGAGAATACACGACATCTGCAGTTATACAGAGTGAGTAATCGAAATTTGTGACATAAGCACGAGACATGTAGGTGATGAATGACACCACATGTATATGCTTTAACAGTGTAAATGTGGGACGTTCTAGAGATATGGTCAATACTGCATCGGCAAAATGTAGCTGCGAGACTACCTAACATCAGACTGTGACATCTGTATGCAAGAGGAAGCAGTAACATTATTTCCAAGCGGAGAATACAGGACATCTGCAGTTATACAGAGTGAGTAATCGAAATTTGTGACATAAGCACGAGACATGTAGGTGATGAATGACACCACATGTATATGCTTTAACAGTGTAAATGTGGGACGTTCTAGAGATATGGTCAATACTGCATCGGCAAAATGTAGCTGTGAGACTACCTAACATCAGACTGTGACATCTGTATGCAAGAGGAAGCAGTAACGTTATTTCCAACCGGAGAATACAGGACATCTGCAGTTATACAGAGTGAGTAATCGAAATTTGTGACATAAGCACGAGACATGTAGGTGATGAATGACACCACATGTATATGCTTTAACAGTGTAAATGTGGGACGTTCTACAGATATGGTCAATACTGCATCGGCAAAATGTAGCTGTGAGACTACCTAACATCAGACTGTGACATCTGTATGCAAGAGGAAGCAGTAACGTTATTTCCAACCGGAGAATACAGGACATCTGCAGTTATACAGAGTGAGTAATCGAAATTTGTGACATAAGCACGAGACATGTAGGTGATGAATGACACCACATGTATATGCTTTAACAGTGTAAATGTGGGACGTTCTAGAGATATGGTCAATACTGCATCGGCAAAATGTAGCTGTGAGACTACCTAACATCAGACTGTGACATCTGTATGCAAGAGGAAGCAGTAACGTTAATTCCAACCGGAGAATACAGGACATCTGCAGTTATACAGAGTGAGTAATCGAAATTTGTGACATAAGCACGAGACATGTAGGTGATGAATGACACCACATGTATATGCTTTAACAGTGTAAATGTGGGACGTTCTAGAGATATGGTCAATACTGCATCGGCAAAATGTAGCTGCGAGACTACCTAACATCAGACTGTGACATCTGTATGCAAGAGGAAGCAGTAACGTTATTTCCAACTGGAGAATACAGGACATCTGCAGTTATACAGAGTGAGTAATCGAAATTTGTGACATAAGCACGAGACATGTAGGTGATGAATGACACCACATGTATATGCTTTAACAGTGTAAATGTGGGACGTTCTAGAGATATGGTCAATACTGCATCGGCAAAATGTAGCTGTGAGACTACCTAACATCAGACTGTGACATCTGTATGCAAGAGGAAGCAGTAACGTTATTTCCAACCGGAGAATACAGGACATCTGCAGTTATACAGAGTGAGTAATCGAAATTTGTGACATAAGCACGAGACATGTAGGTGATGAATGACACCACATGTGTATGCTTTAACAGTGTAAATGTGGGACGTTCTAGAGATATGGTCAATACTGCATCGGCAAAATGTAGCTGTGAGACTACCTAACATCAGACTGTGACATCTGTAAGCAAGAGGAAGCAGTAACGTTATTTCCAACCGGAGAATACAGGACATCTGCAGTTATACAGAGTGAGTAATCGAAATTTGTGACATAAGCACGAGACATGTAGGTGATGAATGACACCACATGTATATGCTTTAACAGTGTAAATGTGGGACGTTCTAGAGATATGGTCAATACTGCATCGGCAAAATGTAGCTGTGAGACTACCTAACATCAGACTGTGACATCTGTATGCAAGAGGAAGCAGTAACGTTAATTCCAAGCGGAGAATACAGGACATCTGCAGTTATACAGAGTGAGTAATCGAAATTTGTGACATAAGCACGAGACATGTAGGTGATGAATGACACCACATGTATATGCTTTAACAGTGTAAATGTGGGACGTTCTAGAGATATGGTCAATACTGCATCGGCAAAATGTAGCTGTGAGACTACCTAACATCAGACTGTGACATCTGTATGCAAGAGGAAGCAGTAACGTTATTTCCAACCGGAGAATACAGGACATCTGCAGTTATACAGAGTGAGTAATCGAAATTTGTGACATAAGCACGAGACATGTAGGTGATGAATGACACCACATGTATATGCTTTAACAGTGTAAATGTGGGACGTTCTACAGATATGGTCAATACTGCATCGGCAAAATGTAGCTGTGAGACTACCTAACATCAGACTGTGACATCTGTATGCAAGAGGAAGCAGTAACGTTATTTCCAACCGGAGAATACAGGACATCTGCAGTTATACAGAGTGAGTAATCGAAATTTGTGACATAAGCACGAGACATGTAGGTGATGAATGACACCACATGTATATGCTTTAACAGTGTAAATGTGGGACGTTCTAGAGATATGGTCAATACTGCATCGGCAAAATGTAGCTGTGAGACTACCTAACATCAGACTGTGACATCTGTATGCAAGAGGAAGCAGTAACGTTAATTCCAACCGGAGAATACAGGACATCTGCAGTTATACAGAGTGAGTAATCGAAATTTGTGACATAAGCACGAGACATGTAGGTGATGAATGACACCACATGTATATGCTTTAACAGTGTAAATGTGGGACGTTCTAGAGATATGGTCAATACTGCATCGGCAAAATGTAGCTGCGAGACTACCTAACATCAGACTGTGACATCTGTATGCAAGAGGAAGCAGTAACGTTATTTCCAACTGGAGAATACAGGACATCTGCAGTTATACAGAGTGAGTAATCGAAATTTGTGACATAAGCACGAGACATGTAGGTGATGAATGACACCACATGTATATGCTTTAACAGTGTAAATGTGGGACGTTCTAGAGATATGGTCAATACTGCATCGGCAAAATGTAGCTGTGAGACTACCTAACATCAGACTGTGACATCTGTATGCAAGAGGAAGCAGTAACGTTATTTCCAACCGGAGAATACAGGACATCTGCAGTTATACAGAGTGAGTAATCGAAATTTGTGACATAAGCACGAGACATGTAGGTGATGAATGACACCACATGTGTATGCTTTAACAGTGTAAATGTGGGACGTTCTAGAGATATGGTCAATACTGCATCGGCAAAATTTAGCTGTGAGACTACCTAACATCAGACTGTGACATCTGTAAGCAAGAGGAAGCAGTAACGTTATTTCCAACCGGAGAATACAGGACATCTGCAGTTATACAGAGTGAGTAATCGAAATTTGTGACATAAGCACGAGACATGTAGGTGATGAATGACACCACATGTATATGCTTTAACAGTGTAAATGTGGGACGTTCTAGACATATGGTCAATACTGCATCGGCAAAATGTAGCTGTGAGACTACCTAACATCAGACTGTGACATCTGTATGCAAGAGGAAGCAGTAACGTTAATTCCAAGCGGAGAATACAGGACATCTGCAGTTATACAGAGTGAGTAATCGAAATTTGTGACATAAGCACGAGACATGTAGGTGATGAATGACACCACATGTATATGCTTTAACAGTGTAAATGTGGGACGTTCTAGAGATATGGTCAATACTGCATCGGCAAAATGTAGCTGCGAGACTACCTAACATCAGACTGTGACATCTGTATGCAAGAGGAAGCAGTAACGTTATTTCCAACCGGAGAATACAGGACATCTGCAGTTATACAGAGTGAGTAATCGAAATTTGTGACATAAGCACGAGACATGTAGGTGATGAATGACACCACATGTATATGCTTTAACAGTGTAAATGTGGGACGTTCTAGAGATATGGTCAATACTGCATCGGCAAAATGTAGCTGCGAGACTACCTAACATCAGACTGTGACATCTGTATGCAAGAGGAAGCAGTAACGTTATTTCCAACCGGAGAATACAGGACATCTGCAGTTATACAGAGTGAGTAATCGAAATTTGTGACATAAGCACGAGACATGTAGGTGATGAATGACACCACATGTATATGCTTTAACAGTGTAAATGTGGGACGTTCTAGAGATATGGTCAATACTGCATCGGCAAAATGTAGCTGTGAGACTACCTAACATCAGACTGTGACATCTGTATGCAAGAGGAAGCAGTAACGTTATTTCCAACCGGAGAATACAGGACATCTGCAGTTATACAGAGTGAGTAATCGAAATTTGTGACATAAGCACGAGACATGTAGGTGATGAATGACACCACATGTATATGCTTTAACAGTGTAAATGTGGGACATTCTAGAGATATGGTCAATACTGCATCGGCAAAATGTAGCTGTGAGACTACCTAACATCAGACTGTGACATCTGTATGCAAGAGGAAGCAGTAACGTTATTTCCAAGCGGAGAATACAGGACATCTGCAGTTATACAGAGTGAGTAATCGAAATTTGTGACATAAGCACGAGACATGTAGGTGATGAATGACACCACATGTATATGCTTTAACACTGTAAATGTGGGACGTTCTAGAGATATGGTCAATACTGCATCGGCAAAATGTAGCTGTGAGACTACCTAACATCAGACTGTGACATGTGTATGCAAGAGGAAGCAGTAACGTTAATTCCAAGCGGAGAATACAGGACATCTGCAGTTATACAGAGTGAGTAATCGAAATTTGTGACATAAGCACGAGACATGTAGGTGATGAATGACACCACATGTATATGCTTTAACAGTGTAAATGTGGGACGTTCTAGAGATATGGTCAATACTGCATCGACAAAATGTAGCTGTGAGACTACCTAACATCAGACTGTGACATCTGTATGCAAGAGGAAGCAGTAACATTATTTCCAAGCGGAGAATACAGGACATCTGCAGTTATACAGAGTGAGTAATCGAAATTTGTGACATAAGCACGAGACATGTAGGTGATGAATGACACTACATGTATATGCTTTAACAGTGTAAATGTGGGACGTTCTAGAGATATGGTCAATACTGCATCGGCAAAATGTAGCTGTGAGACTACCTAACATCAGACTGTGACATGTGTATGCAAGAGGAAGCAGTAACATTATTTCCAAGCGGAGAATACAGGACATCTGCAGTTATACAGAGTGAGTAATCGAAATTTGTGACATAAGCACGAGACATGTAGGTGATGAATGACACCACATGTATATGCTTTAACAGTGTAAATGTGGGACGTTCTAGAGATATGGTCAATACTGCATCGGCAAAATGTAGCTGCGAGACTACCTAACATCAGACTGTGACATCTGTATGCAAGAGGAAGCAGTAACATTATTTCCAAGCGGAGAATACAGGACATCTGCAGTAATACAGAGTGAGTAATCGAAATTTGTGACATAAGCACGAGACATGTAGGTGATGAATGACACCACATGTATATGCTTTAACAGTGTAAATGTGGGACGTTCTAGAGATATGGTCAATACTGCATCGGCAAAATGTAGCTGTGAGACTACCTAACATCAGACTGTGACATCTGTATGCAAGAGGAAGCAGTAACGTTAATTCCAAGCGGAGAATACAGGACATCTGCAGTTATACAGAGTGAGTAATCGAAATTTGTGACATAAGCACGAGACATGTAGGTGATGAATGACACCACATGTATATGCTTTAACAGTGTAAATGTGGGACGTTCTAGAGATATGGTCAATACTGCATCGGCAAAATGTAGCTGTGAGACTACCTAACATCAGACTGTGACATCTGTATGCAAGAGGAAGCAGTAACGTTAATTCCAACCGGAGAATACAGGACATCTGCAGTTATACAGAGTGAGTAATCGAAATTTGTGACATAAGCACGAGACATGTAGGTGATGAATGACACCACATGTATATGCTTTAACAGTGTAAATGTGGGACGTTCTAGAGATATGGTCAATACTGCATCGGCAAAATGTAGCTGCGAGACTACCTAACATCAGACTGTGACATCTGTATGCAAGAGGAAGCAGTAACGTTATTTCCAACTGGAGAATACAGGACATCTGCAGTTATACAGAGTGAGTAATCGAAATTTGTGACATAAGCACGAGACATGTAGGTGATGAATGACACCACATGTATATGCTTTAACAGTGTAAATGTGGGACATTCTAGAGATATGGTCAATACTGCATCGGCAAAATGTAGCTGTGACACTACCTAACATCAGACTGTGACATCTGTATGCAAGAGGAAGCAGTAACGTTATTTCCAACCGGAGAATACAGGACATCTGCAGTTATACAGAGTGAGTAATCGAAATTTGTGACATAAGCACGAGACATGTAGGTGATGAATGACACCACATGTATATGCTTTAACAGTGTAAATGTGGGACGTTCTAGAGATATGGTCAATACTGCATCGGCAAAATGTAGCTGTGAGACTACCTAACATCAGACTGTGACATCTGTATGCAAGAGGAAGCAGTAACGTTATTTCCAACCGGAGAATACAGGACATCTGCAGTTATACAGAGTGAGTAATCGAAATTTGTGACATAAGCACGAGACATGTAGGTGATGAATGACACCACATGTATATGCTTTAACAGTGTAAATGTGGGACGTTCTAGAGATATGGTCAATACTGCATCGGCAAAATGTAGCTGTGAGACTACCTAACATCAGACTGTGACATCTGTATGCAAGAGGAAGCAGTAACGTTAATTCCAAGCGGAGAATACAGGACATCTGCAGTTATACAGAGTGAGTAATCGAAATTTGTGACATAAGCACGAGACATGTAGGTGATGAATGACACCACATGTATATGCTTTAACAGTGTAAATGTGGGACGTTCTAGAGATATGGTCAATACTGCATCGGCAAAATGTAGCTGCGAGACTACCTAACATCAGACTGTGACATCTGTATGCAAGAGGAAGCAGTAACGTTATTTCCAACCGGAGAATACAGGACATCTGCAGTTATACAGAGTGAGTAATCGAAATTTGTGACATAAGCACGAGACATGTAGGTGATGAATGACACCACATGTATATGCTTTAACAGTGTAAATGTGGGACGTTCTAGAGATATGGTCAATACTGCATCGGCAAAATGTAGCTGTGAGACTACCTAACATCAGACTGTGACATCTGTATGCAAGAGGAAGCAGTAACGTTAATTCCAAGCGGAGAATACAGGACATCTGCAGTTATACAGAGTGAGTAATCGAAATTTGTGACATAAGCACGAGACATGTAGGTGATGAATGACACCACATGTATATGCTTTAACAGTGTAAATGTGGGACGTTCTAGAGATATGGTCAATACTGCATCGGCAAAATGTAGCTGTGAGACTACCTAACATCAGACTGTGACATCTGTATGCAAGAGGAAGCAGTAACATTATTTCCAAGCGGAGAATACAGGACATCTGCAGTTATACAGAGTGAGTAATCGAAATTTGTGACATAAGCACGAGACATGTAGGTGATGAATGACACCACATGTATATGCTTTAACAGTGTAAATGTGGGACGTTCTAGAGATATGGTCAATACTGCATCGGCAAAATGTAGCTGTGAGACTACCTAACATCAGACTGTGACATGTGTATGCAAGAGGAAGCAGTAACATTATTTCCAAGCGGAGAATACAGGACATCTGCAGTTATACAGAGTGAGTAATCGAAATTTGTGACATAAGCACGAGACATGTAGGTGATGAATGACACCACATGTATATGCTTTAACAGTGTAAATGTGGGACGTTCTAGAGATATGGTCAATACTGCATCGGCAAAATGTAGCTGTGAGACTACCTAACATCAGACTGTGACATCTGTATGCAAGAGGAAGCAGTAACGTTATTTCCAACCGGAGAATACAGGACATCTGCAGTTATACAGAGTGAGTAATCGAAATTTGTGACATAAGCACGAGACATGTAGGTGATGAATGACACCACATGTATATGCTTTAACAGTGTAAATGTGGGACGTTCTAGAGATATGGTCAATACTGCATCGGCAAAATGTAGCTGTGAGACTACCTAACATCAGACTGTGACATCTGTATGCAAGAGGAAGCAGTAACATTATTTCCAAGCGGAGAATACAGGACATCTGCAGTTATACAGAGTGAGTAATCGAAATTTGTGACATAAGCACGAGACATGTAGGTGATGAATGACACCACATGTATATGCTTTAACAGTGTAAATGTGGGACGTTCTAGAGATATGGTCAATACTGCATCGGCAAAATGTAGCTGTGAGACTACCTAACATCAGACTGTGACATGTGTATGCAAGAGGAAGCAGTAACATTATTTCCAAGCGGAGAATACAGGACATCTGCAGTTATACAGAGTGAGTAATCGAAATTTGTGACATAAGCACGAGACATGTAGGTGATGAATGACACCACATGTATATGCTTTAACAGTGTAAATGTGGGACGTTCTAGAGATATGGTCAATACTGCATCGGCAAAATGTAGCTGCGAGACTACCTAACATCAGACTGTGACATCTGTATGCAAGAGGAAGCAGTAACGTTATTTCCAACCGGAGAATACAGGACATCTGCAGTTATACAGAGTGAGTAATCGAAATTTGTGACATAAGCACGAGACATGTAGGTGATGAATGACACCACATGTATATGCTTTAACAGTGTAAATGTGGGACGTTCTAGAGATATGGTCAATACTGCATCGGCAAAATGTAGCTGTGAGACTACCTAACATCAGACTGTGACATCTGTATGCAAGAGGAAGCAGTAACGTTATTTCCAACCGGAGAATACAGGACATCTGCAGTTATACAGAGTGAGTAATCGAAATTTGTGACATAAGCACGAGACATGTAGGTGATGAATGACACCACATGTATATGCTTTAACAGTGTAAATGTGGGACGTTCTAGAGATATGGTCAATACTGCATCGGCAAAATGTAGCTGTGAGACTACCTAACATCAGACTGTGACATCTGTATGCAAGAGGAAGCAGTAACGTTAATTCCAAGCGGAGAATACAGGACATCTGCAGTTATACAGAGTGAGTAATCGAAATTTGTGACATAAGCACGAGACATGTAGGTGATGAATGACACCACATGTATATGCTTTAACAGTGTAAATGTGGGACGTTCTAGAGATATGGTCAATACTGCATCGGCAAAATGTAGCTGTGAGACTACCTAACATCAGACTGTGACATCTGTATGCAAGAGGAAGCAGTAACATTATTTCCAAGCGGAGAATACAGGACATCTGCAGTTATACAGAGTGAGTAATCGAAATTTGTGACATAAGCACGAGACATGTAGGTGATGAATGACACCACATGTATATGCTTTAACAGTGTAAATGTGGGACGTTCTAGAGATATGGTCAATACTGCATCGGCAAAATGTAGCTGTGAGACTACCTAACATCAGACTGTGACATGTGTATGCAAGAGGAAGCAGTAACATTATTTCCAAGCGGAGAATACAGGACATCTGCAGTTATACAGAGTGAGTAATCGAAATTTGTGACATAAGCACGAGACATGTAGGTGATGAATGACACCACATGTATATGCTTTAACAGTGTAAATGTGGGACGTTCTAGAGATATGGTCAATACTGCATCGGCAAAATGTAGCTGTGAGACTACCTAACATCAGACTGTGACATCTGTATGCAAGAGGAAGCAGTAACGTTATTTCCAACCGGAGAATACAGGACATCTGCAGTTATACAGAGTGAGTAATCGAAATTTGTGACATAAGCACGAGACATGTAGGTGATGAATGACACCACATGTATATGCTTTAACAGTGTAAATGTGGGACGTTCTAGAGATATGGTCAATACTGCATCGGCAAAATGTAGCTGTGAGACTACCTAACATCAGACTGTGACATCTGTATGCAAGAGGAAGCAGTAACGTTAATTCCAAGCGGAGAATACAGGACATCTGCAGTTATACAGAGTGAGTAATCGAAATTTGTGACATAAGCACGAGACATGTAGGTGATGAATGACACCACATGTTTATGCTTTAACAGTGTAAATGTGGGACGTTCTAGAGATATGGTCAATACTGCATCGGCAAAATGTAGCTGTGAGACTACCTAACATCAGACTGTGACATCTGTATGCAAGAGGAAGCAGTAACGTTATTTCCAACCGGAGAATACAGGACATCTGCAGTTATACAGAGTGAGTAATCGAAATTTGTGACATAAGCACGAGACATGTAGGTGATGAATGACACCACATGTATATGCTTTAACAGTGTAAATGTGGGACGTTCTAGAGATATGGTCAATACTGCATCGGCAAAATGTAGCTGCGAGACTACCTAACATCAGACTGTGACATCTGTATGCAAGAGGAAGCAGTAACGTTATTTCCAACCGGAGAATACAGGACATCTGCAGTTATACAGAGTGAGTAATCGAAATTTGTGACATAAGCACGAGACATGTAGGTGATGAATGACACCACATGTATATGCTTTAACAGTGTAAATGTGGGACGTTCTAGAGATATGGTCAATACTGCATCGGCAAAATGTAGCTGTGAGACTACCTAACATCAGACTGTGACATCTGTATGCAAGAGGAAGCAGTAACGTTATTTCCAACCGGAGAATACAGGACATCTGCAGTTATACAGAGTGAGTAATCGAAATTTGTGACATAAGCACGAGACATGTAGGTGATGAATGACACCACATGTATATGCTTTAACAGTGTAAATGTGGGACGTTCTAGAGATATGGTCAATACTGCATCGGCAAAATGTAGCTGTGAGACTACCTAACATCAGACTGTGACATCTGTATGCAAGAGGAAGCAGTAACGTTAATTCCAAGCGGAGAATACAGGACATCTGCAGTTATACAGAGTGAGTAATCGAAATTTGTGACATAAGCACGAGACATGTAGGTGATGAATGACACCACATGTATATGCTTTAACAGTGTAAATGTGGGACGTTCTAGAGATATGGTCAATACTGCATCGGCAAAATGTAGCTGTGAGACTACCTAACATCAGACTGTGACATCTGTATGCAAGAGGAAGCAGTAACATTATTTCCAAGCGGAGAATACAGGACATCTGCAGTTATACAGAGTGAGTAATCGAAATTTGTGACATAAGCACGAGACATGTAGGTGATGAATGACACCACATGTATATGCTTTAACAGTGTAAATGTGGGACGTTCTAGAGATATGGTCAATACTGCATCGGCAAAATGTAGCTGTGAGACTACCTAACATCAGACTGTGACATGTGTATGCAAGAGGAAGCAGTAACATTATTTCCAAGCGGAGAATACAGGACATCTGCAGTTATACAGAGTGAGTAATCGAAATTTGTGACATAAGCACGAGACATGTAGGTGATGAATGACACCACATGTATATGCTTTAACAGTGTAAATGTGGGACGTTCTAGAGATATGGTCAATACTGCATCGGCAAAATGTAGCTGTGAGACTACCTAACATCAGACTGTGACATCTGTATGCAAGAGGAAGCAGTAACGTTATTTCCAACCGGAGAATACAGGACATCTGCAGTTATACAGAGTGAGTAATCGAAATTTGTGACATAAGCACGAGACATGTAGGTGATGAATGACACCACATGTATATGCTTTAACAGTGTAAATGTGGGACGTTCTAGAGATATGGTCAATACTGCATCGGCAAAATGTAGCTGTGAGACTACCTAACATCAGACTGTGACATCTGTATGCAAGAGGAAGCAGTAACGTTAATTCCAAGCGGAGAATACAGGACATCTGCAGTTATACAGAGTGAGTAATCGAAATTTGTGACATAAGCACGAGACATGTAGGTGATGAATGACACCACATGTATATGCTTTAACAGTGTAAATGTGGGACGTTCTAGAGATATGGTCAATACTGCATCGGCAAAATGTAGCTGTGAGACTACCTAACATCAGACTGTGACATCTGTATGCAAGAGGAAGCAGTAACGTTATTTCCAACCGGAGAATACAGGACATCTGCAGTTATACAGAGTGAGTAATCGAAATTTGTGACATAAGCACGAGACATGTAGGTGATGAATGACACCACATGTATATGCTTTAACAGTGTAAATGTGGGACGTTCTAGAGATATGGTCAATACTGCATCGGCAAAATGTAGCTGCGAGACTACCTAACATCAGACTGTGACATCTGTATGCAAGAGGAAGCAGTAATGTTATTTCCAACCGGAGAATACAGGACATCTGCAGTTATACAGAGTGAGTAATCGAAATTTGTGACATAAGCACGAGACATGTAGGTGATGAATGACACCACATGTATATGCTTTAACAGTGTAAATGTGGGACGTTCTAGAGATATGGTCAATACTGCATCGGCAAAATGTAGCTGTGAGACTACCTAACATCAGACTGTGACATCTGTATGCAAGAGGAAGCAGTAACGTTATTTCCAACCGGAGAATACAGGACATCTGCAGTTATACAGAGTGAGTAATCGTAATTTGTGACATAAGCACGAGACATGTAGGTGATGAATGACACCACATGTATATGCTTTAACAGTGTAAATGTGGGACGTTCTAGAGATATGGTCAATACTGCATCGGCAAAATGTAGCTGTGAGACTACCTAACATCAGACTGTGACATCTGTATGCAAGAGGAAGCAGTAACGTTATTTCCAACCGGAGAATACAGGACATCTGCAGTTATACAGTGAGTAATCGAAATTAGTGACATAAGCACGAGACATGTAGGTGATGCATGACACCACATGTATATGCTTTAACAGTGTAAATGTGGGACGTTCTAGAGATATGGTCAATACTGCATCGGCAAAATGTAGCTGTGAGACTACCTAACATCAGACTGTGACATCTGTATGCAAGAGGAAGCAGTAACGTTAATTCCAAGCGGAGAATACAGGACATCTGCAGTTATACAGAGTGAGTAATCGAAATTTGTGACATAAGCACGAGACATGTAGGTGATGAATGACACCACATGTATATGCTTTAACAGTGTAAATGTGGGACGTTCTAGAGATATGGTCAATACTGCATCGGCAAAATGTAGCTGTGAGACTACCTAACATCAGACTGTGACATGTGTATGCAAGAGGAAGCAGTAACATTATTTCCAAGCGGAGAATACAGGACATCTGCAGTTATACAGAGTGAGTAATCGAAATTTGTGACATAAGCACGAGACATGTAGGTGATGAATGACACCACATGTATATGCTTTAACAGTGTAAATGTGGGACGTTCTAGAGATATGGTCAATACTGCATCGGCAAAATGTAGCTGCGAGACTACCTAACATCAGACTGTGACATCTGTATGCAAGAGGAAGCAGTAACGTTATTTCCAACCGGAGAATACAGGACATCTGCAGTTATACAGAGTGAGTAATCGAAATTTGTGACATAAGCACGAGACATGTAGGTGATGAATGACACCACATGTATATGCTTTAACAGTGTAAATGTGGGACGTTCTAGAGATATGGTCAATACTGCATCGGCAAAATGTAGCTTCGAGACTACCTAACATCAGACTGTGACATCTGTATGCAAGAGGAAGCAGTAACGTTATTTCCAAGCGGAGAATACAGGACATCTGCAGTTATACAGAGTGAGTAATCGAAATTTGTGACATAAGCACGAGACATGTAGGTGATGAATGACACCACATGTATATGCTTTAACAGTGTAAATGTGGGACGTTCTAGAGATATGGTCAATACTGCATCGGCAAAATGTAGCTGTGAGACTACCTAACATCAGACTGTGACATGTGTATGCAAGAGGAAGCAGTAACATTATTTCCAAGCGGAGAATACAGGACATCTGCAGTTATACAGAGTGAGTAATCGCAATTTGTGACATAAGCACGAGACATGTAGGTGATGAATGACACCACATGTATATGCTTTAACAGTGTAAATGTGGGACGTTCTAGAGATATGGTCAATACTGCATCGGCAAAATGTAGCTTCGAGACTACCTAACATCAGACTGTGACATCTGTATGCAAGAGGAAGCAGTAACGTTATTTCCAAGCGGAGAATACAGGACATCTGCAGTTATACAGAGTGAGTAATCGAAATTTGTGACATAAGCACGAGACATGTAGGTGATGAATGACACCACATGTATATGCTTTAACAGTGTAAATGTGGGACGTTCTAGAGATATGGTCAATACTGCATCGGCAAAATGTAGCTTCGAGACTACCTAACATTAGACTGTGACATCTGTATGCAAGAGGAAGCAGTAACGTTATTTCCAAGCGGAGAATACAGGACATCTGCAGTTATACAGAGTGAGTAATCGAAATTTGTGACATAAGCACCAGACATGTAGGTGATGAATGACACCACATGTATATGCTTTAACAGTGTAAATGTGGGACGTTCTAGAGATATGGTCAATACTGCATCGGCAAAATGTAGCTGTGAGACTACCTAACATCAGACTGTGACATGTGTATGAAAGAGGAAGCAGTAACGTTATTTCCAAGCGGAGAATACAGGACATCTGCAGTTATACAGAGTGAGTAATCGAAATTTGTGACATAAGCACGAGACATTTAGGTGATGAATGACACCACATGTATATGCTTTAACAGTGTAAATGTGGGACGTTCTAGAGATATGGTCAATACTGCATCGGCAAAATGTAGCTGTGAGACTACCTAACATCAGACTGTGACATGTGTATGCAAGAGGAAGCAGTAACGTTATTTCCAAGCGGAGAATACAGGACATCTGCAGTTATACAGAGTGAGTAATCGCAATTTGTGACATAAGCACGAGACATGTAGGTGATGAATGACACCACATGTATATGCTTTAACAGTGTAAATGTGGGACGTTCTAGAGATATGGTCAATACTGCATCGGCAAAATGTAGCTGTGAGACTACCTAACATCAGACTGTGACATGTGTATGCAAGAGGAAGCAGTAACGTTATTTCCAAGCGGAGAATACAGGACATCTGCAGTTATACAGAGTGAGAATTCGCAATTTGTGACATAAGCACGAGACATGTAGGTGATGAATGACACCACATGTATATGCTTTAACAGTGTAAATGTGGGACGTTCTAGAGATATGATCAATACTGCATCGGCAAAATGTAGCTTCGAGACTACCTAACATCAGACTGTGACATCTGTATGCAAGAGGAAGCAGTAACGTTATTTCCAAGCGGAGAATACAGGACATCTGCAGTTATACAGAGTGAGTAATCGAAATTTGTGACATAAGCACGAGACATGTAGGTGATGAATGACACCACATGTATATGCTTTAACAGTGTAAATGTAGGACGTTCTAGAGATATGGTCAATACTGCATCGGCAAAATGTAGCTGTGAGACTACCTATCATCAGACTGTGACATCTGTATGCAAGAGGAAGCAGTAACGTTATTTCCAAGCGGAGAATACAGGACATCTGCAGTTATACAGAGTGAGTAATCGAAATTTGTGACATAAGCACAAGACAAGTAGGTGATGAATGACACCACATGTATATGCTTTAACAGTGTAAATGTGGGACGTTCTAGAGATATGGTCAATACTGCATCTTCAAAATGTAGCTCTGAGACTACCTAACATCAGACTGTGACATCTGTATGCAAGAGGAAGCAGTAACGTTATTTCCAACCGGAGAATACAGGACATCTGCAGTTATACAGAGTGAGTAATCGAAATTTGTGACATAAGCACGAGACATGTAGGTGATGAATGACACCACATGTATATGCTTTAACAGTGTAAATGTGGGACGTTCTAGAGATATGGTCAATACTGCATCGGCAAAATGTAGCTGTGAGACTACCTAACATCAGACTGTGACATCTGTATGCAAGAGGAAGCAGTAACGTTATTTCCAACCGGAGAATACAGGACATCTGCAGTTATACAGAGTGAGTAATCGCAATTTGTGACATAAGCACGAGACATGTAGGTGATGAATGACACCACATGTATATGCTTTAACAGTGTAAATGTGGGACGTTCTAGAGATATGGTCAATACTGCATCGGCAAAATGTAGCTGTGAGACTACCTAACATCAGACTGTGACATGTGTATGCAAGAGGAAGCAGTAACGTTATTTCCAAGCGGAGAATACAGGACATCTGCAGTTATACAGAGTGAGTAATCGAAATTTGTGACATAAGCACGAGACATGTAGGTGATGAATGACACCACATGTATATGCTTTAACAGTGTAAATGTGGGACGTTCTACAGATATGGTCAATACTGCATCGGCAAAATGTAGCTGTGAGACTACCTAACATCAGACTGTGACATGTGTATGCAAGAGGAAGCAGTAACGTTATTTCCAAGCGGATAATACAGGACATCTGCAGTTATACAGAGTGAGTAATCGAAATTTGTGACATAAGCACGAGACATGTAGGTGATGAATGACACCACATGTATATGCTTTAACAGTGTAAATGTGGGACGTTCTAGAGATATGGTCAATACTGCATCGCCAAAATGTAGCTTCGAGACTACCTAACATCAGACTGTGACATCTGTATGCAAGAGGAAGCAGTAACGTTATTTCCAAGCGGAGAATACAGGACATCTGCAGTTATACAGAGTGAGTAATCGAAATTTGTGACATAAGCACGAGACATGTAGGTGATGAATGACCCCACATGTATATGCTTTAACAGTGTAAATGTGGGACGTTCTAGAGATATGGTCAATACTGCAACGGCAAAATGTAGCTGTGAGACTACCTAACATCAGACTGTGACATCTGTATGCAAGAGGAAGCAGTAACGTTATTTCCAACCGAAGAATACAGGACATCTGCAGTTATACAGAGTGAGTAATCGAAATTTGTGACATAAGCACGAGACATGTAGGTGATGAATGACACCACATGTATATGCTTTAACAGTGTAAATGTGGGACGTTCTAGAGATATGGTCAATACTGCATCGGCAAAATGTAGCTTCGAGACTACCTAACATCAGACTGTGACATCTGTATGCAAGAGGAAGCAGTAACGTTATTTCCAAGCGGAGAATACAGGACATCTGCAGTTATACAGAGTGAGTAATCGAAATTTGTGACATAAGCACGAGACATGTAGGTGATGAATGACACCACATGTATATGCTTTAACAGTGTAAATGTGGGACGTTCTAGAGATATGGTCAATACTTCATCGGCAAAATGTAGCTGTGAGACTACCTAACATCAGACTGTGACATGTGTATGCAAGAGGAAGCAGTAACGTTATGTCCAAGCGGAGAATACAGGACATCTGCAGTTATACAGAGTGAGTAATCGAAATTTGTGACATAAGCACGAGACATTTAGGTGATGAATGACACCACATGTATATGCTTTAACAGTGTAAATGTGGGACGTTCTAGAGATATGGTCAATACTGCATCGGCAAAATGTAGCTGTGAGACTACCTAACATTAGACTGTGACATGTGTATGCAAGAGGAAGCAGTAACGTTATTTCCAAGCGGAGAATACAGGACATCTGCAGTTATACAGAGTGAGTAATCGAAATTTGTGACATAAGCACGAGACATGTAGGTGATGAATGACACCACATGTATATGCTTTAACAGTGTAAATGTGGGACGTTCTAGAAATATGGTCAATACTGCATCGGCAAAATGTAGCTGTGAGACTACCTAACATCAGACTGTGACATCTTTATGCAAGAGGAAGCAGTAACGTTATTTCCAAGCGGAGAATACAGGACATCTGCAGTTATACAGAGTGAGTAATCGAAATTTGTGACATAAGCACGAGACATGTAGGTGATTAATGATACCACATGTATATGCTTTAACAGTGTAAGTGTGGGACGTTCTAGAGATATGGTCAATACTGCATCGGCAAAATGTAGCTTCGAGACTACCTAACATCAGACTGTGACATCTGTATGCAAGAGGAAGCAGTAACGTTATTTCCAAGCGGAGAATACAGGACATCTGCAGTTATACAGAGTGAGTAATCGAAATTTGTGACATAAGCACGAGACATGTAGGTGATGAATGACACCACATGTATATGCTTTAACAGTGTAAATGTGAGACGTTCTAGAGATATGGTCAATACTGCATCGGCAAAATGTAGCTGTGAGACTACCTAACATCAGACTGTGACATCTGTATGCAAGAGGAAGCAGTAACGTTATTTCCAAGCGGAGAATACAGGACATCTGCAGTTATACAGAGTGAGTAATCGAAATTTGTGACGTAAGAACGAGACATGTAGGTGATGAATGACACCACATGTATATGCTTTAACACTGTAAATGTGGGACGTTCAGAGATATGGTCAATACTGCATCGGCAAAATGTAGCTGTGAGACTACCTAACATCAGACTGTGACATCTGTATGCAAGAGGAAGCAGTAACGTTATTTCCAAGCGGAGAATACAGGACATCTGCAGTTATACAGAGTGAGTAATCGAAATTTGTGACATAAGCACGAGACATGTAGGTGATGAATGACACCACATGTATATGCCTTAACAGTGTAAATGTGGGACGTTCTAGAGATATGGTCAATACTGCATCAGCAAAATGTAGCTGTGAGACTACCTAACATCAGACTGTGACATCTGTATGCAAGAGGAAGCAGTAACGTTATTTCCAAGCGGAGAATACAGGACATCTGCAGTTATACAGAGTGAGTAATGGAAATTTGTGACATAAGCACGAGACATGTAGGTGATGAATGACACCACATGTATATGCTTTAACAGTGTAAATGTGGGACGTTCTAGAGATATGGTCAATACTGCATCGGCAAAATGTAGCTGTGAGACTACCTAACATCAGACTGTGACATCTGTATGCAAGAGGAAGCAGTAACGTTATTTCCAAGCGGAGAATACAATACATCTGCAGTTATACAGAGTGAGTAATCGAAATTTGTGACATAAGCACGAGACATGTAGGTGATGAATGACACCACATGTATATGCTTTAACACTGTAAATGTGGGACGTTCTAGAGATATGGTCAATACTGCATCGGCAAAATGTAGCTGTGAGACTACCTAACATCAGACTGTGACATCTGTATGCAAGAGGAAGCAGTAACGTTATTTCCAAGCGGAGAATACAGGACATCTGCAGTTATACAGAGTGAGTAATCGAAATTTGTGACATAAGCACGAGACATGTAGGTGATGAATGACACCACATGTATATGCTTTAACAGTGTAAATGTGGGACGTTCTAGAGATATGGTCAATACTGCATCGGCAAAATGTAGCTGTGAGACTACCTAACATCAGACTGTGACATCTGTATGCAAGAGGAAGCAGTAACGTTATTTCCAAGCGGAGAATACAATACATCTGCAGTTATACAGAGTGAGTAATCGAAATTTGTGACATAAGCACGAGACATGTAGGTGATGAATGACACCACATGTATATGCTTTAACAGTGTAAATGTGGGACGTTCTAGAGATATGGTCAATACTGCATCGGCAAAATGTAGCTGTTAGACTGCCTAACATCAGACTGTGACATCTGTCTGCAAGAGGAAGCAGTAACGTTATTTCCAAGCGGAGAATACAGGACATCTGCAGTTATACAGAGTGAGTAATCGAAATTTGTGACATAAGCACGAGACATGTAGGTGATGAATGACACCACATGTATATGCTTTAACAGTGTAAATGTGGGACGTTCTAGAGATATGGTCAATACTGCATCGGCAAAATGTAGCTGTGAGACTACCTAACATCAGACTGTGACATCTGTATGCAAGAGGAAGCAGTAACGTTATTTCCAAGCGGAGAATACAGGACATCTGCAGTTATACAGAGTGAGTAATCGAAATTTGTGACATAAGCACGAGACATGTAGGTGATGAATGACACCACATGTATATGCTCTAACAGTGTAAATGTGGGACGTTCTAGAGATATGGTCAATACTGCATCGGCAAAATGTAGCTGTGAGACTACCTAACATCAGACTGTGACATGTGTATGCAAGAGGAAGCAGTAACGTTACTTCCAAGCGGAGAATACAGGACATCTGCAGTTATACAGAGTGAGTAATCGAAATTTGTGACATAAGCACGAGACATGTAGGTGATGAATGACACCACATGTATATGCTTTAACAGTGTAAATGTGGGACGTTCTAGAGATATGGTCAATACTGCATCGGCAAAATGTAGCTGTGAGACTACCTAACATCAGACTGTGACATCTGTATGCAAGAGGAAGCAGTAACGTTACTTCCAAGCGGAGAATACAGGACATCTGCAGTTATACAGAGTGAGTAATCGAAATTTGTGACATAAGCACGAGACATGTAGGTGATGAATGATACCACATGTATATGCTTTAACAGTGTAAATGTGGGACGTTCTAGAGATATGGTCAATACTGCATCGGCAAAATGTAGCTGTGAGACTACCTAACATCAGACTGTGACATCTGTATGCAAGAGGAAGCAGTAACGTTATTTCCAAGCGGAGAATACAATACATCTGCAGTTATACAGAGTGAGTAATCGAAATTTGTGACATAAGCACGAGACATGTAGGTGATGAATGACACCACATGTATATGCTCTAACAGTGTAAATGTGGGACGTTCTAGAGATATGGTCAATACTGCATCGGCAAAATGTAGCTGTGAGACTACCTAACATCAGACTGTGACATCTGTATGCAAGAGGAAGCAGTAACGTTATTTCCAAGCGGAGATTACAGGACATCTGCAGTTATACAGAGTGAGTAATCGAAATTTGTGACATAAGCACGAGACATGTAGGTGATGAATGACACCACATGTATATGCTTTAACAGTGTAAATGTGGGACGTTCTAGAGATATGGTCAATACTGCATCGGCAAAATGTAGCTGTGAGACTACCTAACATCAGACTGTGACATGTGTATGCAAGAGGAAGCAGTAACGTTACTTCCAAGCGGAGAATACAGGACATCTGCAGTTATACAGAGTGAGTAATCGAAATTTGTGACATAAGCACGAGACATGTAGGTGATGAATGACACCACATGTATATGCTTTAACACTGTAAATGTGGGACGATCTAGAGATATGGTCAATACTGCATCGGCAAAATGTAGCTGTGAGACTACCTAACATCAGACTGTGACATCTGTATGCAAGAGGAAGCAGTAACGTTATTTCCAACCGGAGAATACAGGACATCTGCAGTTATACAGAGTGAGTAATCGAAATTTGTGACATAAGCACGAGACATGTAGGTGATGAATGACACCACATGTACATGCTTTAACAGTGTAAATGTGGGACGTTCTAGAGATATGGTCAATACTGCATCGGCAAAATGTAGCTGTGAGACTACCTAACATCAGACTGTGACATGTGTATGCAAGAGGAAGCAGTAACGTTATTTCCAAGCGGAGAATACAGGACATCTGCAGTTATACAGAGTGAGTAATCGAAATTTGTGACATAAGCACGAGACATGTAGGTGATGAATGACACCACATGTATATGCTTTAACACTGTAAATGTGGGACGTTCTAGAGATATGGTCAATACTGCATCGGCAAAATGTAGCTGTGAGACTACCTAACATCAGACTGTGACATCTGTATGCAAGAGGAAGCAGTAACGTTATTTCCAAGCGGAGATTACAATACATCTGCAGTTATACAGAGTGAGTAATCGAAATTTGTGACATAAGCACGAGACATGTAGGTGATGAATGACACCACATGTATATGCTTTAACACTGTAAATGTGGGACGTTCTAGAGATATGGTCAATACTGCATCGGCAAAATGTAGCTGTGAGACTACCTAACATCAGACTGTGACATCTGTATGCAAGAGGAAGCAGTAACGTTATTTCCAAGCGGAGAATACAGGACATCTGCAGTTATACAGAGTGAGTAATCGAAATTTGTGACATAAGCACGAGACATGTAGGTGATGAATGACACCACATGTATATGCTTTAACAGTGTAAATGTGGGACGTTCTAGAGATATGGTCAATACTGCATCGGCAAAATGTAGCTGTGAGACTACCTAACATCAGACTGTGACATCTGTATGCAAGAGGAAGCAGTAACGTTATTTCCAAGTGGAGATTACAATACATCTGCAGTTATACAGAGTGAGTAATCGAAATTTGTGACATAAGCACGAGACATGTAGGTGATGAATGACACCACATGTATATGCTTTAACAGTGTAAATGTGGGACGTTCTAGAGATATGGTCAATACTGCATCGGCAAAATGTAGCTGTGAGGCTACCTAACATCAGACTGTGACATCTGTATGCAAGAGGAAGCAGTAACGTTATTTCCAAGCGGAGAATACAATACATCTGCAGTTATACAGAGTGAGTAATCGAAATTTGTGACATAAGCACGAGACATGTAGGTGATGAATGACACCACATGTATATGCTTTAACACTGTAAATGTGGGACGTTCTAGAGATATGGTCAATACTGCATCGGCAAAATGTAGCTGTGAGACTACCTAACATCAGACTGTGACATCTGTATGCAAGAGGAAGCAGTAACGTTATTTCCAAGCGGAGAATACAATACATCTGCAGTTATACAGAGTGAGTAATCGAAATTTGTGACATAAGCACGAGACATGTAGGTGATGAATGACACCACATGTATATGCTTTAACAGTGTAAATGTGGGACGTTCTAGAGATATGGTCAATACTGCATCGGCAAAATGTAGCTGTGAGACTACCTAACATCAGACTGTGACATCTGTATGCAAGAGGAAGCAGTAACGTTATTTCCAAGCGGAGATTACAATACATCTGCAGTTATACAGAGTGAGTAATCGAAATTTGTGACATAAGCACGAGACATGTAGGTGATGAATGACACCACATGTATATGCTTTAACACTGTAAATGTGGGACGTTCTAGAGATATGGTCAATACTGCATCGGCAAAATGTAGCTGTGAGACTACCTAACATCAGACTGTGACATCATTATGCAAGAGGAAGCAGTAACGTTATTTCCAAGCGGAGAATACAGGACATCTGCAGTTATACAGAGTGAGTAATCGAAATTTGTGACATAAGCACGAGACATGTAGGTGATGAATGACACCACATGTATATGCTTTAACAGTGTAAATGTGGGACGTTCTAGAGATATGGTCAATACTGCATCGGCAAAATGTAGCTGTGAGACTACTTAACATCAGACTGTGACATCTGTATGCAAGAGGAAGCAGTAACGTTATTTCCAAGCGGAGAATACAATACATCTGCAGTTATACAGAGTGAGTAATCGAAATTTGTGACATAAGCACGAGACATGTAGGTGATGAATGACACCACATGTATATGCTTAAACAGTGTAAATGTGGGACGTTCTAGAGATATGGTCAATACTGCATCGGCAAAATGTAGCTGTGAGACTACCTAACATCAGACTGTGACATCTGTATGCAAGAGGAAGCAGTAACGTTATTTCCAAGCGGAGAATACAGGACATCTGCAGTTATACAGAGTGAGTAATCGAAATTTGTGACATAAGCACGAGACATGTAGGTGATGAATGACACCACATGTATATGCTTTAACAGTGTAAATGTGGGACGTTCTAGAGATATGGTCAATACTGCATCGGCAAAATGTAGCTTCGAGACTACCTAACATCAGACTGTGACATCTGTATGCAAGAGGAAGCAGTAACGTTATTTCCAAGCGGAGAATACAGGACATCTGCAGTTATACAGAGTGAGTAATCGAAATTTGTGACATAAGCACGAGACATGTAGGTGATGAATGACACCACATGTATATGCTCTAACAGTGTAAATGTGGGACGTTCTAGAGATATGGTCAATACTGCATCGGCAAAATGTAGCTGTGAGACTACCTAACATCAGACTGTGACATCTGTATGCAAGAGGAAGCAGTAACGTTATTTCCAAGCGGAGAATACAGGACATCTGCAGTTATACAGAGTGAGTAATCGAAATTTGTGACATAAGCACGAGACATGTAGGTGATGAATGACACCACATGCATATGCTTTAACAGTGTAAATGTGGGACGTTCTAGAGATATGGTCAATACTGCATCGGCAAAATGTAGCTGTGAGACTACCTAACATCAGACTGTGACATGTGTATGCAAGAGGAAGCAGTAACGTTACTTCCAAGCGGAGAATACAGGACATCTGCAGTTATACAGAGTGAGTAATCGAAATTTGTGACATAAGCACGAGACATGTAGGTGATGAATGACACCACATGTATATGCTTTAACACTGTAAATGTGGGACGTTCTAGAGATATGGTCAATACTGCATCGGCAAAATGTAGCTGTGAGACTACCTAACATCAGACTGTGACATCTGTATGCAAGAGGAAGCAGTAACGTTATTTCCAAGCGGAGAATACAGGACATCTGCAGTTATACAGAGTGAGTAATCGAAATTTGTGACATAAGCACGAGACATGTAGGTGATGAATGACACCACATGTATATGCTTTAACAGTGTAAATGTGGGACGTTCTAGAGATATGGTCAATACTGCATCGGCAAAATGTAGCTGTGAGACTACCTAACATCAGACTGTGACATCTGTATGCAAGAGGAAGCAGTAACGTTATTTCCAAGCGGAGATTACAATACATCTGCAGTTATACAGAGTGAGTAATCGAAATTTGTGACATAAGCACGAGACATGTAGGTGATGAATGACACCACATGTATATGCTTTAACACTGTAAATGTGGGACGTTCTAGAGATATGGTCAATACTGCATCGGCAAAATGTAGCTGTGAGACTACCTAACATCAGACTGTGACATCTGTATGCAAGAGGAAGCAGTAACGTTATTTCCAAGCGGAGAATACAATACATCTGCAGTTATACAGAGTGAGTAATCGAAATTTGTGACATAAGCACGAGACATGTAGGTGATGAATGACACCACATGTATATGCTTTAACAGTGTAAATGTGGGACGTTCTAGAGATATGGTCAATACTGCATCGGCAAAATGTAGCTGTGAGACTACCTAACATCAGACTGTGACATCTGTATGCAAGAGGAAGCAGTAACGTTATTTCCAAGCGGAGAATACAGGACATCTGCAGTTATACAGAGTGAGTAATCGAAATTTGTGACATAAGCACGAGACATGTAGGTGATGAATGACACCACATGTATATGCTTTAACACTGTAAATGTGGGACGTTCTAGAGATATGGTCAATACTGCATCGGCAAAATGTAGCTGTGAGACTACCTAACATCAGACTGTGACATCTGTATGCAAGAGGAAGCAGTAACGTTATTTCCAAGCGGAGAATACAGGACATCTGCAGTTATACAGAGTGAGTAATCGAAATTTGTGACATAAGCACGAGACATGTAGGTGATGAATGACACCACATGTATATGCTTTAACAGTGTAAATGTGGGACGTTCTAGAGATATGGTCAATACTGCATCGGCAAAATGTAGCTGTGAGACTACCTAACATCAGACTGTGACATCTGTATGCAAGAGGAAGCAGTAACGTTATTTCCAAGCGGAGAATACAGGACATCTGCAGTTATACAGAGTGAGTAATCGAAATTTGTGACATAAGCACGAGACATGTAGGTGATGAATGACACCACATGTATATGCTTTAACAGTGTAAATGTAGGACGTTCTAGAGTTATGGTCAATACTGCATCGGCAAAATGTAGCTGTGAGACTACCTAACATCAGACTGTGACATCTGTATGCAAGAGGAAGCAGTAACGTTATTTCCAAGCGGAGAATACAATACATCTGCAGTTATACAGAGTGAGTAATCGAAATTTGTGACATAAGCACGAGACATGTAGGTGATGAATGACACCACATGTATATGCTTTAACACTGTAAATGTGGGACGTTCTAGAGATATGGTCAATACTGCATCGGCAAAATGTAGCTGTGAGACTACCTAACATCAGACTGTGACATCTGTATGCAAGAGGAAGCAGTAACGTTATTTCCAAGCGGAGAATACAGGACATCTGCAGTTATACAGAGTGAGTAATCGAAATTTGGACATAAGCACGAGACATGTAGGTGATGAATGACACCACATGTATATGCTTTAACACTGTAAATGTGGGACGTTCTAGAGATATGGTCAATACTGCATCGGCAAAATGTAGCTGTGAGACTACCTAACATCAGACTGTGACATCTGTATGCAAGAGGAAGCAGTAACGTTATTTCCAAGCGGAGAATACAGGACATCTGCAGTTATACAGAGTGAGTAATCGAAATTTGTGACATAAGCACGAGACATGTAGGTGATGAATGACACCACATGTATATGCTTTAACACTGTAAATGTGGGACGTTCTAGAGATATGGTCAATACTGCATCGGCAAAATGTAGCTGTGAGACTACCTAACATCAGACTGTGACATCTGTATGCAAGAGGAAGCAGTAACGTTATTTCCAAGCGGAGAATACAGGACATCTGCAGTTATACAGAGTGAGTAATCGAAATTTGTGACATAAGCACGAGACATGTAGGTGATGAATGACACCACATGTATATGCTGTAACAGTGTAAATGTGGGACGTTCTAGAGATATGGTCAATACTGCATCGGCAAAATGTAGCTGTGAGACTACCTAACATCAGACTGTGACATCTGTATGCAAGAGGAAGCAGTAACGTTATTTCCAAGCGGAGAATACAGGACATCTGCAGTTATACAGAGTGAGTAATCGAAATTTGTGACATAAGCACGAGACATGTAGGTGATGAATGACACCACATGTATATGCTTTAACAGTGTAAATGTAGGACGTTCTAGAGATATGGTCAATACTGCATCGGCAAAATGTAGCTGTGAGACTACCTAACATCAGACTGTGACATCTGTATGCAAGAGGAAGCAGTAACGTTATTTCCAAGCGGAGAATACAATACATCTGCAGTTATACAGAGTGAGTAATCGAAATTTGTGACATAAGCACGAGACATGTAGGTGATGAATGACACCACATGTATATGCTTTAACAGTGTAAATGTGGGACGTTCTAGAGATATGGTCAATACTGCATCGGCAAAATGTAGCTGTGAGACTACCTAACATCAGACTGTGACATCTGTATGCAAGAGGAAGCAGTAACGTTATTTCCAACCGGAGAATACAGGACATCTGCAGTTATACAGAGTGAGTAATCGAAATTTGTGACATAAGCACGAGACATGTAGGTGATGAATGACACCACATGTATATGCTTTAACAGTGTAAATGTGGGACGTTCTAGAGATATGGTCAATACTGCATCGGCAAAATGTAGCTGTGAGACTACCTAACATCAGACTGTGACATCTGTATGCAAGAGGAAGCAGTAACGTTATTTCCAAGCGGAGAATACAGGACATCTGCAGTTATACAGAGTGAGTAATCGAAATTTGTGACATAAGCACGAGACATGTAGGTGATGAATGACACCACATGTATATGCTTTAACAGTGTAAATGTGGGACGTTCTAGAGATATGGTCAATACTGCATCGGCAAAATGTAGCTGTGAGACTACCTAACATCAGACTGTGACATCTGTATGCAAGAGGAAGCAGTAACGTTATTTCCAAGCGGAGAATACAGGACATCTGCAGTTATACAGAGTGAGTAATCGAAATTTGTGACATAAGCACGAGACATGTAGGTGATGAATGACACCACATGTATATGCTTTAACACTGTAAATGTGGGACGTTCTAGAGATATGGTCAATACTGCATCGGCAAAATGTAGCTGTGAGACTACCTAACATCAGACTGTGACATCTGTATGCAAGAGGAAGCAGTAACGTTATTTCCAAGCGGAGAATACAGGACATCTGCAGTTATACAGAGTGAGTAATCGAAATTTGTGACATAAGCACGAGACATGTAGGTGATGAATGACACCACATGTATATGCTTTAACACTGTAAATGTGGGACGTTCTAGAGATATGGTCAATACTGCATCGGCAAAATGTAGCTGTGAGACTACCTAACATCAGACTGTGACATCTGTATGCAAGAGGAAGCAGTAACGTTATTTCCAAGCGGAGAATACAGGACATCTGCAGTTATACAGAGTGAGTAATCGAAATTTGTGACATAAGCACGAGACATGTAGGTGATGAATGACACCACATGTATATGCTTTAACACTGTAAATGTGGGACGTTCTAGAGATATGGTCAATACTGCATCGGCAAAATGTAGCTGTGAGACTACCTAACATCAGACTGTGACATCTGTATGCAAGAGGAAGCAGTAACGTTATTTCCAAGCGGAGAATACAGGACATCTGCAGTTATACAGAGTGAGTAATCGAAATTTGTGACATAAGCACGAGACATGTAGGTGATGAATGACACCACATGTATATGCTTTAACAGTGTAAATGTGGGACGTTCTAGAGATATGGTCAATACTGCATCGGCAAAATGTAGCTGTGAGACTACCTAACATCAGACTGTGACATCTGTATGCAAGAGGAAGCAGTAACGTTATTTCCAAGCGGAGAATACAGGACATCTGCAGTTATACAGAGTGAGTAATCGAAATTTGTGACATAAGCACGAGACATGTAGGTGATGAATGACACCACATGTATATGCTTTAACACTGTAAATGTGGGACGTTCTAGAGATATGGTCAATACTGCATCGGCAAAATGTAGCTGTGAGACTACCTAACATCAGACTGTGACATCTGTATGCAAGAGGAAGCAGTAACGTTATTTCCAACCGGAGAATACAGGACATCTGCAGTTATACAGAGTGAGTAATCGAAATTTGTGACATAAGCACGAGACATGTAGGTGATGAATGACACCACATGTATATGCTTTAACAGTGTAAATGTGGGACGTTCTAGAGATATGGTCAATACTGCATCGGCAAAATGTAGCTGTGAGACTACCTAACATCAGACTGTGACATCTGTATGCAAGAGGAAGCAGTAACGTTATTTCCAAGCGGAGAATACAATACATCTGCAGTTATACAGAGTGAGTAATCGAAATTTGTGACATAAGCACGAGACATGTAGGTGATGAATGACACCACATGTATATGCTTTAACAGTGTAAATGTGGGACGTTCTAGAGATATGGTCAATACTGCATCGGCAAAATGTAGCTGTGAGACTACCTAACATCAGACTGTGACATCTGTATGCAAGAGGAAGCAGTAACGTTATTTCCAAGCGGAGAATACAGGACATCTGCAGTGATACAGAGTGAGTAATCGAAATTTGTGACATAAGCACGAGACATGTAGGTGATGAATGACACCACATGTATATGCTGTAACAGTGTAAATGTGGGACGTTCTAGAGATATGGTCAATACTGCATCGGCAAAATGTAGCTATGAGACTACCTAACATCAGACTGTGACATCTGTATGCAAGAGGAAGCAGTAACGTTATTTCCAAGCGGAGATTACAATACATCTGCAGTTATACAGAGTGAGTAATCGAAATTTGTGACATAAGCACGAGACATGTAGGTGATGAATGACACCACATGTATATACTTTAACAGTGTAAATGTGGGACGTTCTAGAGATATGGTCAATACTGCATCGGCAAAATGTAGCTGTGAGACTACCTAACATCAGACTGTGACATCTGTATGCAAGAGGAAGCAGTAACGTTATTTCCAAGCGGAGAATACAATACATCTGCAGTTATACAGAGTGAGTAATCGAAATTTGTGACATAAGCACGAGACATGTAGGTGATGAATGACACCACATGTATATGCTTTAACAGTGTAAATGTGGGACGTTCTAGAGATATGGTCAATACTGCATCGGCAAAATGTAGCTGTGAGACTACCTAACATCAGACTGTGACATCTGTATGCAAGAGGAAGCAGTAACGTTATTTCCAAGCGGAGAATACAGGACATCTGCAGTTATACAAAGTGAGTAATCGAAATTTGTGACATAAGCACGAGACATGTAGGTGATGAATGACACCACATGTATATGCTTTAACAGTGTAAATGTGGGACGTTCTAGAGATATGGTCAATACTGCATCGGCAAAATGTAGCTGTGAGACTACCTAACATCAGACTGTGACATCTGTATGCAAGAGGAAGCAGTAACGTTATTTCCAAGCGGAGAATACAATACATCTGCAGTTATACAGAGTGAGTAATCGAAATTTGTGACATAAGCACGAGACATGTAGGTGATGAATGACACCACATGTATATGCTTTAACACTGTAAATGTGGGACGTTCTAGAGATATGGTCAATACTGCATCGGCAAAATGTAGCTGTGAGACTACCTAACATCAGACTGTGACATCTGTATGCAAGAGGAAGCAGTAACGTTATTTCCAAGCGGAGAATACAGGACATCTGCAGTTATACAGAGTGAGTAATCGAAATTTGTGACATAAGCACGAGACATGTAGGTGATGAATGACACCACATGTATATGCTTTAACACTGTAAATGTGGGACGTTCTAGAGATATGGTCAATACTGCATCGGCAAAATGTAGCTGTGAGACTACCTAACATCAGACTGTGACATCTGTATGCAAGAGGAAGCAGTAACGTTATTTCCAAGCGGAGAATACAATACATCTGCAGTTATACAGAGTGAGTAATCGAAATTTGTGACATAAGCACGAGACATGTAGGTGATGAATGACACCACATGTATATGCTTTAACACTGTAAATGTGGGACGTTCTAGAGATATGGTCAATACTGCATCGGCAAAATGTAGCTGTGAGACTACCTAACATCAGACTGTGACATCTGTATGCAAGAGGAAGCAGTAACGTTATTTCCAAGCGGAGAATACAGGACATCTGCAGTTATACAGAGTGAGTAATCGAAATTTGTGACATAAGCACGAGACATGTAGGTGATGAATGACACCACATGTATATGCTTTAACAGTGTAAATGTGGGACGTTCTAGAGATATGGTCAATACTGCATCGGCAAAATGTAGCTGTGAGACTACCTAACATCAGACTGTGACATCTGTATGCAAGAGGAAGCAGTAACGTTATTTCCAACCGGAGAATACAGGACATCTGCAGTTATACAGAGTGAGTAATCGAAATTTGTGACATAAGCACGAGACATGTAGGTGATGAATGACACCACATGTATATGCTTTAACAGTGTAAATGTGGGACGTTCTAGAGATATGGTCAATACTGCATCGGCAAAATGTAGCTGTGAGACTACCTAACATCAGACTGTGACATCTGTATGCAAGAGGAAGCAGTAACGTTATTTCCAAGCGGAGAATACAATACATCTGCAGTTATACAGAGTGAGAAATCGAAATTTGTGACATAAGCACGAGACATGTAGGTGATGAATGACACCACATGTATATGCTTTAACAGTGTAAATGTGGGACGTTCTAGAGATATGGTCAATACTGCATCGGCAAAATGTAGCTGTGAGACTACCTAACATCAGACTGTGACATCTGTATGCAAGAGGAAGCAGTAACGTTATTTCCAAGCGGAGAATACAGGACATCTGCAGTTATACAAAGTGAGTAATCGAAATTTGTGACATAAGCACGAGACATGTAGGTGATGAATGACACCACATGTATATGCTTTAACAGTATAAATGTGGGACGTTCTAGAGATATGGTCAATACTGCATCGGCAAAATGTAGCTGTGAGACTACCTAACATCAGACTGTGACATCTGTATGCAAGAGGAAGCAGTAACGTTATTTCCAAGCGGAGAATACAGTACATCTGCAGTTATACAGAGTGAGTAATCGAAATTTGTGACATAAGCACGAGACATGTAGGTGATGAATGACACCACATGTATATGCTTTAACAGTGTAAATGTGGGACGTTCTAGAGATATGGTCAATACTGCATCGGCAAAATGTAGCTGTGAGACTACCTAACATCAGACTGTGACATCTGTATGCAAGAGGAAGCAGTAACGTTATTTCCAAGCGGAGAATACAGGACATCTGCAGTTATACAGAGTGAGTAATCGAAATTTGTGACATAAGCACGAGACATGTAGGTGATGAATGACACCACATGTATATGCTTTAACAGTGTAAATGTGGGACGTTCTAGAGATATGGTCAATACTGCATCGGCAAAATGTAGCTGTGAGACTACCTAACATCAGACTGTGACATCTGTATGCAAGAGGAAGCAGTAACGTTATTTCCAAGCGGAGATTACAATACATCTGCAGTTATACAGAGTGAGTAATAGAAATTTGTGACATAAGCACGAGACATGTAGGTGATGAATGACACCACATGTATATGCTTTAACAGTGTAAATGTGGGACGTTCTAGAGATATGGTCAATACTGCATCGGCAAAATGTAGCTGTGAGACTATCTAACATCAGACTGTGACATCTGTATGCAAGAGGAAGCAGTAACGTTATTTCCAAGCGGAGATTACAATACATCTGCAGTTATACAGAGTGAGTAATCGAAATTTGTGACATAAGCACGAGACTTGTAGGTGATGAATGACACCACATGTATATGCTTTAACACTGTAAATGTGGGTCGTTCTAGAGATATGGTCAATACTGCATCGGCAAAATGTAGCTGTGAGACTACCTAACATCAGACTGTGACATCTGTATGCAAGAGGAAGCAGTAACGTTATTTCCAAGCGGAGAATACAATACATCTGGAGTTATACAGAGTGAGTAATCGAAATTTGTGACATAAGCACGAGACATGTAGGTGATGAATGACACCACATGTATATGCTTTAACAGTGTAAATGTGGGACGTTCTAGAGGTATGGTCAATACTGCATCGGCAAAATGTAGCTGTGAGACTACCTAACATCAGACTGTGACATCTGTATGCAAGAGGAAGCAGTAACGTTATTTCCAAGCGGAGAATACAGGACATCTGCAGTTATACAGAGTGAGTAATCGAAATTTGTGACATAAGCACGAGACATGTAGGTGATGAATGACACCACATGTATATGCTTTAACCGTGTAAATGTGGGACGTTCTAGAGATATGGTCAATACTGCATCGGCAAAATGTAGCTGTGAGACTACCTAACATCAGAATGTGACATCTGTATGCAAGAGGAAGCAGTAACGTTATTTCCAAGCGGAGAATACAGGACATCTGCAGTTATACAGAGTGAGTAATCGAAATTTGTGACATAAGCACGAGACATGTAGGTGATGAATGACACCACATGTATATGCTTTAACACTGTAAATGTGGGACGTTCTAGAGATATGGTCAATACTGCATCGGCAAAATGTAGCTGTGAGACTACCTAACATCAGACTGTGACATCTGTATGCAAGACGAAGCAGTAACGTTATTTCCAAGCGGAGAATACAGGACATCTGCAGTTATACAGAGTGAGTAATCGAAATTTGTGACATAAGCACGAGACATGTAGGTGATGAATGACACCACATGTATATGCTTTAACACTGTAAATGTGGGACGTTCTAGAGATATGGTCAATACTGCATCGGCAAAATGTAGCTGTGAGACTACCTAACATCAGACTGTGACATCTGTATGCAAGAGGAAGCAGTAACGTTATTTCCAAGCGGAGAATACAGGACATCTGCAGTTATACAGAGTGAGTAATCGAAATTTGTGACATAAGCACGAGACATGTAGGTGATGAATGACACCACATGTATATGCTTTAACAGTGTAAATGTGGGACGTTCTAGAGATATGGTCAATACTGCATCGGCAAAATGTAGCTGTGAGACTACCTAACATCAGACTGTGACATCTGTATGCAAGAGGAAGCAGTAACGTTATTTCCAAGCGGAGAATACAATACATCTGCAGTTATACAGAGTGAGTAATCGAAATTTGTGACATAAGCACGAGACATGTAGGTGATGAATGACACCACATGTATATGCTTTAACAGTGTAAATGTGAGACGTTCTAGAGATATGGTCAATACTGCATCGGCAAAATGTAGCTGTGAGACTACCTAACATCAGACTGTGACATCTGTATGCAAGAGGAAGCAGTAACGTTATTTCCAAGCGGAGAATACAATACATCTGCAGTTATACAGAGTGAGTAATCGAAATTTGTGACATAAGCACGAGACATGTAGGTGATGAATGACACCACATGTATATGCTTTAACAGTGTAAATGTGGGACGTTCTAGAGATATGGTCAATACTGCATCCGCAAAATGTAGCTGTGAGACTACCTAACATCAGACTGTGACATCTGTATGCAAGAGGAAGCAGTAACGTTATTTCCAAGCGGAGAATACAGGACATCTGCAGTTATACAGAGTGAGTAATCGAAATTCGTGACATAAGCACGAGACATGTAGGTGATGAATGACACCACATGTATATGCTTTAACAGTGTAAATGTGGGACGTTCTAGAGATATGGTCAATACTGCATGGGCAAAATGTAGCTGTGAGACTACCTAACATCAGACTGTGACATCTGTATGCAAGAGGAAGCAGTAACGTTATTTCCAAGCGGAGAATACAATACATCTGCAGTTATACAGAGTGAGTAATCGAAATTTGTGACATAAGCACGAGACATGTAGGTGATGAATGACACCACATGTATATGCTTTAACAGTGTAAATGTGGGACGTTCTAGAGATATGGTCAATACTGCATCGGCAAAATGTAGCTGTGAGACTACCTAACATCAGACTGTGACATCTGTATGCAAGAGGAAGCAGTAACGTTATTTCCAACCGGAGAATACAGGACATCTGCAGTTATACAGAGTGAGTAATCGAAATTTGTGACATAAGCACGAGACATGTAGGTGATGAATGACACCACATGTATATGCTTTAACAGATTAAATGTGGGACGTTCTAGAGATATGGTCAATACTGCATCGGCAAAATGTAGCTGTGAGACTACCTAACATCAGACTGTGACATCTGTATGCAAGAGGAAGCAGTAACGTTATTTCCAAGCGGAGAATACAGGACATCTGCAGTTATACAGAGTGAGTAATCGAAATTTGTGACATAAGCACGAGACATGTAGGTGATGAATGACACCACATGTATATGCTTTAACACTGTAAATGTGGGACGTTCTAGAGATATGGTCAATACTGCATCGGCAAAATGTAGCTGTGAGACTACCTAACATCAGACTGTGACATCTGTATGCAAGAGGAAGCAGTAACGTTATTTCCAAGCGGAGAATACAGGACATCTGCAGTTATACAGAGTGAGTAATCGAAATTTTTGACATAAGCACGAGACATGTAGGTGATGAATGACACCACATGTATATGCTTTAACAGTGTAAATGTGGGACGTTCTAGAGATATGGTCAATACTGCATCGGCAAAATGTAGCTGTGAGACTACCTAACATCAGACTGTGACATCTGTATGCAAGAGGAAGCAGTAACGATATTTCCAAGCGGAGAATACAGGACATCTGCAGTTATACAGAGTGAGTAATCGAAATTTGTGACATAAGCACGAGACATGTAGGTGATGAATGACACCACATGTATATGCTTTAACAGTGTAAATGTGGGACGTTCTAGAGATATGGTCAATACTGCATCGGCAAAATGTAGCTGTGAGACTACCTAACATCAGACTGTGACATCTGTATGCAAGAGGAAGCAGTAACGTTATTTCCAAGCGGAGAATACAGGACATCTGCAGTTATACAGAGTGAGTAATCGAAATTTGTGACATAAGCACGAGACATGTAGGTGATGAATGACACCACATGTATATGCTTTAACAGTGTAAATGTGGGACGCTCTAGAGATATGGTCAATACTGCATCGGCAAAATGTAGCTGTGAGACTACCTAACATCAGACTGTGACATCTGTATGCAAGAGGAAGCAGTAACGTTATTTCCAAGCGGAGAATGCAGGACATCTGCAGTTATACAGAGTGAGTAATCGAAATTTGTGACATAAGCACGAGACATGTAGGTGATGAATGACACCACATGTATATGCTTTAACAGTGTAAATGTGGGACGTTCTAGAGATATGGTCAATACTGCATCGGCAAAATGTAGCTGTGAGACTACCTAACATCAGACTGTGACATCTGTATGCAAGAGGAAGCAGTAACGTTATTTCCAAGCGGAGAATACAATACATCTGCAGTTATACAGAGTGAGTAATCGAAATTTGTGACATAAGCACGAGACATGTAGGTGATGAATGACACCACATGTATATGCTTTAACAGTGTAAATGTGGGACGTTCTAGAGATATGGTCAATACTGCATCGGCAAAATGTAGCTGTGAGACTACCTAACATCAGACTGTGACATCTGTATGCAAGAGGAAGCAGTAACGTTATTTCCAAGCGGAGAATACAGGACATCTGCAGTTATACAGAGTGAGTAATCGAAATTTGTGACATAAGCACGAGACATGTAGGTGATGAATGACGCCACATGTATATGCTTTAACACTGTAAATGTGGGACGTTCTAGAGATATGGTCAATACTGCATCGGCAAAATGTAGCTGTGAGACTACCTAACATCAGACTGTGACATCTGTATGCAAGAGGAAGCAGTAACGTTATTTCCAAGCGGAGATTACAATACATCTGCAGTTATACAGAGTGAGTAATCGAAATTTGTGACATAAGCACGAGACATGTAGGTGATGAATGACACCACATGTATATGCTTTAACAGTGTAAATGTGGGACGTTCTAGAGATATGGTCAATACTGCATCGGCAAAATGTAGCTGTGAGACTACCTAACATCAGACTGTGACATCTGTATGCAAGAGGAAGCAGTAACGTTATTTCCAAGCGGAGAATACAGGACATCTGCAGTTATACAGAGTGAGTAATCGAAATTTGTGACATAAGCACGAGACATGTAGGTGATGAATGACGCCACATGTATATGCTTTAACACTGTAAATGTGGGACGTTCTAGAGATATGGTCAATACTGCATCGGCAAAATGTAGCTGTGAGACTACCTAACATCAGACTGTGACATCTGTATGCAAGAGGAAGCAGTAACGTTATTTCCAAGCGGAGATTACAATACATCTGCAGTTATACAGAGTGAGTAATCGAAATTTGTGACATAAGCTCGAGACATGTAGGTGATGAATGACACCACATGTATATGCTTTAACACTGTAAATGTGGGACGTTCTAGAGATATGGTCAATACTGCATCGGCAAAATGTAGCTGTGAGACTACCTAACATCAGACTGTGACATCTGTATGCAAGAGGAAGCAGTAACGTTATTTCCAAGCGGAGAATACAATACATCTGCAGTTATACAGAGTGAGTAATCGAAATTTGTGACATAAGCACGAGACATGTTGGTGATGAATGACACCACATGTATATGCTTTAACAGTGTAAATGTGGGACGTTCTAGAGATATGGTCAATACTGCATCGGCAAAATGTAGCTGTGAGACTACCTAACATCAGACTGTGACATCTGTATGCAAGAGGAAGCAGTAACGTTATTTCCAAGCGGAGAATACAATACATCTGCAGTTATACAGAGTGAGTAATCGAAATTTGTGACATAAGCACAAGACATGTAGGTGATGAATGACACCACATGTATATGCTTTAACAGTGTAAATGTGGGACGTTCTAGAGATATGGTCAATACTGCATCGGCAAAATGTAGCTGTGAGACTACCTAACATCAGACTGTGACATCTGTATGCAAGAGGAAGCAGTAACGTTATTTCCAAGCGGAGAATACAGGACATCTGCAGTTATACAGAGTGAGTAATCGAAATTTGTGACATAAGCACGAGACATGTAGGTGATGAATGATGCCACATGTATATGCTTTAACACTGTAAATGTGGGACGTTCTAGAGATATGGTCAATAGTGCATCGGCAAAATGTAGCTGTGAGACTACCTAACATCAGACTGTGACATCTGTATGCAAGAGGAAGCAGTAACGTTATTTCCAAGCGGAGATTACAATACATCTGCAGTTATACAGAGTGAGTAATCGAAATTTGTGACATAAGCACGAGACATGTAGGTGATGAATGACACCACATGTATATGCTTTAACAGTGTAAATGTGGGACGTTCTAGAGATATGGTCAATACTGCATCGGCAAAATGTAGCTGTGAGACTACCTAACATCAGACTGTGACATCTGTATGCAAGAGGAAGCAGTAACGTTATTTCCAAGCGGAGAATACAGGACATCTGCAGTTATACAGAGTGAGTAATCGAAATTTGTGACATAAGCACGAGACATGTTGGTGATGAATGACACCACATGTATATGCTTTAACACTGTAAATGTGGGACGTTCTAGAGATATGGTCAATACTGCATCGGCAAAATGTAGCTGTGAGACTACCTAACATCAGACTGTGACATCTGTATGCAAGAGGAAGCAGTAACGTTATTTCCAAGCGGAGATTAAAATACATCTGCAGTTATACAGAGTGAGTAATCGAAATTTGTGACATAAGCACGAGACATGTAGGTGATGAATGACACCACATGTATATGCTTTAACACTGTAAATGTGGGACGTTCTAGAGATATGGTCAATACTGCATCGGCAAAATGTAGCTGTGAGACTACCTAACATCAGACTGTGACATCTGTTTGCAAGAGGAAGCAGTAACGTTATTTCCAAGCGGAGAATGCAATACATCTGCAGTTATACAGAGTGAGTAATCGAAATTTGTGACATAAGCACGAGACATGTTTGTGATGAATGACACCACATGTATATGCTTTAACAGTGTAAATGTGGGACGTTCTAGAGATATGGTCAATACTGCATCGGCAAAATGTAGCTGTGAGACTACCTAACATCAGACTGTGACATCTGTATTTAAGAGGAAGCAGTAACGTTATTTCCAAGCGGAGAATACAGGACATCTGCAGTTATACAGAGTGAGTAATCGAAATTTGTGACATAAGCACGAGACATGTAGGTGATGAATGACACCACATGTATATGCTTCAACAGTGTAAATGTGGGACGTTCTAGAGATATGGTCAATACTGCATCGGCAAAATGTAGCTGTGAGACTACCTAACATCAGACTGTGACATCTGTATGCAAGAGGAAGCAGTAACGTTATTTCCAAGCGGAGAATACAGGACATCTGCAGTTATACAGAGTGAGTAATCGAAATTTGTGACATAAGCACGAGACATGTAGGTGATGAATGACACCACATGTATATGCTTTAACAGTGTAAATGTGGGACGTTCTAGAGATATGGTCAATACTGCATCGGCAAAATGTAGCTGTGAGACTACCTAACATCAGACTGTGACATCTGTATGCAAGAGGAAGCAGTAACGTTATTTCCAAGCGGAGAATACAATACATCTGCAGTTATACAGAGTGAGTAATCGAAATTTGTGACATAAGCACGAGACATGTAGGTGATGAATGACACCACATGTATATGCTTTAACAGTGTAAATGTGGGACGTTCTAGAGATATGGTCAATACTGCATCGGCAAAATGTAGCTGTGAGACTACCTAACATCAGACTGTGACATCTGTATGCAAGAGGAAGCAGTAACGTTATTTCCAAGCGGAGAATACAGGACATCTGTAGTTAGACAGAGTGAGTAATCGAAATTTGTGACATAAGCACGAGACATGTAGGTGATGAATGACACCACATGTATATGCTTTAACAGTGTAAATGTGGGACGTTCTAGAGATATGGTCAATACTGCATCGGCAAAATGTAGCTGTGAGACAACCTAACATCAGACTGTGACATCTGTATGCAAGAGGAAGCAGTAACGTTATTTCCAAGCGGAGATTACAATACATCTGCAGTTATACAGAGTGAGTAATCGAAATTTGTGACATAAGCACGAGACATGTAGGTGATGAATGACACCACATGTATATGCTTTAACAGTGTAAATGTGGGACGTTCTAGAGATATGGTCAATACTGCATCGGCAAAATGTAGCTGTGAGACTACCTAACATCAGACTGTGACATCTGTATGCAAGAGGAAGCAGTAACGTTATTTCCAAGCGGAGATTACAATACATCTGCAGTTATACAGAGTGAGTAATCGAAATTTGTGACATAAGCACGAGACTTGTAGGTGATGAATGACACCACATGTATATGCTTTAACACTGTAAATGTGGGACGTTCTAGAGATATGGTCAATACTGCATCGGCAAAATGTAGCTGTGAGACTACCTAACATCAGACTGTGACATCTGTATGCAAGAGGAAGCAGTAACGTTATTTCCAAGCGGAGAATACAATACATCTGCAGTTATACAGAGTGAGTAATCGAAATTTGTGACATAAGCACGAGACATGTAGGTGATGAATGACACCACATGTATATGCTTTAACAGTGTAAATGTGGGACGTTCTAGAGATATGGTCAATACTGCATCGGCAAAATGTAGCTGTGAGACTACCTAACATCAGACTGTGACATCTGTATGCAAGAGGAAGCAGTAACGTTATTTCCAAGCGGAGAATACAGGACATCTGCAGTTATACAGAGTGAGTAATCGAAATTTGTGACATAAGCACGAGACATGTAGGTGATGAATGACACCACATGTATATGCTTTAACAGTGTAAATGTGGGACGTTCTAGAGATATGGTCAATACTGCATCGGCAAAATGTAGCTGTGAGACTACCTAACATCAGACTGTGACATCTGTATGCAAGAGGAAGCAGTAACGTTATTTCCAAGCGGAGAATACAGGACATCTGCAGTTATACAGAGTGAGTAATCGAAATTTGTGACATAAGCACGAGACATGTAGGTGATGAATGACACCACATGTATATGCTTTAACAGTGTAAATGTGGGACGTTCTAGAGATATGGTCAATACTGCATCAGCAAAATGTAGCTGTGAGACTACCTAACATCAGACTGTGACATCTGTATGCAAGAGGAAGCAGTAACGTTATTTCCAAGCGGAGAATACAGTACATCTGCAGTTATACAGAGTGAGTAATCGAAATTTGTGACATAAGCACGAGACATGTAGGTGATGAAAGACACCACATGTATATGCTTTAACACTGTAAATGTGGGACGTTCTAGAGATATGGTCAATACTGCATCGGCAAAATGTAGCTGTGAGACTACCTAACATCAGACTGTGACATCTGTATGCAAGAGGAAGCAGTAACGTTATTTCCAAGCGGAGAATACAGGACATCTGCAGTTATACAGAGTGAGTAATCGAAATTTGTGACATAAGCACGAGACATGTAGGTGATGAATGACACCACATGTATATGCTTTAACAGTGTAAATGTGGGACGTTCTAGAGATATGGTCAATACTGCATCGGCAAAATGTAGCTGTGAGACTACCTAACATCAGACTGTGAAATCTGTATGCAAGAGGAAGCAGTAACGTTATTTCCAAGCGGAGAATACAGGACATCTGCAGTTATACAGAGTGAGTAATCGAAATTTGTGACATAAGCACGAGACATGTAGGTGATGAATGACACCACATGTATATGCTTTAACAGTGTAAATGTGGGACGTTCTAGAGATATGGTCAATACTGCATCGGCAAAATGTAGCTGTGAGACTACTTAACATCAGACTGTGACATCTGTATGCAAGAGGAAGCAGTAACGTTATTTCCAAGCGGAGAATACAGGACATCTGCAGTTATACAGAGTGAGTAATCGAAATTTGTGACATAAGCACGAGACATGTAGGTGATGAATGACACCACATGTATATGCTTTAACAGTGTAAATGTGGGACGTTCTAGAGATATGGTCAATACTGCATCGGCAAAATGTAGCTGTGAGACTACCTAACATCAGACTGTGACATCTGTATGCAAGAGGAAGCAGTAACGTTATTTCCAAGCGGAGAATACAATACATCTGCAGTTATACAGAGTGAGTAATCGAAATTTGTGACATAAGCACGAGACATGTAGGTGATGAATGACACCACATGTATATGCTTATCAGTGTAAATGTGGGACGTTCTAGAGATATGGTCAATACTGCATCGGCAAAATGTAGCTGTGAGACTACCTAACATCAGACTGTGACATCTGTATGCAAGAGGAAGCAGTAACGTTATTTCCAAGCGGAGAATACAGGAAATCTGCGGTTATACAGAGTGAGTAATCGAAATTTGTGACATAAGCACGAGACATGTAGGTGATGAATGACACCACATGTATATGCTTTAACAGTGTAAATGTGGGAAGTTCTAGAGATATGGTCAATACTGCATCGGCAAAATGTAGCTGTGAGACTACCTAACATCAGACTGTGACATCTGTATGCAAGAGGAAGCAGTAACGTTATTTCCAAGCGGAGAATACAGGACATCTGCAGTTATACAGAGTGAGTAATCGAAATTTGTGACATAAGCACGAGACATGTAGGTGATGAATGACACCACATGTATATGCTTTAACACTGTAAATGTGGGACGTTCTAGAGATATGGTCAATACTGCATCGGCAAAATGTAGCTGTGAGACTACCTAACATAAGACTGTGACATCTGTATGCAAGAGGAAGCAGTAACGTTATTTCCAAGCGGAGAATACAGGACATCTGCAGTTATACAGAGTGAGTAATCGAAATTTGTGACATAAGCACGAGACATGTAGGTGATGAATGACACCACATGTATATGCTTTAACACTGTAAATGTGGGACGTTCTAGAGATATGGTCAATACTGCATCGGCAAAATGTAGCTGTGAGACTACCTAACATCAGACTGTGACATCTGTATGCAAGAGGAAGCAGTAACGTTATTTCCAAGCGGAGATTACAATACATCTGCAGTTATACAAAGTGAGTAATCGAAATTTGTGACATAAGCACGAGACATGTAGGTGATGAATGACACCACATGTATATGCTTTAACAGTGTAAATGTGGGACGTTCTAGAGATATGGTCAATACTGCATCGGCAAAATGTAGCTGTGAGACTACCTAACATCAGACTGTGACATCTGTATGCAAGAGGAAGCAGTAACGTTATTTCCAAGCGGAGAATACAATACATCTGCAGTTATACAGAGTGTGTAATCGAAATTTGTGACATAAGCACGAGACATGTAGGTGATGAATGACACCACATGTATATGCTTTAACACTGTAAATGTGGGACGTTCTAGAGATATGGTCAATACTGCATCGGCAAAATGTAGCTGTGAGACTACCTAACATCAGACTGTGACGTCTGTATGCAAGAGGAAGCAGTAACGTTATTTCCAAGCGGAGATTACAATACATCTGCAGTTATACAAAGTGAGTAATCGAAATTTGTGACATAAGCACGAGACATGTAGGTGATGAATGACACCACATGTATATGCTTTAACACTGTAAATGTGGGACGTTCTAGAGATATGGTCAATACTGCATCGGCAAAATGTAGCTGTGAGACTACCTAACATCAGACTGTGACATCTGTATGCAAGAGGAAGCAGTAACGTTATTTCCAAGCGGAGATTACAATACATCTGCAGTTATACAGAGTGAGTAATCGAAATTTGTGACATAAGCACGAGACATGTAGGTGATGAATGACACCACATGTATATGCTTTAACAGTGTAAATGTGGGACGTTCTAGAGATATGGTCAATACTGCATCGGCAAAATGTAGCTGTGAGACTACCTAACATCAGACTGTGACATCTGTATGCAAGAGGAAGCAGTAACGTTATTTCCAAGCGGAGATTACAATACATCTGCAGTTATACAGAGTGAGTAATCGAAATTTGTGACATAAGCACGAGACATGTAGGTGATGAATGACACCACATGTATATGCTTTAACACTGTAAATGTGGGACGTTCTAGAGATATGGTCAATACTGCATCGGCAAAATGTAGCTGTGAGACTACCTAACATCAGACTGTGACATCTGTATGCAAGAGGAAGCAGTAACGTTATTTCCAAGCGGAGAATACAATACATCTGCAGTTATACAGAGTGAGTAATCGAAATTTGTGACATAAGCACGAGACATGTAGGTGATGAATGACACCACATGTATATGCTTTAACACTGTAAATGTGGGACGTTCTAGAGATATGGTCAATACTGCATCGGCAAAATGTAGCTGTGAGACTACCTAACATCAGACTGTGACATCTGTATGCAAGAGGAAGCAGTAACGTTATTTCCAAGCGGAGAATACAGGACATCTGCAGTTATACAGAGTGAGTAATCGAAATTTGTGACATAAGCACGAGACATGTAGGTGATGAATGACACCACATGTATATGCTTTAACAGTGTAAATGTGGGACGTTCTAGAGATATGGTCAATACTGCATCGGCAAAATGTAGCTGTGAGACTACCTAACATCAGACTGTGACATCTGTATGCAAGAGGAAGCAGTAACGTTATTTCCAAGCGGAGAATACAGGACATCTGCAGTTATACAGAGTGAGTAATCGAAATTTGTGACATAAGCACGAGACATGTAGGTGATGAATGACACCACATGTATATGCTTTAACACTGTAAATGTGGGACGTTCTAGAGATATGGTCAATACTGCATCGGCAAAATGTAGCTGTGAGACTACCTAACATCAGACTGTGACATCTGTATGCAAGAGGAAGCAGTAACGTTATTTCCAAGCGGAGAATACAGGACATCTGCAGTTATACAGAGTGAGTAATCGAAATTTGTGACATAAGCACGAGACATGTAGGTGATGAATGACACCACATGTATATGCTTTAACACTGTAAATGTGGGACGTTCTAGAGATATGGTCAATACTGCATCGGCAAAATGTAGCTGTGAGACTACCTAACATCAGACTGTGACATCTGTATGCAAGAGGAAGCAGTAACGTTATTTCCAAGCGGAGAATACAGGACATCTGCAGTTATACAGAGTGAGTAATCGAAATTTGTGACATAAGCACGAGACATGTAGGTGATGAATGACACCACATGTATATGCTTTAACACTGTAAATGTGGGACGTTCTAGAGATATGGTCAATACTGCATCGGCAAAATGTAGCTGTGAGACTACCTAACATCAGACTGTGACATGTGTATGCAAGAGGAAGCAGTAACGTTATTTCCAAGCGGAGAATACAATACATCTGCAGTTATACAGAGTGAGTAATCGAAATTTGTGACATAAGCACGAGACATGTAGGTGATGAATGACACCACATGTATATGCTTTAACACTGTAAATGTGGGACGTTCTAGAGATATGGTCAATACTGCATCGGCAAAATGTAGCTGTGAGACTACCTAACATCAGACTGTGACATCTGTATGCAAGAGGAAGCAGTAACGTTATTTCCAAGCGGAGAATACAGGACATCTGCAGTTATACAGAGTGGGTAATCGAAATTTGTGACATAAGCACGAGACATGTAGGTGATGAATGACACCACATGTATATGCTTTAACAGTGTAAATGTGGGACGTTCTAGAGATATGGTCAATACTGCATCGGCAAAATGTAGCTGTGAGACTACCTAACATCAGACTGTGACATCTGTATGCAAGAGGAAGCAGTAACGTTATTTCCAAGCGGAGAATACAATACAACTGCAGTTATACAGAGTGAGTAATCGAAATTTGTGACATAAGCACGAGACATGTAGGTGATGAATGACACCACATGTATATGCTTTAACACTGTAAATGTGTGACGTTCTAGAGATATGGTCAATACTGCATCGGCAAAATGTAGCTGTGAGACTACCTAATATCAGACTGTGACATCTGTATGCAAGAGGAAGCAGTAACGTTATTTCCAAGCGGAGAATACAGGACATCTGCAGTTATACAGAGTGAGTAATCGAAATTTGTGACATAAGCACGAGACATGTAGGTGATGAATGACACCACATGTATATGCTTTAACAGTGTAAATGTGGGACGTTCTAGAGATATGGTCAATACTGCATCGGCAAAATGTAGCTGTGAGACTACCTAACATCAGACTGTGACATCTGTATGCAAGAGGAAGCAGTAACGTTATTTCCAAGCGGAGAATACAGGACATCTGCAGTTATACAGAGTGAGTAAACGAAATTTGTGACATAAGCACGAGACATGTAGGTGATGAATGACACCACATGTATATGCTTTAACAGTGTAAATGTGGGACGTTCTAGAGATATGGTCAATACTGCATCGGCAAAATGTAGCTGTGAGACTACCTAACATCAGACTGTGACATCTGTATGCAAGAGGAAGCAGTAACGTTATTTCCAAGCGGAGAATACAGGACATCTGCAGTTATACAGAGTGAGTAATCGAAATTTGTGACATAAGCACGAGACATGTAGGTGATGAATGACACCACATGTATATGCTTTAACAGTGTAAATGTGGGACGTTCTAGAGATATGGTCAATACTGCATCGGCAAAATGTAGCTGTGAGACTACCTAACATCAGACTGTGACATCTGTATGCAAGAGGAAGCAGTAACGTTATTTCCAAGCGGAGAATACAGGACATCTGCAGTTATACAGAGTGAGTAATCGAAATTTGTGACATAAGCACGAGACATGTAGGTGATGAATGACACCACATGTATATGCTTTAACAGTGTAAATGTGGGACGTTCTAGAGATATGGTCAATACTGCATCGGCAAAATGTAGCTGTGAGACTACCTAACATCAGACTGTGACATCTGTATGCAAGAGGAAGCAGTAACGTTATTTCCAAGCGGAGAATACAGGACATCTGCAGTTATACAGAGTGAGTAATCGAAATTTGTGACATAAGCACGAGACATGTAGGTGATGAATGACACCACATGTATATGCTTTAACAGTGTAAATGTGGGACGTTCTAGAGATATGGTCAATACTGCATCGGCAAAATGTAGCTGTGAGACTACCTAACATCAGACTGTGACATCTGTATGCAAGAGGAAGCAGTAACGTTATTTCCAAGCGGAGAATACAGGACATCTGCAGTTATACAGAGTGAGTAATCGAAATTTGTGACATAAGCACGAGACATGTAGGTGATGAATGACACCACATGTATATGCTTTAACAGTGTAAATGTGGGACGTTCTAGAGATATGGTCAATACTGCATCGGCAAAATGTAGCTGTGAGACTACCTAACATCAGACTGTGACATCTGTATGCAAGAGGAAGCAGTAACGTTATTTCCAAGCGGAGAATACAGGACATCTGCAGTTATACAGAGTGAGTAATCGAAATTTGTGACATAAGCACGAGACATGTAGGTGATGAATGACACCACATGTATATGCTTTAACAGTGTAAATGTGGTACGTTCTAGAGATATGGTCAATACTGCATCGGCAAAATGTAGCTGTGAGACTACCTAACATCAGACTGTGAAATCTGTATGCAAGAGGAAGCAGTAACGTTATTTCCAAGCGGAGAATACAGGACATCTGCAGTTATACAGAGTGAGTAATCGAAATTTGTGACATAAGCACGAGACATGTAGGTGATGAATGACACCACATGTATATGCTTTAACACTGTAAATGTGGGACGTTCTAGAGATATGGTCAATACTGCATCGGCAAAATGTAGCTGTGAGACTACCTAACATCAGACTGTGACATCTGTATGCAAGAGGAAGCAGTAACGTTATTTCCAAGCGGAGAATACAGGACATCTGCAGTTATACAGAGTGAGTAATCGAAATTTGTGACATAAGCACGAGACATGTAGGTGATGAATGACACCACATGTATATGCTTTAACAGTGTAAATGTGGGACGTTCTAGAGATATGGTCAATACTGCATCGGCAAAATGTAGCTGTGAGACTACCTAACATCAGACTGTGACATCTGTATGCAAGAGGAAGCAGTAACGTTATTTCCAAGCGGAGAATACAGGACATCTGCAGTTATACAGAGTGAGTAATCGAAATTTGTGACATAAGCACGAGACATGTAGGTGATGAATGACACCACATGTATATGCTTTAACAGTGTAAATGTGGGACGTTCTAGAGATATGGTCAATACTGCATCGGCAAAATGTAGCTGTGAGACTACCTAACATCAGACTGTGTCATCTGTATGCAAGAGGAAGCAGTAACGTTATTTCCAAGCGGAGAATACAGGACATCTGCAGTTATACAGAGTGAGTAATCGAAATTTGTGACATAAGCACGAGACATGTAGGTGATGAATGACACCACATGTATATGCTTTAACACTGTAAATGTGGGACGTTCTAGAGATATGGTCAATACTGCATCGGCAAAATGTAGCTGTGAGACTACCTAACATCAGACTGTGACATCTGTATGCAAGAGGAAGCAGTAACGTTATTTCCAATCGGAGAATACAATACATCTGCAGTTATACAGAGTGAGTAATCGAAATTTGTGACATAAGCACGAGACATGTAGGTGATGAATGACACCACATGTATATCCTTTAACACTGTAAATGTGGGACGTTCTAGAGATATGGTCAATACTGCATCGGCAAAATGTAGCTGTGAGACTACCTTACATCAGACTGTGACATCTGTATGCAAGAGGAAGCAGTAACGTTATTTCCAAGCGGAGAATACAGGACATCTGCAGTTATACAGAGTGAGTAATCGAAATTTGTGACATAAGAACGAGACATGTAGGTGATGAATGACACCACATGTATATGCTTTAACACTGTAAATGTGGGACGTTCTAGAGATATGGTCAATACTGCATCGGCAAAATGTAGCTGTGAGACTACCTAACATCAGACTGTGACATCTGTATGCAAGAGGAAGCAGTAACGTTATTTCCAAGCGGAGAATACAGGACATCTGCAGTTATACAGAGTGAGTAATCGAAATTTGTGACATAAGCTCGAGACATGTAGGTGATGAATGACACCACATGTATATGCTTTACCACTGTAAATGTGGGACGTTCTAGAGATATGGTCAATACTGCTTCGGCAAAATGTAGCTGTGAGACTACCTAACATCAGACTGTGACATCTGTATGCAAGAGGAAGCAGTAACGTTATTTCCAAGCGGAGAATACAGGACATCTGCAGTTATACAGAGTGAGTAATCGAAATTTGTGACATAAGCACGAGACATGTAGGTGATGAATGACACCACATGTATATGCTTTAACACTGTAAATGTGGGACGTTCTAGAGATATGGTCAATACTGCATCGGCAAAATGTAGCTGTGAGACTACCTAACATCAGACTGTGACATCTGTATGCAAGAGGAAGCAGTAACGTTATTTCCAACCGGAGAATACAGGACATCTGCAGTTATACAGAGTGAGTAATCGAAATTTGTGACATAAGCACGAGACATGTAGGTGATGAATGACACCACATGTATATGCTTTAACACTGTAAATGTGGGACGTTCTAGAGATATGGTCAATACTGCTTCGGCAAAATGTAGCTGTGAGACTACCTAACATCAGACTGTGACATCTGTATGCAAGAGGAAGCAGTAACGTTATTTCCAAGCGGAGAATACAGGACATCTGCAGTTATACAGAGTGAGTAATCGAAATTTGTGACATAAGCACGAGACATGTAGGTGATGAATGACACCACATGTATATGCTTTAACACTGTAAATGTGGGACGTTCTAGAGATATGGTCAATACTGCATCGGCAAAATGTAGCTGTGAGACTACCTAACATCAGACTGTGACATCTGTATGCAAGAGGAAGCAGTAACGTTATTTCCAAGCGGAGAATACAGGACATCTGCAGTTATACAGAGTGAGTAATCGAAATTTGTGACATAAGCACGAGACATGTAGGTGATGAATGACACCACATGTATATGCTTTACCACTGTAAATGTGGGACGTTCTAGAGATATGGTCAATACTGCTTCGGCAAAATGTAGCTGTGAGACTACCTAACATCAGACTGTGACATCTGTATGCAAGAGGAAGCAGTAAAGTTATTTCCAAGCGGAGAATACAGGACATCTGCAGTTATACAGAGTGAGTAATCGAAATTTGTGACATAAGCACGAGACATGTAGGTGATGAATGACACCACATGTATATGCTTTAACGCTGTAAATGTGGGACGTTCTAGAGATATGGTCAATACTGCATCGGCAAAATGTAGCTGTGAGACTACCTAACATCAGACTGTGACATCTGTATGCAAGAGGAAGCAGTAACGTTATTTCCAAGCGGAGAATACAGGACATCTGCAGTTATACAGAGTGAGTAATCGAAATTTGTGACATAAGCACGAGACATGTAGGTGATGAATGACACCACATGTATATGCTTTAACACTGTAAATGTGGGACGTTCTAGAGATATGGTCAATACTGCATCGGCAAAATGTAGCTGTGAGACTACCTAACATCAGACTGTGACATCTGTATGCAAGAGGAAGCAGTAACGTTATTTCCAAGCGGAGAATACAGGACATCTGCAGTTATACAGAGTGAGTAATCGAAATTTGTGACATAAGCACGAGACATGTAGGTGATGAATGACACCACATGTATATGCTTTAACACTGTAAATGTGGGACGTTCTAGAGATATGGTCAATACTGCATCGGCAAAATGTAGCTGTGAGACTACCTAACATCAGACTGTGACATCTGTATGCAAGAGGAAGCAGTAACGTTATTTCCAAGCGGAGAATACAGGACATCTGCAGTTATACAGAGTGAGTAATCGAAATTTGTGACATAAGCACGAGACATGTAGGTGATGAATGACACCACAAGTATATGCTTTAACAGTGTAAATGAGGGACGTTCTAGAGATATGGTCAATACTGCATCGGCAAAATGTAGCTGTGAGACTACCTAACACCAGACTGTGACATCTGTATGCAAGAGGAAGCAGTAACGTTATTTCCAAGCGGAGAATACAGGACATCTGCAGTTATACAGAGTGAGTAATCGAAATTTGTGACATAAGCTCGAGACATGTAGGTGATGAATGACACCACATGTATATGCTTTACCACTGTAAATGTGGGACGTTCTAGAGATATGGTCAATACTGCTTCGGCAAAATGTAGCTGTGAGACTACCTTACATCAGACTGTGACATCTGTATGCAAGAGGAAGCAGTAACGTTATTTCCAAGCGGAGAATACAGGACATCTGCAGTTATACAGAGTGAGTAATCGAAATTTGTGACATAAGCACGAGACATGTAGGTGATGAATGACACCACATGTATATGCTTTAACAGTGTAAATGAGGGACGTTCTAGAGATATGGTCAATACTGCTTCGGCAAAATGTAGCTGTGAGACTACCTAACATCAGACTGTGACATCTGTATGCAAGAGGAAGCAGTAACGTTATTTCCAAGCGGAGAATACAATACATCTGCAGTTATACAGAGTGAGTAATCGAAATTTGTGACATAAGCACGAGACATGTAGGTGATGAATGACACCACATGTATATGCTTTAACACTGTAAATGTGGGACGTTCTAGAGATATGGTCAATACTGCTTCGGCAAAATGTAGCTGTGAGACTACCTTACATCAGACTGTGACATCTGTATGCAAGAGGAAGCAGTAACGTTATTTCCAAGCGGAGAATACAGGACATCTGCAGTTATACAGAGTGAGTAATCGAAATTTGTGACATAAGCTCGAGACATGTAGGTGATGAATGACACCACATGTATATGCTTTAACACTGTAAATGTGGGACGTTCTAGAGATATGGTCAATACTGCATCGGCAAAATGTAGCTGTGAGACTACCTAACATCAGACTGTGACATCTGTATGCAAGAGGAAGCAGTAACGTTATTTCCAAGCGGAGAATACAGGACATCTGCAGTTATACAGAGTGAGTAATCGAAATTTGTGACATAAGCTCGAGACATGTAGGTGATGAATGACACCACATGTATATGCTTTACCACTGTAAATGTGGGACGTTCTAGAGATATGGTCAATACTGCATCGGCAAAATGTAGCTGTGAGACTACCTAACATCAGACTGTGACATCTGTATGCAAGAGGAAGCAGTAACGTTATTTCCAAGCGGAGAATACAGGACATCTGCAGTTATACAGAGTGAGTAATCGAAATTTGTGACATAAGCACGAGACATGTAGGTGATGAATGACACCACAAGTATATGCTTTAACAGTGTAAATGAGGGACGTTCTAGAGATATGGTCAATACTGCATCGGCAAATTGTAGCTGTGAGACTACCTAACACCAGACTGTGACATCTGTATGCAAGAGGAAGCAGTAACGTTATTTCCAAGCGGAGAATACAGGACATCTGCAGTTATACAGAGTGAGTAATCGAAATTTGTGACATAAGCTCGAGACATGTAGGTGATGAATGACACCACATGTATATGCTTTACCACTGTAAATGTGGGACGTTCTAGAGATATGGTCAATACTGCTTCGGCAAAATGTAGCTGTGAGACTACCTTACATCAGACTGTGACATCTGTATGCAAGAGGAAGCAGTAACGTTATTTCCAAGCGGAGAATACAGGACATCTGCAGTTATACAGAGTGAGTAATCGAAATTTGTGACATAAGCACGAGACATGTAGGTGATGAATGACACCACATGTATATGCTTTAACAGTGTAAATGAGGGACGTTCTAGAGATATGGTCAATACTGCATCGGCAAAATGTAGCTGTGAGACTACCTAACATCAGACTGTGACATCTGTATGCAAGAGGAAGCAGTAACGTTATTTCCAAGCGGAGAATACAATACATCTGCAGTTATACAGAGTGAGTAATCGAAATTTGTGACATAAGCACGAGACATGTAGGTGATGAATGACACCACATGTATATGCTTTAACACTGTAAATGTGGGACGTTCTAGAGATATGGTCAATACTGCTTCGGCAAAATGTAGCTGTGAGACTACCTTACATCAGACTGTGACATCTGTATGCAAGAGGAAGCAGTAACGTTATTTCCAAGCGGAGAATACAGGACATCTGCAGTTATACAGAGTGAGTAATCGAAATTTGTGACATAAGCTCGAGACATGTAGGTGATGAATGACACCACATGTATATGCTTTAACACTGTAAATGTGGGACGTTCTAGAGATATGGTCAATACTGCATCGGCAAAATGTAGCTGTGAGACTACCTAACATCAGACTGTGACATCTGTATGCAAGAGGAAGCAGTAACGTTATTTCCAAGCGGAGAATACAGGACATCTGCAGTTATACAGAGTGAGTAATCGAAATTTGTGACATAAGCTCGAGACATGTAGGTGATGAATGACACCACATGTATATGCTTTACCACTGTAAATGTGGGACGTTCTAGAGATATGGTCAATACTGTTCGGCAAAATGTAGCTGTGAGACTACCTAACATCAGACTGTGACATCTGTATGCAAGAGGAAGCAGTAACGTTATTTCCAAGCGGAGAATACAGGACATCTGCAGTTATACAGAGTGAGTAATCGAAATTTGTGACATAAGCACGAGACATGTAGGTGATGAATGACACCACATGTATATGCTTTAACAGTGTAAATGTGGGACGTTCTAGAGATATGGTCAATACTGCATCGGCAAAATGTAGCTGTGAGACTACCTAACATCAGACTGTGACATCTGTATGCAAGAGGAAGCAGTAACGTTATTTCCAAGCGGAGAATACAGGACATCTGCAGTTATACAGAGTGAGTAATCGAAATTTGTGACATAAGCACGAGACATGTAGGTGATGAATGACACCACATGTATATGCTTTAACACTGTAAATGTGGGACGTTCTAGAGATATGGTCAATACTGCTTCGGCAAAATGTAGCTGTGAGACTACCTAACATCAGACTGTGACATCTGTATGCAAGAGGAAGCAGTAACGTTATTTCCAAGCGGAGAATACAGGACATCTGCAGTTATACAGAGTGAGTAATCGAAATTTGTGACATAAGCACGAGACATGTAGGTGATGAATGACACCACATGTATATGCTTTAACACTGTAAATGTGGGACGTTCTAGAGATATGGTCAATACTGCATCGGCAAAATGTAGCTGTGAGACTACCTAACATCAGACTGTGACATCTGTATGCAAGAGGAAGCAGTAACGTTATTTCCAAGCGGAGAATACAGGACATCTGCAGTTATACAGAGTGAGTAATCGAAATTTGTGACATAAGCACGAGACATGTAGGTGATGAATGACACCACATGTATATGCTTTACCATTGTAAATGTGGGACGTTCTAGAGATATGGTCAATACTGCTTCGGCAAAATGTAGCTGTGAGACTACCTAACATCAGACTGTGACATCTGTATGCAAGAGGAAGCAGTAACGTTATTTCCAAGCGGAGAATACAGGACATCTGCAGTTATACAGAGTGAGTAATCGAAATTTGTGACATAAGCACGAGACATGTAGGTGATGAATGACACCACATGTATATGCTTTAACACTGTAAATGTGGGACGTTCTAGAGATATGGTCAATACTGCATCGGCAAAATGTAGCTGTGAGACTACCTAACATCAGACTGTGACATCTGTATGCAAGAGGAAGCAGTAACGTTATTTCCAAGCGGAGAATACAGGACATCTGCAGTTATACAGAGTGAGTAATCGAAATTTGTGACATAAGCACGAGACATGTAGGTGATGAATGACACCACATGTATATGCTTTAACAGTGTAAATGTGGGACGTTCTAGAGATATGGTCAATACTGCATCGGCAAAATGTAGCTGTGAGACTACCTAACATCAGACTGTGACATCTGTATGCAAGAGGAAGCAGTAACGTTATTTCCAAGCGGAGAATACAATACATCTGCAGTTATACAGAGTGAGTAATCGAAATTTGTGACATAAGCACGAGACATGTAGGTGATGAATGACACCACATGTATATGCTTTAACACTGTAAATGTGGGACGTTCTAGAGATATGGTCAATACTGCATCGGCAAAATGTAGCTGTGAGACTACCTAACATCAGACTGTGACATCTGTATGCAAGAGGAAGCAGTAACGTTATTTCCAAGCGGAGAATACAGGACATCTGCAGTTATACAGAGTGAGTAATCGAAATTTGTGACATAAGCACGAGACATGTAGGTGATGAATGACACCACATGTATATGCTTTAACAGTGTAAATGAGGGACGTTCTAGAGATATGGTCAATACTGCATCGGCAAAATGTAGCTGTGAGACTACCTAACACCAGACTGTGACATCTGTATGCAAGAGGAAGCAGTAACGTTATTTCCAAGCGGAGAATACAGGACATCTGCAGTTATACAGAGTGAGTAATCGAAATTTGTGACATAAGCACGAGACATGTAGGTGATGAATGACACCACATGTATATGCTTTACCACTGTAAATGTGGGACGTTCTAGAGATATGGTCAATACTGCTTCGGCAAAATGTAGCTGTGAGACTACCTTACATCAGACTGTGACATCTGTATGCAAGAGGAAGCAGTAACGTTATTTCCAAGCGGAGAATACAGGACATCTGCAGTTATACAGAGTGAGTAATCGAAATTTGTGACATAAGCACGAGACATGTAGGTGATGAATGACACCACATGTATATGCTTTAACAGTGTAAATGTGGGACGTTCTAGAGATATGGTCAATACTGCATCGGCAAAATGTAGCTGTGAGACTACCTAACATCAGACTGTGACATCTGTATGCAAGAGGAAGCAGTAACGTTATTTCCAAGCGGAGAATACAGGACATCTGCAGTTATACAGAGTGAGTAATCGAAATTTGTGACATAAGCACGTGACATGTAGGTGATGAATGACACCACATGTATATGCTTTAACACTGTAAATGTGGGACGTTCTAGAGATATGGTCAATACTGCTTCGGCAAAATGTAGCTGTGAGACTACCTAACATCAGACTGTGACATCTGTATGCAAGAGGAAGCAGTAACGTTATTTCCAAGCGGAGAATACAGGACATCTGCAGTTATACAGAGTGAGTAATCGAAATTTGTGACATAAGCACGAGACATGTAGGTGATGAATGACACCACATGTATATGCTTTAACACTGTAAATGTGGGACGTTCTAGAGATATGGTCAATACTGCATCGGCAAAATGTAGCTGTGAGACTACCTAACATCAGACTGTGACATCTGTATGCAAGAGGAAGCAGTAACGTTATTTCCAAGCGGAGAATACAGGACATCTGCAGTTATACAGAGTGAGTAATCGAAATTTGTGACATAAGCACGAGACATGTAGGTGATGAATGACACCACATGTATATGCTTTACCATTGTAAATGTGGGACGTTCTAGAGATATGGTCAATACTGCTTCGGCAAAATGTAGCTGTGAGACTACCTAACATCAGACTGTGACATCTGTATGCAAGAGGAAGCAGTAACGTTATTTCCAAGCGGAGAATACAGGACATCTGCAGTTATACAGAGTGAGTAATCGAAATTTGTGACATAAGCACGAGACATGTAGGTGATGAATGACACCACATGTATATGCTTTAACAGTGTAAATGTGGGACGTTCTAGAGATATGGTCAATACTGCATCGGCAAAATGTAGCTGTGAGACTACCTAACATCAGACTGTGACATCTGTATGCAAGAGGAAGCAGTAACGTTATTTCCAAGCGGAGAATACAGGACATCTGCAGTTATACAGAGTGAGTAATCGAAATTTGTGACATAAGCACGAGACATGTAGGTGATGAATGACACCACATGTATATGCTTTAACAGTGTAAATGTGGTACGTTCTAGAGATATGGTCAATACTGCATCGGCAAAATGTAGCTGTGAGACTACCTAACATCAGACTGTGACATCTGTATGCAAGAGGAAGCAGTAACGTTATTTCCAAGCGGAGAATACAGGACATCTGCAGTTATACAGAGTGAGTAATCGAAATTTGTGACATAAGCACGAGACATGTAGGTGATGAATGACACCACATGTATATGCTTTAACACTGTAAATGTGGGACGTTCTAGAGATATGGTCAATACTGCATCGGCAAAATGTAGCTGTGAGACTACCTAACATCAGACTGTGACATCTGTATGCAAGAGGAAGCAGTAACGTTATTTCCAAGCGGAGAATACAGGACATCTGCAGTTATACAGAGTGAGTAATCGAAATTTGTGACATAAGCACGAGACATGTAGGTGATGAATGACACCACATGCTTTAACAGTGTAAATGTGGGACGTTCTAGAGATATGGTCAATACTGCATCGGCAAAATGTAGCTGTGAGACTACCTAACATCAGACTGTGACATCTGTATGCAAGAGGAAGCAGTAACGTTATTTCCAAGCGGAGAATACAGGACATCTGCAGTTATACAGAGTGAGTAATCGAAATTTGTGACATAAGCACGAGACATGTAGGTGATGAATGACACCACATGTATATGCTTTAACAGTGTAAATGTGGGACGTTCTAGAGATATGGTCAATACTGCATCGGCAAAATGTAGCTGTGAGACTACCTAACATCAGACTGTGTCATCTGTATGCAAGAGGAAGCAGTAACGTTATTTCCAAGCGGAGAATACAGGACATCTGCAGTTATACAGAGTGAGTAATCGAAATTTGTGACATAAGCACGAGACATGTAGGTGATGAATGACACCACATGTATATGCTTTAACACTGTAAATGTGGGACGTTCTAGAGATATGGTCAATACTGCATCGGCAAAATGTAGCTGTGAGACTACCTAACATCAGACTGTGACATCTGTATGCAAGAGGAAGCAGTAACGTTATTTCCAAGCGGAGAATACAATACATCTGCAGTTATACAGAGTGAGTAATCGAAATTTGTGACATAAGCACGAGACATGTAGGTGATGAATGACACCACATGTATATCCTTTAACACTGTAAATGTGGGACGTTCTAGAGATATGGTCAATACTGCATCGGCAAAATGTAGCTGTGAGACTACCTAACATCAGACTGTGACATCTGTATGCAAGAGGAAGCAGTAACGTTATTTCCAAGCGGAGAATACAGGACATCTGCAGTTATACAGAGTGAGTAATCGAAATTTGTGACATAAGAACGAGACATGTAGGTGATGAATGACACCACATGTATATGCTTTAACACTGTAAATGTGGGACGTTCTAGAGATATGGTCAATACTGCATCGGCAAAATGTAGCTGTGAGACTACCTAACATCAGACTGTGACATCTGTATGCAAGAGGAAGCAGTAACGTTATTTCCAAGCGGAGAATACAGGACATCTGCAGTTATACAGAGTGAGTAATCGAAATTTGTGACATAAGCTCGAGACATGTAGGTGATGAATGACACCACATGTATATGCTTTACCACTGTAAATGTGGGACGTTCTAGAGATATGGTCAATACTGCTTCGGCAAAATGTAGCTGTGAGACTACCTAACATCAGACTGTGACATCTGTATGCAAGAGGAAGCAGTAACGTTATTTCCAAGCGGAGAATACAGGACATCTGCAGTTATACAGAGTGAGTAATCGAAATTTGTGACATAAGCACGAGACATGTAGGTGATGAATGACACCACATGTATATGCTTTAACACTGTAAATGTGGGACGTTCTAGAGATATGGTCAATACTGCATCGGCAAAATGTAGCTGTGAGACTACCTAACATCAGACTGTGACATCTGTATGCAAGAGGAAGCAGTAACGTTATTTCCAACCGGAGAATACAGGACATCTGCAGTTATACAGAGTGAGTAATCGAAATTTGTGACATAAGCACGAGACATGTAGGTGATGAATGACACCACATGTATATGCTTTAACACTGTAAATGTGGGACGTTCTAGAGATATGGTCAATACTGCTTCGGCAAAATGTAGCTGTGAGACTACCTAACATCAGACTGTGACATCTGTATGCAAGAGGAAGCAGTAACGTTATTTCCAAGCGGAGAATACAGGACATCTGCAGTTATACAGAGTGAGTAATCGAAATTTGTGACATAAGCACGAGACATGTAGGTGATGAATGACACCACATGTATATGATTTAACACTGTAAATGTGGGACGTTCTAGAGATATGGTCAATACTGCATCGGCAAAATGTAGCTGTGAGACTACCTAACATCAGACTGTGACATCTGTATGCAAGAGGAAGCAGTAACGTTATTTCCAAGCGGAGAATACAGGACATCTGCAGTTATACAGAGTGAGTAATCGAAATTTGTGACATAAGCACGAGACATGTAGGTGATGAATGACACCACATGTATATGCTTTACCACTGTAAATGTGGGACGTTCTAGAGATATGGTCAATACTGCTTCGGCAAAATGTAGCTGTGAGACTACCTAACATCAGACTGTGACATCTGTATGCAAGAGGAAGCAGTAAAGTTATTTCCAAGCGGAGAATACAGGACATCTGCAGTTATACAGAGTGAGTAATCGAAATTTGTGACATAAGCACGAGACATGTAGGTGATGAATGACACCACATGTATATGCTTTAACGCTGTAAATGTGGGACGTTCTAGAGATATGGTCAATACTGCATCGGCAAAATGTAGCTGTGAGACTACCTAACATCAGACTGTGACATCTGTATGCAAGAGGAAGCAGTAACGTTATTTCCAAGCGGAGAATACAGGACATCTGCAGTTATACAGAGTGAGTAATCGAAATTTGTGACATAAGCACGAGACATGTAGGTGATGAATGACACCACATGTATATGCTTTAACACTGTAAATGTGGGACGTTCTAGAGATATGGTCAATACTGCATCGGCAAAATGTAGCTGTGAGACTACCTAACATCAGACTGTGACATCTGTATGCAAGAGGAAGCAGTAACGTTATTTCCAAGCGGAGAATACAGGACATCTGCAGTTATACAGAGTGAGTAATCGAAATTTGTGACATAAGCACGAGACATGTAGGTGATGAATGACACCACATGTATATGCTCTAACAGTGTAAATGTGGGACGTTCTAGAGATATGGTCAATACTGCTTCGGCAAAATGTAGCTGTGAGACTACCTTACATCAGACTGTGACATCTGTATGCAAGAGGAAGCAGTAACGTTATTTCCAAGCGGAGAATACAGGACATCTGCAGTTATACAGAGTGAGTAATCGAAATTTGTGACATAAGCTCGAGACATGTAGGTGATGAATGACACCACATGTATATGCTTTAACACTGTAAATGTGGGACGTTCTAGAGATATGGTCAATACTGCATCGGCAAAATGTAGCTGTGAGACTACCTAACATCAGACTGTGACATCTGTATGCAAGAGGAAGCAGTAACGTTATTTCCAAGCGGAGAATACAGGACATCTGCAGTTATACAGAGTGAGTAATCGAAATTTGTGACATAAGCTCGAGACATGTAGGTGATGAATGACACCACATGTATATGCTTTACCACTGTAAATGTGGGACGTTCTAGAGATATGGTCAATACTGCATCGGCAAAATGTAGCTGTGAGACTACCTAACATCAGACTGTGACATCTGTATGCAAGAGGAAGCAGTAACGTTATTTCCAAGCGGAGAATACAGGACATCTGCAGTTATACAGAGTGAGTAATCGAAATTTGTGACATAAGCACGAGACATGTAGGTGATGAATGACACCACAAGTATATGCTTTAACAGTGTAAATGAGGGACGTTCTAGAGATATGGTCAATACTGCATCGGCAAATTGTAGCTGTGAGACTACCTAACACCAGACTGTGACATCTGTATGCAAGAGGAAGCAGTAACGTTATTTCCAAGCGGAGAATACAGGACATCTGCAGTTATACAGAGTGAGTAATCGAAATTTGTGACATAAGCTCGAGACATGTAGGTGATGAATGACACCACATGTATATGCTTTACCACTGTAAATGTGGGACGTTCTAGAGATATGGTCAATACTGCTTCGGCAAAATGTAGCTGTGAGACTACCTTACATCAGACTGTGACATCTGTATGCAAGAGGAAGCAGTAACGTTATTTCCAAGCGGAGAATACAGGACATCTGCAGTTATACAGAGTGAGTAATCGAAATTTGTGACATAAGCACGAGACATGTAGGTGATGAATGACACCACATGTATATGCTTTAACAGTGTAAATGAGGGACGTTCTAGAGATATGGTCAATACTGCATCGGCAAAATGTAGCTGTGAGACTACCTAACATCAGACTGTGACATCTGTATGCAAGAGGAAGCAGTAACGTTATTTCCAAGCGGAGAATACAATACATCTGCAGTTATACAGAGTGAGTAATCGAAATTTGTGACATAAGCACGAGACATGTAGGTGATGAATGACACCACATGTATATGCTTTAACACTGTAAATGTGGGACGTTCTAGAGATATGGTCAATACTGCTTCGGCAAAATGTAGCTGTGAGACTACCTTACATCAGACTGTGACATCTGTATGCAAGAGGAAGCAGTAACGTTATTTCCAAGCGGAGAATACAGGACATCTGCAGTTATACAGAGTGAGTAATCGAAATTTGTGACATAAGCTCGAGACATGTAGGTGATGAATGACACCACATGTATATGCTTTAACACTGTAAATGTGGGACGTTCTAGAGATATGGTCAATACTGCATCGGCAAAATGTAGCTGTGAGACTACCTAACATCAGACTGTGACATCTGTGTGCAAGAGGAAGCAGTAACGTTATTTCCAAGCGGAGAATACAGGACATCTGCAGTTATACAGAGTGAGTAATCGAAATTTGTGACATAAGCTCGAGACATGTAGGTGATGAATGACACCACATGTATATGCTTTACCACTGTAAATGTGGGACGTTCTAGAGATATGGTCAATACTGCTTCGGCAAAATGTAGCTGTGAGACTACCTAACATCAGACTGTGACATCTGTATGCAAGAGGAAGCAGTAACGTTATTTCCAAGCGGAGAATACAGGACATCTGCAGTTATACAGAGTGAGTAATCGAAATTTGTGACATAAGCACGAGACATGTAGGTGATGAATGACACCACATGTATATGCTTTAACAGTGTAAATGTGGGACGTTCTAGAGATATGGTCAATACTGCATCGGCAAAATGTAGCTGTGAGACTACCTAACATCAGACTGTGACATCTGTATGCAAGAGGAAGCAGTAACGTTATTTCCAAGCGGAGAATACAGGACATCTGCAGTTATACAGAGTGAGTAATCGAAATTTGTGACATAAGCACGAGACATGTAGGTGATGAATGACACCACATGTATATGCTTTAACACTGTAAATGTGGGACGTTCTAGAGATATGGTCAATACTGCTTCGGCAAAATGTAGCTGTGAGACTACCTAACATCAGACTGTGACATCTGTATGCAAGAGGAAGCAGTAACGTTATTTCCAAGCGGAGAATACAGGACATCTGCAGTTATACAGAGTGAGTAATCGAAATTTGTGACATAAGCACGAGACATGTAGGTGATGAATGACACCACATGTATATGCTTTAACACTGTAAATGTGGGACGTTCTAGAGATATGGTCAATACTGCATCGGCAAAATGTAGCTGTGAGACTACCTAACATCAGACTGTGACATCTGTATGCAAGAGGAAGCAGTAACGTTATTTCCAAGCGGAGAATACAGGACATCTGCAGTTATACAGAGTGAGTAATCGAAATTTGTGACATAAGCACGAGACATGTAGGTGATGAATGACACCACATGTATATGCTTTACCATTGTAAATGTGGGACGTTCTAGAGATATGGTCAATACTGCTTCGGCAAAATGTAGCTGTGAGACTACCTAACATCAGACTGTGACATCTGTATGCAAGAGGAAGCAGTAACGTTATTTCCAAGCGGAGAATACAGGACATCTGCAGTTATACAGAGTGAGTAATCGAAATTTGTGACATAAGCACGAGACATGTAGGTGATGAATGACACCACATGTATATGCTTTAACACTGTAAATGTGGGACGTTCTAGAGATATGGTCAATACTGCATCGGCAAAATGTAGCTGTGAGACTACCTAACATCAGACTGTGACATCTGTATGCAAGAGGAAGCAGTAACGTTATTTCCAAGCGGAGAATACAGGACATCTGCAGTTATACAGAGTGAGTAATCGAAATTTGTGACATAAGCACGAGACATGTAGGTGATGAATGACACCACATGTATATGCTTTAACACTGTAAATGTGGGACGTTCTAGAGATATGGTCAATACTGCATCGGCAAAATGTAGCTGTGAGACTACCTAACATCAGACTGTGACATCTGTATGCAAGAGGAAGCAGTAACGTTATTTCCAAGCGGAGAATACAATACATCTGCAGTTATACAGAGTGAGTAATCGAAATTTGTGACATAAGCACGAGACATGTAGGTGATGAATGACAGCACATGTATATGCTTTAACACTGTAAATGTGGGACGTTCTAGAGATATGGTCAATACTGCATCGGCAAAATGTAGCTGTGAGACTACCTAACATCAGACTGTGACATCTGTATGCAAGAGGAAGCAGTAACGTTATTTCCAAGCGGAGAATACAGGACATCTGCAGTTATACAGAGTGAGTAATCGAAATTTGTGACATAAGCACGAGACATGTAGGTGATGAATGACACCACATGTATATGCTTTAACAGTGTAAATGAGGGACGTTCTAGAGATATGGTCAATACTGCATCGGCAAAATGTAGCTGTGAGACTACCTAACACCAGACTGTGACATCTGTATGCAAGAGGAAGCAGTAACGTTATTTCCAAGCGGAGAATACAGGACATCTGCAGTTATACAGAGTGAGTAATCGAAATTTGTGACATAAGCTCGAGACATGTAGGTGATGAATGACACCACATGTATATGCTTTACCACTGTAAATGTGGGACGTTCTAGAGATATGGTCAATACTGCTTCGGCAAAATGTAGCTGTGAGACTACCTTACATCAGACTGTGACATCTGTATGCAAGAGGAAGCAGTAACGTTATTTCCAAGCGGAGAATACAGGACATCTGCAGTTATACAGAGTGAGTAATCGAAATTTGTGACATAAGCACGAGACATGTAGGTGATGAATGACACCACATGTATATGCTTTAACAGTGTAAATGAGGGACGTTCTAGAGATATGGTCAATACTGCATCGGCAAAATGTAGCTGTGAGACTACCTAACATCAGACTGTGACATCTGTATGCAAGAGGAAGCAGTAACGTTATTTCCAAGCGGAGAATACAATACATCTGCAGTTATACAGAGTGAGTAATCGAAATTTGTGACATAAGCACGAGACATGTAGGTGATGAATGACACCACATGTATATGCTTTAACACTGTAAATGTGGGACGTTCTAGAGATATGGTCAATACTGCTTCGGCAAAATGTAGCTGTGAGACTACCTTACATCAGACTGTGACATCTGTATGCAAGAGGAAGCAGTAACGTTATTTCCAAGCGGAGAATACAGGACATCTGCAGTTATACAGAGTGAGTAATCGAAATTTGTGACATAAGCTCGAGACATGTAGGTGATGAATGACACCACATGTATATGCTTTAACACTGTAAATGTGGGACGTTCTAGAGATATGGTCAATACTGCATCGGCAAAATGTAGCTGTGAGACTACCTAACATCAGACTGTGACATCTGTATGCAAGAGGAAGCAGTAACGTTATTTCCAAGCGGAGAATACAGGACATCTGCAGTTATACAGAGTGAGTAATCGAAATTTGTGACATAAGCACGAGACATGTAGGTGATGAATGACACCACATGTATATGCTTTAACACTGTAAATGTGGGACGTTCTAGAGATATGGTCAATACTGCATCGGCAAAATGTAGCTGTGAGACTACCTAACATCAGACTGTGACATCTGTATGCAAGAGGAAGCAGTAACGTTATTTCCAAGCGGAGAATACAGGACATCTGCAGTTATACAGAGTGAGTAATCGAAATTTGTGACATAAGCACGAGACATGTAGGTGATGAATGACACCACATGTATATGCTTTACCACTGTAAATGTGGGACGTTCTAGAGATATGGTCAATACTGCTTCGGCAAAATGTAGCTGTGAGACTACCTTACATCAGACTGTGACATCTGTATGCAAGAGGAAGCAGTAACGTTATTCCCAAGCGGAGAATACAGGACATCTGCAGTTATACAGAGTGAGTAAACGAAATTTGTGACATAAGCACGAGACATGTAGGTGATGAATGACACCACATGTATATGCTTTAACAGTGTAAATGAGGGACGTTCTAGAGATATGGTCAATACTGCATCGGCAAAATGTAGCTGTGAGACTACCTAACATCAGACTGTGACATCTGTATGCAAGAGGAAGCAGTAACGTTATTTCCAAGCGGAGAATACAGGACATCTGCAGTTATACAGAGTGAGTAATCGAAATTTGTGACATAAGCTCGAGACATGTAGGTGATGAATGACACCACATGTATATGCTTTACCACTGTAAATGTGGGACGTTCTAGAGATATGGTCAATACTGCTTCGGCAAAATGTAGCTGTGAGACTACCTTACATCAGACTCTGACATCTGTATGCAAGAGGAAGCAGTAACGTTATTTCCAAGCGGAGAATACAGGACATCTGCAGTTATACAGAGTGAGTAATCGAAATTTGTGACATAAGCACGAGACATGTAGGTGATGAATGACACCACATGTATATGCTTTAACAGTGTAAATGAGGGACGTTCTAGAGATATGGTCAATACTGCATCGGCAAAATGTAGCTGTGAGACTACCTAACATCAGACTGTGACATCTGTATGCAAGAGGAAGCAGTAACGTTATTTCCAAGCGGAGAATACAGGACATCTGCAGTTATACAGAGTGAGTAATCGTAATTTGTGACATAAGCACGAGACATGTAGGTGATGAATGACACCACATGTATATGCTTTAACAGTGTAAATGTGGGACGTTCTAGAGATATGGTCAATACTGCATCGGCAAAATGTAGCTGTGAGACTACCTAACATCAGACTGTGACATCTGTATGCAAGAGGAAGCAGTAACGTTATTTCCAAGCGGAGAATACAGGACATCTGCAGTTATACAGAGTGAGTAATCGAAATTTGTGACATAAGCACGAGACATGTAGGTGATGAATGACACCACATGTATATGCTTTAACACTGTAAATGTGGGACGTTCTAGAGATATGGTCAATACTGCATCGGCAAAATGTAGCTGTGAGACTACCTAACATCAGACTGTGACATCTGTATGCAAGAGGAAGCAGCAACGTTATTTCCAAGCGGAGAATACAGGACATCTGCAGTTATACAGAGTGAGTAATCGAAATTTGTGACATAAGCACGAGACATGTAGGTGATGAATGACACCACATGTATATGCTTTACCACTGTAAATGTGGGACGTTCTAGAGATATGGTCAATACTGCTTCGGCAAAATGTAGCTGTGAGACTACCTTACATCAGACTGTGACATCTGTATGCAAGAGGAAGCAGTAACGTTATTTCCAAGCGGAGAATACAGGACATCTGCAGTTATACAGAGTGAGTAATCGAAATTTGTGACATAAGCACGAGACATGTAGGTGATGAATGACACCACATGTATATGCTTTAACAGTGTAAATGAGGGACGTTCTAGAGATATGGTCAATACTGCATCGGCAAAATGTAGCTGTGAGACTACCTAACATCAGACTGTGACATCTGTATGCAAGAGGAAGCAGTAACGTTATTTCCAAGCGGAGAATACAATACATCTGCAGTTATACAGAGTGAGTAATCGAAATTTGTGACATAAGCACGAGACATGTAGGTGATGAATGACACCACATGTATATGCTTTAACACTGTAAATGTGGGACGTTCTAGAGATATGGTCAATACTGCATCGGCAAAATGTAGCTGTGAGACTACCTAACATCAGACTGTGACATCTGTATGCAAGAGGAAGCAGTAACGTTATTTCCAAGCGGAGAATACAGGACATCTGCAGTTATACAGAGTGAGTAATCGAAATTTGTGACATAAGCACGAGACATGTAGGTGATGAATGACACCACATGTATATGCTTTAACACTGTAAATGTGGGACGTTCTAGAGATATGGTCAATACTGCATCGGCAAAATGTAGCTGTGAGACTACCTAACATCAGACTGTGACATCTGTATGCAAGAGGAAGCAGTAACGTTATTTCCAAGCGGAGAATACAGGACATCTGCAGTTATACAGAGTGAGTAATCGAAATTTGTGACATAAGCACGAGACATGTAGGTGATGAATGACACCACATGTATATGCTTTAACAGTGTAAATGTGGGACGTTCTAGAGATATGGTCAATACTGCATCGGCAAAATGTAGCTGTGAGACTACCTAACATCAGACTGTGACATCTGTATGCAAGAGGAAGCAGTAACGTTATTTCCAAGCGGAGAATACAGGACATCTGCAGTTATACAGAGTGAGTAATCGAAATTTGTGACATAAGCACGAGACATGTAGGTGATGAATGACACCACATGTATATGCTTTAACACTGTAAATGTATGACGTTCTAGAGATATGGTCAATACTGCATCGGCAAAATGTAGCTGTGAGACTACCTAACATCAGACTGTGACATCTGTATTCAAGAGGAAGCAGTAACGTTATTTCCAAGCGGAGAATACAATACATCTGCAGTTATACAGAGGGAGTAATCGAAATTTGTGACATAAGCACGAGACATGTAGGTGATGAATGACACCACATGTATATGCTTTAACACTGTAAATGTGGGACATTCTAGAGATATGATCAATACTGCATCGGCAAAATGTAGCTGTGAGACTACCTAACATCAGACTGTGACATCTGTATGCAAGAGGAAGCAGTAACGTTATTTCCAAGCGGAGAATACAGGACATCTGCAGTTATACAGAGTGAGTAATGGAAATTTATAACATAAGCACGAGACGTGTAGGTGATGAATGACACCACATGTATATGCTTTAACAGTGTAAATGTGGGACGTTCTAGAGATATGGTCAATACTGCATCGGCAAAATGTAGCTGTGAGACTACCTAACATCAGACTGTGACATCTGTATGCAAGAGGAAGCAGTAACGTTATTTCCAAGCGGAGAATACAGGACATCTGCAGTTATACAGAGTGAGTAATCGAAATTTGTGACATAAGCACGAGACATGTAGGTGATGAATGACACCACATGTATATGCTTTAACACTGTAAATGTGGGACGTTCTAGAGATATGGTCAATACTGCATCGGCAAAATGTAGCTGTGAGACTACCTAACATCAGACTGTGACATCTGTATGCAAGAGGTAGCAGTAACGTTATTTCCAAGCGGAGAATACAGGACATCTGCAGTTATACAGAGTGAGTAATCGAAATTTGTGACATAAGCACGAGACATGTAGGTGATGAATGACACCACATGTATATGCTTTAACACTGTAAATGTGGGACGTTCTAGAGATATGGTCAATACTGCATCGGCAAAATGTAGCTGTGAGACTACCTAACATCAGACTGTGACATCTGTATGCAAGAGGAAGCAGTAACGTTATTTCCAAGCGGAGAATACAATACATCTGCAGTTATACAGAGTGAGTAATCGAAATTTCTGACATAAGCACGAGACATGTAGGTGATGAATGACACCACATGTATATGCTTTAACAGTGTAAATGTGGGACGTTCTAGAGATATGGTCAATACTGCATCGGCAAAATGTAGCTGTGAGACTACCTAACATCAGACTGTGACATCTGTATGCAAGAGGAAGCAGTAACGTTATTTCCAAGCGGAGAATACAGGACATCTGCAGTTATACAGAGTGAGTAATCGAAATTTGTGACATAAGCACGAGACATGTAGGTGATGAATGACACCACATGTATATGCTTTAACAGTGTAAATGTGGGACGTTCTAGAGATATGGTCAATACTGCATCGGCAAAATGTAGCTGTGAGACTACCTAACATCAGACTGTGACATCTGTATGCAAGAGGAAGCAGTAACGTTATTTCCAAGCGGAGAATACAATACATCTGCAGTTATACAGAGTGAGTAATCGAAATTTGTGACATAAGCACGAGACATGTAGGTGATGAATGACACCACATGTATATGCTTTAACACTGTAAATGTGGGACGTTCTAGAGATATGGTCAATACTGCATCGGCAAAATGTAGCTGTGAGACTACCTAACATCAGACTGTGACATCTGTATGCAAGAGGAAGCAGTAACGTTATTTCCAAGCGGAGAATACAGGACATCTGCAGTTATACAGAGTGAGTAATCGAAATTTGTGACATATGCACGAGACATGTAGGTGATGAATGACACCACATGTATATGCTTTAACAGTGTAAATGTGGGACGTTCTAGAGATATGGTCAATACTGCATCGGCAAAATGTAGCTGTGAGACTACCTAACATCAGACTGTGACATCTGTATGCAAGAGGAAGCAGTAACGTTATTTCCAAGCGGAGAATACAGGACATCTGCAGTTATACAGAGTGAGTAATCGAAATTTGTGACATAAGCACGAGACATGTAGGTGATGAATGACACCACATGTATATGCTTTAACAGTGTAAATGTGGGACGTTCTAGAGATATGGTCAATACTGCATCGGCAAAATGTAGCTGTGAGACTACCTAACATCAGACTGTGACATCTGTATGCAAGAGGAAGCAGTAACGTTATTTCCAAGCGGAGAATACAATACATCTGCAGTTATACAGAGTGAGAAATCGAAATTTGTGACATAAGCACGAGACATGTAGGTGATGAATGACACCACATGTATATGCTTTAACAGTGTAAATGTGGGACGTTCTAGAGATATGGTCAATACTGCATCGGCAAATTGTAGCTGTGAGACTACCTAACATCAGACTGTGACATCTGTATGCAAGAGGAAGCAGTAACGTTATTTCCAAGCGGAGAATACAGGACATCTGCAGTTATACAGAGTGAGTAATCGAAATTTGTGACATAAGCACGAGACATGTAGGTGATGAATGACACCACATGTATATGCTTTAACACTGTAAATGTGGGACGTTCTAGAGATATGGTCAATACTGCATCGGCAAAATGTAGCTGTGAGACTACCTAACATCAGACTGTGACATCTGTATGCAAGAGGAAGCAGTAACGTTATTTCCAAGCGGAGAATACAGGACATCTGCAGTTATACAGAGTGAGTAATCGAAATTTGTGACATAAGCACGAGACATGTAGGTGATGAATGACACCACATGTATATGCTTTAACACTGTAAATGTGGGACGTTCTAGAGATATGGTCAATACTGCATCGGCAAAATGTAGCTGTGAGACTACCTAACATCAGACTGTGACATCTGTATGCAAGAGGAAGCAGTAACGTTATTTCCAAGCGGAGAATACAGGACATCTGCAGTTATACAGAGTGAGTAATCGCAATTTGTGACATAAGCACGAGACATGTAGGTGATGAATGACACCACATGTATATGCTTTAACAGTGTAAATGTGGGACGTTCTAGAGATATGGTCAATACTGCATCGGCAAAATGTAGCTGTGAGACTACCTAACATCAGACTGTGACATCTGTATGCAAGAGGAAGCAGTAACGTTATTTCCAAGCGGAGAATACAATACATCTGCAGTTATACAGAGTGAGTAATGGAAATTTGTGACATAAGCACGAGACATGTAGGTGATGAATGACACCACATGTATATGCTTTAACAGTGTAAATGTGGGACGTTCTAGAGATATGGTCAATACTGCATCGGCAAAATGTAGCTGTGAGACTACCTAACATCAGACTGTGACATCTGTATGCAAGAGGAAGCAGTAACGTTATTTCCAAGCGGAGAATACAGGACATCTGCAGTTATACAGAGTGAGTAATCGAAATTTGTGACATAAGCACGAGACATGTAGGTGATGAATGACACCACATGTATATGCTTTAACAGTGTAAATGTGGGACGTTCTAGAGATATGGTCAATACTGCATCGGCAAAATGTAGCTGTGAGACTACCTAACATCAGACTGTGACATCTGTATGCAAGAGGAAGCAGTAACGTTATTTCCAAGCGGAGAATACAATACATCTGCAGTTATACAGAGTGAGTAATGGAAATTTGTGACATAAGCACGAGACATGTAGGTGATGAATGACACCACATGTATATGCTTTAACAGTGTAAATGTGGGACGTTCTAGAGATATGGTCAATACTGCATCGGCAAAATGTAGCTGTGAGACTACCTAACATCAGACTGTGACATCTGTATGCAAGAGGAAGCAGTAACGTTATTTCCAAGCGGAGAATACAGGACATCTGCAGTTATACAGAGTGAGTAATCGAAATTTGTGACATAAGCACGAGACATGTAGGTGATGAATGACACCACATGTATATGCTTTAACAGTGTAAATGTGGGACGTTCTAGAAATATGGTCAATACTGCATCGGCAAAATGTAGCTGTGAGACTACCTAACATCAGACTGTGACATCTGTATGCAAGAGGAAGCAGTAACGTTATTTCCAAGCGGAGAATACAATACATCTGCAGTTATACAGAGTGAGTAATGGAAATTTGTGACATAAGCACGAGACATGTAGGTGATGAATGACACCACATGTATATGCTTTAACAGTGTAAATGTGGGACGTTCTAGAGATATGGTCAATACTGCATCGGCAAAATGTAGCTGTGAGACTACCTAACATCAGACTGTGACATCTGTATGCAAGAGGAAGCAGTAACGTTATTTCCAAGCGGAGAATACAGGACATCTGCAGTTATACAGAGTGAGTAATCGAAATTTGTGACATAAGCACGAGACATGTAGGTGATGAATGACACCACATGTATATGCTTTAACAGTGTAAATGTGGGACGTTCTAGAGATATGGTCAATACTGCATCGGCAAAATGTAGCTGTGAGACTACCTAACATCAGACTGTGACATCTGTATGCAAGAGGAAGCAGTAACGTTATTTCCAAGCGGAGAATACAATACATCTACAGTTATACAGAGTGAGTAATGGAAATTTGTGACATAAGCACGAGACATGTAGGTGATGAATGACACCACATGTATATGCTTTAACAGTGTAAATGTGGGACGTTCTAGAGATATGGTCAATACTGCATCGGCAAAATGTAGCTGTGAGACTACCTAACATCAGACTGTGACATCTGTATGCAAGAGGAAGCAGTAACGTTATTTCCAAGCGGAGAATACAGGACATCTGCAGTTATACAGAGTGAGTAATCGAAATTTGTGACATAAGCACGAGACATGTAGGTGATGAATGACACCACATGTATATGCTTTAACAGTGTAAATGTGGGACGTTCTAGAGATATGGTCAATACTGCATCGGCAAAATGTAGCTGTGAGACTACCTAACATCAGACTGTGACATCTGTATGCAAGAGGAAGCAGTAACGTTATTTCCAAGCGGAGAATACAATACATCTGCAGTTATACAGAGTGAGTAATGGAAATTTGTGACATAAGCACGAGACATGTAGGTGATGAATGACACCACATGTATATGCTTTAACAGTGTAAATGTGGGACGTTCTAGAGATATGGTCAATACTGCATCGGCAAAATGTAGCTGTGAGACTACCTAACATCAGACTGTGACATCTGTATGCAAGAGGAAGCAGTAACGTTATTTCCAAGCGGAGAATACAGGACATCTGCAGTTATACAGAGTGAGTAATGGAAATTTGTGACATAAGCACGAGACATGTAGGTGATGAATGACACCACATGTATATGCTTTAACAGTGTAAATGTGGGACGTTCTAGAGATATGGTCAATACTGCATCGGCAAAATGTAGCTGTGAGACTACCTAACATCAGACTGTGACATCTGTATGCAAGAGGAAGCAGTAACGTTATTTCCAAGCGGAGAATACAGGACATCTGCAGTTATACAGAGTGAGTAATCGAAATTTGTGACATAAGCACGAGACATGTAGGTGATGAATGACACCACATGTATATGCTTTAACAGTGTAAATGTGGGACGTTCTAGAGATATGGTCAATACTGCATCGGCAAAATGTAGCTGTGAGACTACCTAACATCAGACTGTGACATCTGTATGCAAGAGGAAGCAGTAACGTTATTTCCAAGCGGAGAATACAATACATCTGCAGTTATACAGAGTGAGTAATGGAAATTTGTGACATAAGCACGAGACATGTAGGTGATGAATGACACCACATGTATATGCTTTAACAGTGTAAATGTGGGACGTTCTAGAGATATGGTCAATACTGCATCGGCAAAATGTAGCTGTGAGACTACCTAACATCAGACTGTGACATCTGTATGCAAGAGGAAGCAGTAACGTTATTTCCAAGCGGAGAATACAGGACATCTGCAGTTATACAGAGTGAGTAATCGAAATTTGTGACATAAGCACGAGACATGTAGGTGATGAATGACACCACATGTATATGCTTTAACAGTGTAAATGTGGGTCGTTCTAGAGATATGGTCAATACTGCATCGGCAAAATGTAGCTGTGAGACTACCTAACATCAGACTGTGACATCTGTATGCAAGAGGAAGCAGTAACGTTATTTCCAAGCGGAGAATACAGGACATCTGCAGTTATACAGAGTGAGTAATCGAAATTTGTGACATAAGCACGAGACATGTAGGTGATGAATGACACCACATGTATATGCTTTAACAGTGTAAATGTGGGACGTTCTAGAGATATGGTCAATACTGCATCGGCAAAATGTAGCTGTGAGACTACCTAACATCAGACTGTGACATCTGTATGCAAGAGGAAGCAGTAACGTTATTTCCAACCGGAGAATACAGGACATCTGCAGTTATACAGAGTGAGTAATCGAAATTTGTGACATAAGCACGAGACATGTAGGTGATGAATGACACCACATGTATATGCTTTAACACTGTAAATGTGGGACGTTCTAGAGATATGGTCAATACTGCATCGGCAAAATGTAGCTGTGAGACTACCTAACATCAGACTGTGACATCTGTATGCAAGAGGAAGCAGTAACGTTATTTCCAAGCGGAGAATACAATACATCTGCAGTTATACAGAGTGAGTATTAGAAATTTGTGACATAAGCACGAGACATGTAGGTGATGAATGACACCACATGTATATGCTTTAACACTGTAAATGTGGGACGTTCTAGAGATATGGTCAATACTGCATCGGCAAAATGTAGCTGTGAGACTACCTAACATCAGACTGTGACATCTGTATGCAAGAGGAAGCAGTAACGTTATTTCCAAGCGGAGAATACAGGACATCTGCAGTTATACAGAGTGAGTAATCGAAATTTGTGACATAAGCACGAGACATGTAGGTGATGAATGACACCACATGTATATGCTTTAACAGTGTAAATGTGGGACGTTCTAGAGATATGGTCAATACTGCATCGGCAAAATGTAGCTGTGAGACTACCTAACATCAGACTGTGACATCTGTATGCAAGAGGAAGCAGTAACGTTATTTCCAAGCGGAGAATACAATACATCTGCAGTTATACAGAGTGAGTAATCGAAATTTGTGACATAAGCACGAGACATGTAGGTGATGAATGACACCACATGTATATGCTTTAACACTGTAAATGTGCGACGTTCTAGAGATATGGTCAATACTGCATCGGCAAAATGTAGCTGTGAGACTACCTAACATCAGACTGTGACATCTGTATGCAAGAGGAAGCAGTAACGTTATTTCCAAGCGGAGAATACAGGACATCTGCAGTTATACAGAGTGAGTAATCGAAATTTGTGACATAAGCACGAGACATGTAGGTGATGAATGACACCACATGTATATGCTTTAACAGTGTAAATGTGGGACGTTCTAGAGATATGGTCAATACTGCATCGGCAAAATGTAGCTGTGAGACTACCTAACATCAGACTGTGACATCTGTATGCAAGAGGAAGCAGTAACGTTATTTCCAAGCGGAGAATACAATACATCTGCAGTTATACAGAGTGAGTAATCGAAATTTGTGACATAAGCACGAGACATGTAGGTGATGAATGACACCACATGTATATGCTTTAACAGTGTAAATGTGGGACGTTCTAGAGATATGGTCAATACTGCATCGGCAAAATGTAGCTGTGAGACTACCTAACATCAGACTGTGACATCTGTATGCAAGAGGAAGCAGTAACGTTATTTCCAAGCGGAGAATACAGGACATCTGCAGTTATACAGAGTGAGTAATCGAAATTTGTGACATAAGCACGAGACATGTAGGTGATGAATGACACCACATGTATATGCTTTAACAGTGTAAATGTGGGACGTTCTAGAGATATGGTCAATACTGCATCGGCAAAATGTAGCTGTGAGACTACCTAACATCAGACTGTGACATCTGTATGCAAGAGGAAGCAGTAACGTTATTTCCAAGCGGAGAATACAATACATCTGCAGTTATACAGAGTGAGTATTAGAAATTTGTGACATAAGCACGAGACATGTAGGTGATGAATGACACCACATGTATATGCTTTAACACTGTAAATGTGGGACGTTCTAGAGATATGGTCAATACTGCATCGGCAAAATGTAGCTGTGAGACTACCTAACATCAGACTGTGACATCTGTATGCAAGAGGAAGCAGTAACGTTATTTCCAAGCGGAGAATACAGGACATCTGCAGTTATACAGAGTGAGTAATCGAAATTTGTGACATAAGCACGAGACATGTAGGTGATGAATGACACCACATGTATATGCTTTAACAGTGTAAATGTGGGACGTTCTAGAGATATGGTCAATACTGCATCGGCAAAATGTAGCTGTGAGACTACCTAACATCAGACTGTGACATCTGTATGCAAGAGGAAGCAGTAACGTTATTTCCAAGCGGAGAATACAATACATCTGCAGTTATACAGAGTGAGTAATGGAAATTTGTGACATAAGCACGAGACATGTAGGTGATGAATGACACCACATGTATATGCTTTAACAGTGTAAATGTGGGACGTTCTAGAGATATGGTCAATACTGCATCGGCAAAATGTAGCTGTGAGACTACCTAACATCAGACTGTGACATCTGTATGCAAGAGGAAGCAGTAACGTTATTTCCAAGCGGAGAATACAGGACATCTGCAGTTATACAGAGTGAGTAATCGAAATTTGTGACATAAGCACGAGACATGTAGGTGATGAATGACACCACATGTATATGCTTTAACACTGTAAATGTGGGACGTTCTAGAGATATGGTCAATACTGCATCGGCAAAATGTAGCTGTGAGACTACCTAACATCAGACTGTGACATCTGTATGCAAGAGGTAGCAGTAACGTTATTTCCAAGCGGAGAATACAGGACATCTGCAGTTATACAGAGTGAGTAATCGAAATTTGTGACATAAGCACGAGACATGTAGGTGATGAATGACACCACATGTATATGCTTTAACACTGTAAATGTGGGACGTTCTAGAGATATGGTCAATACTGCATCGGCAAAATGTAGCTGTGAGACTACCTAACATCAGACTGTGACATCTGTATGCAAGAGGAAGCAGTAACGTTATTTCCAAGCGGAGAATACAATACATCTGCAGTTATACAGAGTGAGTAATCGAAATTTGTGACATAAGCACGAGACATGTAGGTGATGAATGACACCACATGTATATGCTTTAACACTGTAAATGTGGGACGTTCTAGAGATGTGGTCAATACTGCATCGGCAAAATGTAGCTGTGAGACTACCTAACATCAGACTGTGACATCTGTATGCAAGAGGAAGCAGTAACGTTATTTCCAAGCGGAGAATACAGGACATCTGCAGTTATACAGAGTGAGTAATCGTAATTTGTGACATAAGCACGAGACATGTAGGTGATGAATGACACCACATGTATATGCTTTAACAGTGTAAATGTGGGACGTTCTGGAGATATGGTCAATACTGCATCGGCAAAATGTAGCTGTGAGACTACCTAACATCAGACTGTGACATCTGTATGCAAGAGGAAGTAGTAACGTTATTTCCAAGCGGAGAATACAGGACATCTGCAGTTATACAGAGTGAGTAATCGAAATTTGTGACATAAGCACGAGACATGTAGGTGATGAATGACACCACATGTATATGCTTTAACAGTGTAAATGTGGGACGTTCTAGAGATATGGTCAATACTGCATCGGCAAAATGTAGCTGTGAGACTACCTAACATCAGACTGTGACATCTGTATGCAAGAGGAAGCAGTAACGTTATTTCCAAGCGGAGAATACAGGACATCTGCAGTTATACAGAGTGAGTAATCGAAATTTGTGACATAAGCACGAGACATGTAGGTGACGAATGACACCACATGTATATGCTTTAACAGTGTAAATGTGGGACGTTCTAGAGATATGGTCAATACTGCATCGGCAAAATGTAGCTGTGAGACTACCTAACATCAGACTGTGACATCTGTATGCAAGAGGAAGCAGTAACGTTATTTCCAAGCGGAGAATACAGGACATCTGCAGTTATACAGAGTGAGTAATCGAAATTTGTGACATATGCACGAGACATGTAGGTGATGAATGACACCACATGTATATGCTTTAACAGTGTAAATGTGGGACGTTCTAGAGATATGGTCAATACTGCATCGGCAAAATGTAGCTGTGAGACTACCTAACATCAGACTGTGACATCTGTATGCAAGAGGAAGCAGTAACGTTATTTCCAAGCGGAGAATACAGGACATCTGCAGTTATACAGAGTGAGTAATCGAAATTTGTGACATAAGCACGAGACATGTAGGTGATGAATGACACCACATGTATATGCTTTAACAGTGTAAATGTGGGACGTTCTAGAGATATGGTCAATACTGCATCGGCAAAATGTAGCTGTGAGACTACCTAACATCAGACTGTGACATCTGTATGCAAGAGGAAGCAGTAACGTTATTTCCAAGCGGAGAATACAATACATCTGCAGTTATACAGAGTGAGAAATCGAAATTTGTGACATAAGCACGAGACATGTAGGTGATGAATGACACCACATGTATATGCTTTAACAGTGTAAATGTGGGACGTTCTAGAGATATGGTCAATACTGCATCGGCAAAATGTAGCTGTGAGACTACCTAACATCAGACTGTGACATCTGTATGCAAGAGGAAGCAGTAACGTTATTTCCAAGCGGAGAATACAGGACATCTGCAGTTATACAGAGTGAGTAATCGAAATTTGTGACATAAGCACGAGACATGTAGGTGATGAATGACACCACATGTATATGCTTTAACACTGTAAATGTGGGACGTTCTAGAGATATGGTCAATACTGCATCGGCAAAATGTAGCTGTGAGACTACCTAACATCAGACTGTGACATCTGTATGCAAGAGGAAGCAGTAACGTTATTTCCAAGCGGAGAATACAGGACATCTGCAGTTATACAGAGTGAGTAATCGAAATTTGTGACATAAGCACGAGACATGTAGGTGATGAATGACACCACATGTATATGCTTTAACACTGTAAATGTGGGACGTTCTAGAGATATGGTCAATACTGCATCGGCAAAATGTAGCTGTGAGACTACCTAACATCAGACTGTGACATCTGTATGCAAGAGGAAGCAGTAACGTTATTTCCAAGCGGAGAATACAGGACATCTGCAGTTATACAGAGTGAGTAATCGCAATTTGTGACATAAGCACGAGACATGTAGGTGATGAATGACACCACATGTATATGCTTTAACAGTGTAAATGTGGGACGTTCTAGAGATATGGTCAATACTGCATCGGCAAAATGTAGCTGTGAGACTACCTAACATCAGACTGTGACATCTGTATGCAAGAGGAAGCAGTAACGTTATTTCCAAGCGGAGAATACAATACATCTGCAGTTATACAGAGTGAGTAATGGAAATTTGTGACATAAGCACGAGACATGTAGGTGATGAATGACACCACATGTATATGCTTTAACAGTGTAAATGTGGGACGTTCTAGAGATATGGTCAATACTGCATCGGCAAAATGTAGCTGTGAGACTACCTAACATCAGACTGTGACATCTGTATGCAAGAGGAAGCAGTAACGTTATTTCCAAGCGGAGAATACAGGACATCTGCAGTTATACAGAGTGAGTAATCGAAATTTGTGACATAAGCACGAGACATGTAGGTGATGAATGACACCACATGTATATGCTTTAACAGTGTAAATGTGGGACGTTCTAGAGATATGGTCAATACTGCATCGGCAAAATGTAGCTGTGAGACTACCTAACATCAGACTGTGACATCTGTATGCAAGAGGAAGCAGTAACGTTATTTCCAAGCGGAGAATACAATACATCTGCAGTTATACAGAGTGAGTAATGGAAATTTGTGACATAAGCACGAGACATGTAGGTGATGAATGACACCACATGTATATGCTTTAACAGTGTAAATGTGGGACGTTCTAGAGATATGGTCAATACTGCATCGGCAAAATGTAGCTGTGAGACTACCTAACATCAGACTGTGACATCTGTATGCAAGAGGAAGCAGTAACGTTATTTCCAAGCGGAGAATACAGGACATCTGCAGTTATACAGAGTGAGTAATCGAAATTTGTGACATAAGCACGAGACATGTAGGTGATGAATGACACCACATGTATATGCTTTAACAGTGTAAATGTGGGACGTTCTAGAGATATGGTCAATACTGCATCGGCAAAATGTAGCTGTGAGACTACCTAACATCAGACTGTGACATCTGTATGCAAGAGGAAGCAGTAACGTTATTTCCAAGCGGAGAATACAATACATCTGCAGTTATACAGAGTGAGTAATGGAAATTTGTGACATAAGCACGAGACATGTAGGTGATGAATGACACCACATGTATATGCTTTAACACTGTAAATGTGGGACGTTCTAGAGATATGGTCAATACTGCATCGGCAAAATGTAGCTGTGAGACTACCTAACATCAGACTGTGACATCTGTATGCAAGAGGAAGCAGTAACGTTATTTCCAAGCGGAGAATACAGGACATCTGCAGTTATACAGAGTGAGTAATGGAAATTTGTGACATAAGCACGAGACATGTAGGTGATGAATGACACCACATGTATATGCTTTAACAGTGTAAATGTGGGACGTTCTAGAGATATGGTCAATACTGCATCGGCAAAATGTAGCTGTGAGACTACCTAACATCAGACTGTGACATCTGTATGCAAGAGGAAGCAGTAACGTTATTTCCAAGCGGAGAATACAATACATCTGCAGTTATACAGAGTGAGTAATGGAAATTTGTGACATAAGCACGAGACATGTAGGTGATGAATGACACCACATGTATATGCTTTAACAGTGTAAATGTGGGACGTTCTAGAGATATGGTCAATACTGCATCGGCAAAATGTAGCTGTGAGACTACCTAACATCAGACTGTGACATCTGTATGCAAGAGGAAGCAGTAACGTTATTTCCAAGCGGAGAATACAGGACATCTGCAGTTATACAGAGTGAGTAATCGAAATTTATGACATAAGCACGAGACATGTAGGTGATGAATGACACCACATGTATATGCTTTAACAGTGTAAATGTGGGACGTTCTAGAGATATGGTCAATACTGCATCGGCAAAATGTAGCTGTGAGACTACCTAACATCAGACTGTGACATCTGTATGCAAGAGGAAGCAGTAACGTTATTTCCAAGCGGAGAATACAATACATCTGCAGTTATACAGAGTGAGTAATGGAAATTTGTGACATAAGCACGAGACATGTAGGTGATGAATGACACCACATGTATATGCTTTAACAGTGTAAATGTGGGACGTTCTAGAGATATGGTCAATACTGCATCGGCAAAATGTAGCTGTGAGACTACCTAACATCAGACTGTGACATCTGTATGCAAGAGGAAGCAGTAACGTTATTTCCAAGCGGAGAATACAGGACATCTTCAGTTATACAGAGTGAGTAATCGAAATTTGTGACATAAGCACGAGACATGTAGGTGATGAATGACACCACATGTATATGCTTTAACAGTGTAAATGTGGGACGTTCTAGAGATATGGTCAATACTGCATCGGCAAAATGTAGCTGTGAGACTACCTAACATCAGACCGTGACATCTGTATGCAAGAGGAAGCAGTAACGTTATTTCCAAGCGGAGAATACAATACATCTGCAGTTATACAGAGTGAGTAATGGAAATTTGTGACATAAGCACGAGACATGTAGGTGATGAATGACACCACATGTATATGCTTTAACAGTGTAAATGTGGGACGTTCTAGAGATATGGTCAATACTGCATCGGCAAAATGTAGCTGTGAGACTACCTAACATCAGACTGTGACATCTGTATGCAAGAGGAAGCAGTAACGTTATTTCCAAGCGGAGAATACAGGACATCTGCAGTTATACAGAGTGAGTAATGGAAATTTGTGACATAAGCACGAGACATGTAGGTGATGAATGACACCACATGTATATGCTTTAACAGTGTAAATGTGGGACGTTCTAGAGATATGGTCAATACCGCATCGGCAAAATGTAGCTGTGAGACTACCTAACATCAGACTGTGACATCTGTATGCAAGAGGAAGCAGTAACGTTATTTCCAAGCGGAGAATACAATACATCTGCAGTTATACAGAGTGAGTAATGGAAATTTGTGACATAAGCACGAGACATGTAGGTGATGAATGACACCACATGTATATGCTTTAACAGTGTAAATGTGGGACGTTCTAGAGATATGGTCAATACTGCATCGGCAAAATGTAGCTGTGAGACTACCTAACATCAGACTGTGACATCTGTATGCAAGAGGAAGCAGTAACGTTATTTCCAAGCGGAGAATACAGGACATCTGCAGTTATACAGAGTGAGTAATCGAAATTTGTGACATAAGCACGAGACATGTAGGTGATGAATGACACCACATGTATATGCTTTAACAGTGTAAATGTGGGACGTTCTAGAGATATGGTCAATACTGCATCGGCAAAATGTAGCTGTGAGACTACCTAACATCAGACTGTGACATCTGTATGCAAGAGGAAGCAGTAACGTTATTTCCAAGCGGAGAATACAATACATCTGCAGTTATACAGAGTGAGTAATGGAAATTTGTGACATAAGCACGAGACATGTAGGTGATGAATGACACCACATGTATATGCTTTAACAGTGTAAATGTGGGACGTTCTAGAGATATGGTCAATACTGCATCGGCAAAATGTAGCTGTGAGACTACCTAACATCAGACTGTGACATCTGTATGCAAGAGGAAGCAGTAACGTTATTTCCAAGCGGAGAATACAGGACATCTGCAGTTATACAGAGTGAGTAATCGAAATTTGTGACATAAGCACGAGACATGTAGGTGATGAATGACACCACATGTATATGCTTTAACAGTGTAAATGTGGGTCGTTCTAGAGATATGGTCAATACTGCATCGGCAAAATGTAGCTGTGAGACTACCTAACATCAGACTGTGACATCTGTATGCAAGAGGAAGCAGTAACGTTATTTCCAAGCGGAGAATACAGGACATCTGCAGTTATACAGAGTGAGTAATCGAAATTTGTGACATAAGCACGAGACATGTAGGTGATGAATGACACCACATGTATATGCTTTAACAGTGTAAATGTGGGACGTTCTAGAGATATGGTCAATACTGCATCGGCAAAATGTAGCTGTGAGACTACCTAACATCAGACTGTGACATCTGTATGCAAGAGGAAGCAGTAACGTTATTTCCAACCGGAGAATACAGGACATCTGCAGTTATACAGAGTGAGTAATCGAAATTTGTGACATAAGCACGAGACATGTAGGTGATGAATGACACCACATGTATATGCTTTAACACTGTAAATGTGGGACGTTCTAGAGATATGGTCAATACTGCATCGGCAAAATGTAGCTGTGAGACTACCTAACATCAGACTGTGACATCTGCATGCAAGAGGAAGCAGTAACGTTATTTCCAAGCGGAGAATACAATACATCTGCAGTTATACAGAGTGAGTATTAGAAATTTGTGACATAAGCACGAGACATGTAGGTGATGAATGACACCACATGTATATGCTTTAACACTGTAAATGTGGGACGTTCTAGAGATATGGTCAATACTGCATCGGCAAAATGTAGCTGTGAGACTACCTAACATCAGACTGTGACATCTGTATGCAAGAGGAAGCAGTAACGTTATTTCCAAGCGGAGAATACAGGACATCTGCAGTTATACAGAGTGAGTAATCGAAATTTGTGACATAAGCACGAGACATGTAGGTGATGAATGACACCACATGTATATGCTTTAACAGTGTAAATGTGGGACGTTCTAGAGATATGGTCAATACTGCATCGGCAAAATGTAGCTGTGAGACTACCTAACATCAGACTGTGACATCTGTATGCAAGAGGAAGCAGTAACGTTATTTCCAAGCGGAGAATACAATACATCTGCAGTTATACAGAGTGAGTAATCGAAATTTGTGACATAAGCACGAGACATGTAGGTGATGAATGACACCACATGTATATGCTTTAACACTGTAAATGTGCGACGTTCTAGAGATATGGTCAATACTGCATCGGCAAAATGTAGCTGTGAGACTACCTAACATCAGACTGTGACATCTGTATGCAAGAGGAAGCAGTAACGTTATTTCCAAGCGGAGAATACAGGACATCTGCAGTTATACAGAGTGAGTAATCGAAATTTGTGACATAAGCACGAGACATGTAGGTGATGAATGACACCACATGTATATGCTTTAACAGTGTAAATGTGGGACGTTCTAGAGATATGGTCAATACTGCATCGGCAAAATGTAGCTGTGAGACTACCTAACATCAGACTGTGACATCTGTATGCAAGAGGAAGCAGTAACGTTATTTCCAAGCGGAGAATACAATACATCTGCAGTTATACAGAGTGAGTAATCGAAATTTGTGACATAAGCACGAGACATGTAGGTGATGAATGACACCACATGTATATGCTTTAACAGTGTAAATGTGGGACGTTCTAGAGATATGGTCAATACTGCATCGGCAAAATGTAGCTGTGAGACTACCTAACATCAGACTGTGACATCTGTATGCAAGAGGAAGCAGTAACGTTATTTCCAAGCGGAGAATACAGGACATCCGCAGTTATACAGAGTGAGTAATCGAAATTTGTGACATAAGCACGAGACATGTAGGTGATGAATGACACCACATGTATATGCTTTAACAGTGTAAATGTGGGACGTTCTAGAGATATGGTCAATACTGCATCGGCAAAATGTAGCTGTGAGACTACCTAACATCAGACTGTGACATCTGTATGCAAGAGGAAGCAGTAACGTTATTTCCAAGCGGAGAATACAATACATCTGCAGTTATACAGAGTGAGTATTAGAAATTTGTGACATAAGCACGAGACATGTAGGTGATGAATGACACCACATGTATATGCTTTAACAGTGTAAATGTGGGACGTTCTAGAGATATGGTCAATACTGCATCGGCAAAATGTAGCTGTGAGACTACCTAACATCAGACTGTGACATCTGTATGCAAGAGGAAGCAGTAACGTTATTTCCAAGCGGAGAATACAGGACATCTGCAGTTATACAGAGTGAGTAATCGAAATTTGTGACATAAGCACGAGACATGTAGGTGATGAATGACACCACATGTATATGCTTTAACAGTGTAAATGTGGGACGTTCTAGAGATATGGTCAATACTGCATCGGCAAAATGTAGCTGTGAGACTACCTAACATCAGACTGTGACATCTGTATGCAAGAGGAAGCAGTAACGTTATTTCCAAGCGGAGAATACAATACATCTGCAGTTATACAGAGTGAGTAATCGAAATTTGTGACATAAGCACGAGACATGTAGGTGATGAATGACACCACATGTATATGCTTTAACAGTGTAAATGTGGGACGTTCTAGAGATATGGTCAATACTGCATCGGCAAAATGTAGCTGTGAGACTACCTAACATCAGACTGTGACATCTGTATGCAAGAGGAAGCAGTAACGTTATTTCCAAGCGGAGAATACAGGACATCTGCAGTTATACAGAGTGAGTAATCGTAATTTGTGACATAAGCACGAGACATGTAGGTGATGAATGACACCACATGTATATGCTTTAACAGTGTAAATGTGGGACGTTCTGGAGATATGGTCAATACTGCATCGGCAAAATGTAGCTGTGAGACTACCTAACATCAGACTGTGACATCTGTATGCAAGAGGAAGTAGTAACGTTATTTCCAAGCGGAGAATACAGGACATCTGCAGTTATACAGAGTGAGTAATCGAAATTTGTGACATAAGCACGAGACATGTAGGTGATGAATGACACCACATGTATATGCTTTAACAGTGTAAATGTGGGACGTTCTAGAGATATGGTCAATACTGCATCGGCAAAATGTAGCTGTGAGACTACCTAACATCAGACTGTGACATCTGTATGCAAGAGGAAGCAGTAACGTTATTTCCAAGCGGAGAATACAATACATCTGCAGTTATACAGAGTGAGTAATCGAAATTTGAGACATAAGCACGAGACATGTAGGTGATGAATGACACCACATGTATATGCTTTAACAGTGTAAATGTGGGACGTTCTAGAGATATGGTCAATACTGCATCGGCAAAATGTAGCTGTGAGACTACCTAACATCAGACTGTGACATCTGTATGCAAGAGGAAGCAGTAACGTTATTTCCAAGCGGAGAATACAGGACATCTGCAGTTATACAGAGTGAGTAATCGAAATTTATGACATAAGCACGAGACATGTAGGTGATGAATGACACCACATGTATATGCTTTAACAGTGTAAATGTGGGACGTTCTAGAGATATGGTCAATACTGCATCGGCAAAATGTAGCTGTGAGACTACCTAACATCAGACTGTGACATCTGTATGCAAGAGGAAGCAGTAACGTTATTTCCAAGCGGAGAATACAATACATCTGCAGTTATACAGAGTGAGTAATCGAAATTTGTGACATAAGCACGAGACATGTAGGTGATGAATGACACCACATGTATATGCTTTAACACTGTAAATGTGGGACGTTCTAGAGATATGGTCAATACTGCATCGGCAAAATGTAGCTGTGAGACTACCTAACATCAGACTGTGACATCTGTATGCAAGAGGAAGCAGTAACGTTATTTCCAAGCGGAGAATACAATACATCTGCAGTTATACAGAGTGAGTAATCGAAATTTCTGACATAAGCACGAGACATGTAGGTGATGAATGACACCACATGTATATGCTTTAACACTGTAAATGTGGGACGTTCTAGAGATATGGTCAATACTGCATCGGCAAAATGTAGCTGTGAGACTACCTAACATCAGACTGTGACATCTGTATGCAAGAGGAAGCAGTAACGTTATTTCCAAGCGGAGAATACAGGACATCTGCAGTTATACAGAGTGAGTAATCGAAATTTGTGACATAAGCACGAGACATGTAGGTGATGAATGACACCACATGTATATGCTTTAACACTGTAAATGTGGGACGTTCTAGAGATATGGTCAATACTGCATCGGCAAAATGTAGCTGTGAGACTACCTAACATCAGACTGTGACATCTGTATGCAAGAGGAAGCAGTAACGTTATTTCCAAGCGGAGAATACAGGACATCTGCAGTTATACAGAGTGAGTAATCGAAATTTGTGACATAAGCACGAGACATGTAGGTGATGAATGACACCACATGTATATGCTTTAACAGTGTAAATGTGGGACGTTCTAGAGATATGGTCAATACTGCATCGGCAAAATGTAGCTGTGAGACTACCTAACATCAGACTGTGACATCTGTATGCAAGAGGAAGCAGTAACGTTATTTCCAAGCGGAGAATACAATACATCTGCAGTTATACAGAGTGAGTAATCGAAATTTGTGACATAAGCACGAGACATGTAGGTGATGAATGACACCACATGTATATGCTTTAACAGTGTTAATGTGGGACGTTCTAGAGATATGGTCAATACTGCATCGGCAAAATGTAGCTGTGAGACTACCTAACATCAGACTGTGACATCTGTATGCAAGAGGAAGCAGTAACGTTATTTCCAAGCGGAGAATACAATACATCTGCAGTTATACAGAGTGAGTAATCGAAATTTCTGACATAAGCACGAGACATGTAGGTGATGAATGACACCACATGTATATGCTTTAACACTGTAAATGTGGGACGTTCTAGAGATATGGTCAATACTGCATCGGCAAAATGTAGCTGTGAGACTACCTAACATCAGACTGTGACATCTGTATGCAAGAGGAAGCAGTAACGTTATTTCCAAGCGGAGAATACAGGACATCTGCAGTTATACAGAGTGAGTAATCGAAATTTGTGACATAAGCACGAGACATGTAGGTGATGAATGACACCACATGTATATGCTTTAACACTGTAAATGTGGGACGTTCTAGAGATATGGTCAATACTGCATCGGCAAAATGTAGCTGTGAGACTACCTAACATCAGACTGTGACATCTGTATGCAAGAGGAAGCAGTAACGTTATTTCCAAGCGGAGAATACAGGACATCTGCAGTTATACAGAGTGAGTAATCGAAATTTGTGACATAAGCACGAGACATGTAGGTGATGAATGACACCACATGTATATGCTTTAACACTGTAAATGTGGGACGTTCTAGAGATATGGTCAATACTGCATCGGCAAAATGTAGCTGTGAGACTACCTAACATCAGACTGTGACATCTGTATGCAAGAGGAAGCAGTAACGTTATTTCCAAGCGGAGAATACAGGACATCTGCAGTTATACAGAGTGAGTAATCGAAATTTGTGACATAAGCACGAGACATGTAGGTGATGAATGACACCACATGTATATGCTTTAACAGTGTAAATGTGGGACGTTCTAGAGATATGGTCAATACTGCATCGGCAAAATGTAGCTGTGAGACTACCTAACATCAGACTGTGACATCTGTATGCAAGAGGAAGCAGTAACGTTATTTCCAAGCGGAGAATACAATACATCTGCAGTTATACAGAGTGAGTAATCGAAATTTGTGACATAAGCACGAGACATGTAGGTGATGAATGACACCACATGTATATGCTTTAACACTGTAAATGTGGGACGTTCTAGAGATATGGTCAATACTGCATCGGCAAAATGTAGCTGTGAGACTACCTAACATCAGACTGTGACATCTGTATGCAAGAGGAAGCAGTAACGTTATTTCCAAGCGGAGAATACAGGACATCTGCAGTTATACAGAGTGAGTAATCGAAATTTGTGACATAAGCACGAGACATGTAGGTGATGAATGACACCACATGTATATGCTTTAACAGTGTAAATGTGGGACGTTCTAGAGATATGGTCAATACTGCATCGGCAAAATGTAGCTGTGAGACTACCTAACATCACACTGTGACATCTGTATGCAAGAGGAAGCAGTAACGTTATTTCCAACCGGAGAATACAGGACATCTGCAGTTATACAGAGTGAGTAATCGAAATTTGTGACGTAAGCACGAGACATGTAGGTGATGAATGACACCACATGTATATGCTTTAACAGTGTAAATGTGGGACGTTCTAGAGATATGGTCAATACTGCATCGGCAAAATGTAGCTGTGAGACTACCTAACATCACACTGTGACATCTGTATGCAAGAGGAAGCAGTAACGTTATTTCCAACTCATAAGGGCTATGAAGCTGTTTAAAAGTTACTGCTTAGCTGATACACTGTAAGAATTGTAAGAATACAAAGCAGAAAAATAGGTTATCTCCAGTGCAAAACAGCAACCGAATGTAATAGATTGAAATGGATACATAAAAAAAAGGTTACCTTCCCCCTAACAGGCTTGTTTGTAGTGACCTTAACATATTCTGTCTGCTCACAGCTTGCATGATTTTAAGCCAAGAATCACATTTTTAGCCATTTTTAGTTTTACTATATAGTGGTTTACATGACACTTTAGACATGAAGGACATAGAATATACGTTGGTGTTTCGGATTTTCTACATAGTTTCCGCTGAACTTGCGATGTACATTTGCAGTTTGTCAGGAATGACCAAAGATTCTGTTTGCACGAATACTGCTCATATCACATGAATGTGCGGCAGGTCAGCAGAGCCGCTGTTGAATTGTTACAGCTACTAGGCAGTGCTAATTATGTGATGGTCAGTGAGCAACTGAGGTACGGTACGACCTTAACTTTTGACAGTAGGCACTGTGCACTTTTTTTTTTAAAGAAAAAACACACTCTTGCTGCTAAGTAGGACTGACCGAAGGTTAGCTGCTTTCGAATATAAAATGCATATAATACTACTGTCACTCTGCAGTAATGCAAGCACATGGATGTTTGAGCGGTGACACCACTCTCTCACGTTAACAACATTGTCAGTCAGATTAATATTCGTATTTTAATTCATGACCTCCTTGTTTCCCAGTACTACATTTGGTACGTGCAGTTTATGACTTTTTTACACGAGGAAATTGTGGGCAGAATTTTCTTATAACTGCATGTGTAACCTGTAGAGTGCCCGAGGGGCCATAGTGGAGGTGACGGAGAGATGGATTGGGGCCCGTAAATTCTGAGTACAGCGACCAGGCTGTGTGAGTGATTCTAGGAAGTGGAACTCAGTGGATCATATCTGTAGTTGGACTTCTGGTCAATGTTGAGCCGGTACGGCTCGCTATTTAAATTTTTGTTTGTTTTTAAATCACCCGCCTTCTCAGTATTCGCGGCGATGTCAATATCGAGATCGGATTGGAGTCTCTGGTCGCCGCATATGTTTGGCGAGTTGGCTTCCCACGCGCCGTGAGCAGAGAGAACAAGGACGAAGGGAGTTGCAGAGAGTTAGCTCTGGACTGCGCGTGAGGAGCGACGTGGGTGTCGGAGAACAAGGCCGCTTGGTCGGTGGGGCCCGCAGAAGCAGTCGGTGGGAAACGGAACGCCGTGGGTTCGAAGATCCTAGTGTGGAGGGCCGTGTTGTCCCGATGGCGGTCATCGTGTGGTCATTCAATAGCTGAGAAGTGATTTCTTGGTTCTGCCCTTGGATTCCGACGAAGAATTACGGCAAGTTTGGTGTATGAGGTGAACATAAGAATTCTAAAAAGGTGCATGTTGGTGTATATCAGACTTGTGAGTGGTGTAAGCTTTGCGTCGGTACTGCGATCTCCAGTTAGTGCTGCTTGGGAGGAGAGCGTTGATATCGTAATTGTCGTCTACTTAGCTGCGTTAACGTAAATGACTGTTTTACATGGAAGTGGATCCAAATGGGGACCGAATCATTGCTTATCTTATTAAGAAACCTAAGTTGGCTCCCAGCGTGTTAAACTCTGTTATCTACAGTTATAACGAGTAATTTACACTCTGGTAGTGTCCACGAGTGAACTTTGGAGGTGTTTGCAGTAAGAGAAAGATTGACAGTGGAGCTTTGCAATCCGACGATTATGAATCGTGTTAACTGCACTTCACTTCTAATGGTATTTTACGGTTCTACTTGACATGGCGATATCACCGATAGTATTTCCATAATTTAGCTTGGGACGGCATTCTGTGGTTTAGTGTGGCTCTCCCAAGAGTTTAAAGCCTCAAATATTTTCTTACTGCTTTGCTGAGGTTGCCTTGCTGCAGTTGTTCATTTGTCTCTGGTCTACCCCACCGAACTGCTGTTTGGTGCGGTGTGGTATAGTCGAAGTGTTCAGTGGTAGCGCATCTACTCCTTCGCCCTCCCTTGCGAGCCGCATCCACATCGACGTGTAATCCCAGTATGCAATTTGTGTAAATTGGTTGCGCCCTGTTGAAGTTTTGTGCATCGTGGAAAATCTTTCCCGTGCCGCATGTGATTCTGAAGGACAGCACGGTGCAAAACAGAGCATGACCACGACGAAATGAAAAGATATGTATTGTATATTTTTAACGGATGTAGCCACTGAGCTTAGGAGTTGATTTGTGTGTTTTTTTTACAGTATTTATCTTGAAAGGAAAAGATTTACGTACCTGGTTAATTATAACATCTATGCTTAATTGTCATAATTCGTTGGGTGTAGTATGAATCACATGTAGGGAAGTTTATGGTGTAAAGTGTTTAAAAAGAAGGAAAATATTTTGTGATACGGAGCGAGTCGTAGATGCTACTGGGTTTGTACGTTGATACCAATCAGATTTTATTGCATTTAAGTTGTTGATTTAATTAAAATTTTGTGATCGGTATTTTATTGCTTTTAGACATGACAGGTGATATCTAGGAAAATATTGGTACTGCCATATGGCAATTTTATTTAACCTTGCATTATGCAATTTGTATTTTTTTCCTTTGCTAAAAAAGGGATTTTGAGTTTTAACTGTTGTAAATTGATTCTGAGAGCTGTTCTTTGGTCTGTTAAAATAATGTTTCAGTAACTTTCATTAAGAAACTATATTGAGGATCTTGCTGTTCATGATAACGAATGTTCACTTACTACTTTAAAATCAAGTTAATAAAGTTGTAAAATTTTAAAGGTGAAAAGAAACTTACTAGAGAAACGGTGCCAGAAGTACTCACCGAAACCTCCACGTATTCAAGGTATTGGCCTTCGGGCGTTTGTTTTCGCCGATATCTATCCCAGCTAACGCCTGTGGGGCCAAGTTAAATGGTAGCAGAGTGTGGTTATGATCTTTCGTAACCTGGGTAGGGGGTATTATAGGACACCCTTTCTCTAAATTCTATTAAAGCTCTTGAGTTCTTGTTTTATTAGGATTTGGTTAATACGAAGGTTGTCCAGAAAGTAATTTCCCATCGGTCGCTAAATGGAAACCACAGTGAAAATCCGATGAAGTTTTGCACAGATGTGTTGGGTAGTGTCTCTAGTATGGCTGTCGATCGCATCAAGACGCTGTTTTCAGCTGTGAGCGCACTGTGAGAGAGTAAAGGTGCCTAGAACAACGATGTCTCCCGCCAAGTAGGAGGGCTCGCTGATAGACTTCGCCTTAATGAATGCAACCCACCAAACACAACTGCCACGCACCTCCTTCTACATGGCATTCTCAGTCGCACTCTGCAGGGGCAATGAAGACGCTCCTGCAGCCTTTTCGATGGGATGTGTTCAGTCACCCACAACACAGCCCTAATTGGCTCGTCCTATCATCTCTGTTCACATGAAACGCTGGATACAAAGACACCACTTGGGCGCAGACCACGCGCTATAGTCCAGCGTAGAGAATTACGAGAAAGCACAGACGGCTGCCTTCTATGACGATGGCGTTGGAAAATTGGTATAAATGTTTAAGTCGGAGCGGCGACTAGGTAAAGAACTAGCTGGAAAATAAAATGTTTCTGATTTTCACTGTGGTTCCCATTTAGCGACCGGTCAGAACTTACTTTCTGGACAACCCTCGTATTAAAATTTTACGTATTTGTTTTATTAGGATTTTTACTAATATCAAATTGCTTTCAGGTTATAAGACGATATGGAAGCGCGGCGTTGACCAGGTCTAGCGCTACTGAAGCGTGAACAGTTAGAATATGAAGCGCGTGTGCGCGGAAAGACGGGCGAGGGAGGTGTGCCAGAATGACGCAGGTACAGACGTCCTTGGAAAATCCGGTGGTAATTTCTCCACAAGTCATCAGAGAGGTAGGCCATGCCTTGAGTTTTGCCTTTACATCGTTGTCCTCGTTGAATCAGCAGGTTGAGTTTTTTGAGAATGTTGCAGAGACTGCTAAACAGCTTGCGCGTCTACAAGCGCATATGGCGCATTGGGAGTGGCGCATTAAAGATTTGCGTGAGATTCAGCTTACTAAATAGCAAGCGCAGGAGGCGCAGGAATTGTGGGATCAGGTTTTCGCGTTGAGGGCGATGTAGAATCAATTAGATGTTGAGCAGGTTACAAATGCGATGGGAACAAGGCTCGGTTATGCAGGGCGTATAGGAGCCGGTAATAGCCGCGCGGGATTAGCCGAGCGGTTTAAGGCGCTGCAGTCATGGGCTGTGTGGCTGATCCCGGCGGAGGTTCGAGTCCTCCCTCGGGCATGGGTGTGTGTGTTTGTCCTTAGGATAATTTAGGTTAAGTAGTGTGTAAGCTTAGGGACTGATGATCTTAGAAGTTAAGTCCCATTAGATTTCACACACAATAGAACATTTTTTTAAGCGGTAATACAAGGGGAAAGTAGATTGTCAGTATGCGTGGGCACGAGTTCTGCTAAATTCCTCATCCCATGGGAATCTTGCTAAAGGGAATAAATAGATTATCAATGGAATCGATTCTGGACATTGAACAGTTGTTGTGGCTTTCTGTCAAGTTGGAATTTCACGCTGACACCTTGAACTTGCTCCATGATCAGGTTGTCCAACTACTATACCCATTAAGCGATGGGACCCTCAGCCAAGTACCTGCTCAAAATTTGCAGGAAGGAAAGGGTTTGAGGGAACTACGTAAGCAGGTAATTGCACGTAAGGTGCCCCTCGTTTATTGAATGACTTAAACATAAGCATTATTGGCGAGTATAGGGGGAAAATGAACCCTTGACTATATTCATCGAAAGTGTGCGAACACCCTTCCTATATCGGGAGCTACAGGTGTCGGAAACACAGGTGGTCGAAACCGTTTTGGGCGGAGTTAGACCTGAAGATAGGTCGCGGATAACGTTTGCGAAGAAACATACCTCCTTGGGCGTAATTAGCATCAGAGATTGAGAAGGTGTCGTATGCTGACAGTCAGCGGGTGAGCTCTCAAATGAGGGATAGACAACCGAATTGTGCTCTACTCCAGGGGGAGGTGGCGAGACCGACAATTCTCAATCCAAAAGTATGTTTTCGTTGTCACCAGGAAGGCCACCTCGTGCCCGACTGCCCATATGCTCAGAAGAAGGAAAATAACAGTTGACGGCGTCTGTCGGAGGGTGCAAATACGCGAGTTAGCGTTTTTGCCGAATAATGGGAGTTACGGACATCCAGTTGCCTTTCGTGTGCGCCCAGGTCAATCACGAACCCGTCTGTGCTCTCGTGAATTGTGATAGTGCCATATCAGCAGTGGACTATCAGTGGTTTTTGGGATTCCGCACATTATGTCGCTTGCGTCCCCTGTGTAAGTCGTCCTGGGTTTGTCGCTCAGTCAACGGACAAAAGTTAGAGATAGTGGAGGAGCGTTTGGCTAGTGTGGGCGTAGGAAATTTTACTTGTCCATTTCAATTCCTGGTGTTCAAGAAATGGGCCGTGGATTTACTTATGGGCTGTGATTTTATGGCTAAGGCCGGGTTAGTGTTGGATGGTCAAGAACACGTTCAATAAGTAATGCAACGCATTTTTATCCTTGGTCAATTTCATTTGAAAAATGCGGAATTCGTTTTGGAACATGGTGGAATGTTCCTGCTTCAGCCTCCAAACTTTCATGAAGTTTCGGTAGGTGGCGTCTGTAACGGAGGTCCATTCCCAGCAGAGAGCTGTCACTGAGTTTCTTTTGGCGGAAAACCAGAGCATCGCAAATATTCATAGGCGCTTGGAAAATGTCTACGGAGTCCTGGCAGTCAACAAAAGCACGGTGAGTCGTTGGGCGAGGCGTCTCTCATCACCGCAACAAACTTGGGCAGACCTGTCCGATCTCCCGCGTGCTGACCGGCCGCTCACAGCTGTGACTCCTGCAGTGTTGGAGCGTGCGGACACTCTCACTCGCGGTATCATCGGATCCCAGTCTACATCTGCATCATACTCCGCAAGCCACCTAATGGTGTGTGGCGAGGGGTACCATCGGTACCACTATATGATCCCTCCAACCCTGTTCCACTCGCGAATATTGCGTGGGGAGAATGGTTGTCGGTAAGCCTTTTTACTGGCTCTAATTTCTCCAACTTTCTCCTCGTGGTCAATACGCGTGATGTATGTGGGGGTAAGTCCGACTCCTTGTGAAAAGTGCTGTCCCGAAATTTCAATACTAAATCTCTCTGTGATGTACAACGCCTCTCTTGTAACGTCTGCCAGTGGAGTTTGTTTAGCATCTCCGTAACGCCCTCTCGCCAGCTAAACGGTCCCGTGACGAGGCACGCCGCTCTTCGTTGCATATTCTCTATCTCCTCTGTCAGTCCTACCTGATAGGGATCCAAGATAGATGATCAATACTCAAGAATCGGGTCAACAAGCGCCTTATAAGCCATTTATTTCGTGGATGAGTTACATTTCCTTAAGATTCTTCCAATGAATCTGAGTCTAGTGTCTGATTTTCCCACAATCTGTTTTATATGGTCATTCCACTTAAAATCGCTCTGGATAGTTACGCCTAGATATTTTACGGCAGACGCTGTCTCCAGCTGTTTCTCATCAGTAGTGTAGCTGTGCAGTAGTGGATTTCTTTTCCTATGTATGCACAATATGTTACATTTATTTACGTTCAGTCAACTGCCAGAGCCTGCACCATTATTCAGTTCTCTGCAGGTCGTTCTGCAAATTCTTACTATCTTCTGGTGTTGATACTTTGGTGTAGACAACTGCATTATCTGCGAATAGCCTTAAAGAGCATCCGACGCTTTCTACTAGATCATTTATATATATATTTTAAACAGAACTGTCCCATCACACTTCCCTGCGGTACTCCGGATATTACCTTTATATCTGTCGATTTAGTTCCGTTAAAAGCGACGTGTTGAGTTCTAACTGGAAGAAAGTCTTGAATCCAATCGCTGGTCTGCTCCGATACTCCATAAGCTCATTTTTTTTCATTAAACGGCAGTGCGAGACGGTGTGAAATGCCTTTTACTGAAATCAAGGAATACAGCATCAAACTGAGCGCCGTTGTCCACTGCGCTGTGGATCTCATGGAGGAACAGAGCGAGCAGAGTTTCATTGCATCTCTGTTTGCGGAATCCATGTTGATTTTCATAGAGGAGATGTTCATTTTCCAAAAAGGTCATAACTCTTGAGCATAAAACATGTTCCGTAACTCTACGAGAGACTGACGTCAACCATATAGGTCTATATTTGTTTGGATGTGTCTTACTGCCTTTCTTAAAAATGGGAATGACCTGCGCTTTTTTTTTCAGTCGTTAGGTACCTTTCGTTGCTCAAGCGATCTACGATAAAACAGCTAGAAGTGGAGCAAGTTCTTTCGCTTAACCGATATAGAATCTTATATGTATCTAATCTGGTCCTGACACCTTTCCACTACTAAGCTATTGTAGCTGCTTTTCAATTCTGCGATCGGCTATCTCAGTATCTGCCATTTCGACGTTCTACGACGGTTGAAAGGAGGGACAGTGTGACGATCTTCCGCGGTGAAACAACTCCGGAAGTATTCGGCCTTCTCTGAGTTATCTTCCGTTTCGGTGACGGTGTGGTCGCTGAGAGAGTGAATAGATGATTTTGACCAACTTACTGATTTTACATACGACCAAAATCTCTTAAGGTTTTTACTCAAGTCGGTTGGCAACGTCTTACCTTCAAAATCATTGGACGCTTCTCTCATTGCTCTCCTTACGCACATTTTCGCTTCCTTCAGCTTTTGTTTGTCAACTACTTTTCCAATTCTCTTGAATCTGAGGTGAAGTGCTCTTCTTTTACGAAGCGCTTTTCTAACACTGCTATAAAACTATGGTGGATTTGTCCCATCCCATAAAACCTTAAGCGGAACATAGGCCCTACTTGTCTAGGGCATATTCAACGATAGCTTTAAATTTTTTCCATTTGTTCTCCACATCTTCGTCCTCATCACAGAATATATGATGCTCACTGCTGAGATATTGTGAAATTTGTATCCTGCAGCCCTTGCTGAGCAAATATATCTTCGTACCTTTCTTGACATTCCTTGTAGAACGACATACTGGTTGGCGACGGGCGGACTTGGAACCACAACCTTCAGCCGCCGCCTCCGCCGACGCCAACAAAGCCGGCGCCGGCGCCGTCGTCCCCGTCACAACGCGACTTCGCCAGCCACTGTGTCTCCCACACAGACGAGTTGCGCCTTGCAGTCAGTCACCAGTGGCGGCCTCCATCCCTTACAGGCGATGTTGGCTCAGATGGCTGGCTCCTTGGAAAATCTGATATCACAAAAATTTGATTTGCTAAATATTTGTAATTATCACATGCTTCATGACTGCTTCACAAGCCGAAATTTCGACTTTGGCTAGCCGCATTTGCAGTACCGTTATAAGTGATGTGGTTAGCCCCAGAGGGCGTAATCAGGCCGCCCCACTGGTATCAGACGCCTTTTGTCGCCTCTCCAATGGAGTACAGGCCCCACTCTGTTTTTAGAAAGTTCATCCGCCTTGATGACCGTTGGGATTCGCCAAATCTTCTTTCGAAATGACTGGCCATCTTCTTCCGCCCCTCGAGCTGTTGACCTTTTCACGCTACAATTTTGATTGAAAATGGTAAGGGAAAAGGATAGGATTAGGGTAGGATAGGATACAGGATACCGATAGGTCGTTGTGGGACACGCTTTGTCTGGCTCCTTCCCTTTGGCCTGTCCGGCTTGGGTGACCATTCCGGTAGCTAAGCTACCGCGGGCATAGCACTCCTGATCCAGAACACGCAAGCCACCTCGCCCGCATGGACAGTGCTACGTTAACCCTGTGTCCTCTGAGGAGGGATAAAGGAATGGAATCTGCCACGGTAGTACAGGACTGGCAGAAGTATATAGGATTGGTGGATGGTCACAGGTTGCCGGGCACTAAACCAAAGTTGTCTTAATAGAAAAAGAAAGAAACAGAAGAAGCGAGAGAATGAAGAGGTATTGGGAAGAAAGAAGACGTGATGCTGAAGGGTCCTAACGAAGCAGAAGGAAAACAAGATTAGCTAAATAATCATTTGGACGACAAAGTACGATGAGCGTTCAATAAGCAATGCAACGCATTTTTATCCTTGGCCAATTTCAGTTGTAAAAATGCTGAATTTTCTGTGCGACATGGTGGAATATTCCTGCTTCAGCCCCTATAGTTTCATGAAGTTCCGAGAGGTGGCAACTTTTTTCGCAGACTTCAAGATGGTGTCTGTAACAGAGGTGCATTCCAAGCAGAGAGCTGTCATTGAATTTCTTTTGGCCGAAAACCAGAGCACTGCAGATATTCATAGGGGCTTGAAGAGTGTCTTCGGAGTACTGACAGTGAACAAAAGCACAGTGAGTCGTCGTGCGACGCGCCTGCCGTCATCGCAGCAAGATTGAGAAACCTGTCGGATCTCCTGCGTGCCGACCTGCCGCACAAAGCTATGGCTCATGCAGTGTTGGAACGTGGAGACATTCTCCTTGGATGTGATCAACGGATCTCAGTGAAGCACCTCACTGCTCAGCTGGACGTAGTGGAAATTTTCTGAAGATTTCTTATTCTCCCGGTCACAAATAAATCCCACTTATTAGTTTAGGGTTGGGGAGGCTTGCGTGCCTCAGCGATACAGATAGCCGTACCGTAGGTACAACCACAACGGAGGGGTATCTGTTGAGGGGCCAGACAAACGTGTGGTCCCTGAAGAGGGGCAGCAGCCTTTTCAGTAGTTGCAGGGGCAACAATCTGGATGATTGATTGATCTGGCCTTGTAACATAACCAAAACGGCCTTGCTGTGCTGGTACTGCGAACGGCTGAAAGCAAGGGGAAACTACGGCCGTAATTTTTCCCGAGGGCATGCAGCTTTACTGTATGATTAAATGATGATGGCGTCCTCTTGGGTAAAATATTCCGGAGGTAAAATAGTCCCCCATTCGGATCTCCGGGCGGGGACTACTCAAGAGGATGTCGTTATCAGGAGAAAGAAAACTGGCGTTCTACTGATCGGAGCGTGGAATGTCAGATCCCTTAATCGGGCAGGTAGGTTAGAAAATTTAAAAAGGGAAATGGATAGGTTAAAGTTAGATATTGTGGGAATTAGTGAAGTTCGGTGGCAGGAGGAACAAGACTTCTGGTCAGGTGAATACAGGGTTATAAACACAAAGTCAAATAGGGGTAATGCAGGAGTAGGTTTAATAATGAATAGGAAAATAGGAATGTGGGTAAGCTACTACAAACAGCATAGTGAACGCATTATTGTGGCCAAGATAGATACGAAGCCCACACCTACTACAGTAGTACAAGTTTATATGCCAACTAGCTCTGCAGATGACGAAGAAATTGAATAAATGTATGATGAAATAAAAGAAATTATTCAGATAGTGAAGGAAAACGAAAATTTAATAGTCATGGATGACTGGAATTCGAGTGTAGGAAAAGGGAGAGAAGGAAACGTAGTAGGTGAATATGGATTGGGGCTAAGAAATGAAAGAGGAAGCCGCCTGGTAGAATTTTGCACAGAGCACAACTTAATCATAGCTAACACTTGGTTTAAGAATCATGATAGAAGGTTGTATACATGGAAAAACCCTGGAGATACTAAAAGGTATCAGATAGATTATATAATGGTAAGACAGAGATTTAGGAACCAGGTTTTAAATTGTAAGACATATCCAGGGGCAGATGTGGACTCTGACCACAATCTATTGGTTATGACCTGTAGATTAAAACTGAAGAAACTGCAAAAAGGTGGGAATTTAAGGAGATGGGACCTGGATAAACTGAAAGAACCAGAGGTTGTACAGAGTTTCAGGGAGAGCATAAGGGAACAACTGAAAGGAATGGGGGAAAGAAATACAGTAGAAGAAGAATGGGTAGCTCTGAGGGATGAAGTAGTGAAGGCAGCAGACGATCAAGTAGGTAAAAAGAAGAGGGTTAGTAGAAATCCTTGGGTAACAGAAGAAATATTGAATTTAATTGATGAAGGAGAAAATATAAAAATGCAGTAAATGAAGCAGGCAAAAAGGAATACAAACGTCTCAAAAATGAGATCGACAGGAAGTGCAAAATGGCTAAGCAGGGATGGCTAGAGGACAAATGTAAGGATGTAGAGGCTTATCTCACTAGGGGTAAGATAGATACTGCCTACAGGAAAGTTAAAGAGACCTTTGGAGATAAGAGAACCACATGTATGAACATCAAGAGCTCAGATGGAAACCCAGTTCTAAGCAAAGAAGGGAAAGCAGAAAGGTGGAAGGATTATATAGAGGGTCTATACAAGGGCGATGCACTTGAGGACAATATTATGGAAATGGAAGAGGATGTAGATGAAGATGAAATGGGAGATACGATACTGCGTGAAGATTTTGACAGAGCACTGAAGGACCTGAGTCGAAACAAGGCCCCCGGAGTAGACAACATTCCATTGGAACTACTAACGGCCTTGGGAGAGCCAGTCCTGACAAAACTCTACCATCTGGTGAGCAAGATGTATGAAACAGGTGAAATACCCTCAGACTTCAAGAAGAATATAATAATTCCAGTCCCAAAGAAAGCAGGTGTTGACAGATGTGAAAATTACTGAACAATCATTTTAATAAGCCACAGCTGCAAAGTACAAACACGAATTCTTTACAGACGAATGGAAAAACTAGTAGAAGCCGACCTCGGGGAAGATCAGTTTGGATTCCGTAGAAATACTGGAACACGTGAGGCAATACTGACCTTACGACTTATCTTAGAAGAAAGATTAAGGAAAGGCAAACCTACGTTTCTAGCATTTGTAGACTTAGAGAAAGCTTTTGACAATGTTGACTGGAATACTCTCTTTCAAATTCTTAAGGTGGCAGGGGTAAAATACAGGGAGCGAAAGGCTATTTACAACTTGTACAGAAACCAGATGGCAGTCATAAGAGTTGAGGGACATGAAAGGGAAGCAGTGGTTGGGAAGGGAGTAAGACAGGGTTGTAGCCTCTCCCCGATGTTGTTCAATCTGTATATTGAGCAAGCAGTAAAGGAAACAAAAGAAAAATTCGGAGTAGGTATTAAAATCCATGGAGAAGAAATAAAAACTTTGAGGTTCGCCGATGACATTGTAATTCTGTCAGAGACAGCAAAGGACTTGGAAGAGCAGTTGAACGGAATGGATGGTGTCTTGAAGGGAGGATATAAGATGAACATCAACAAAAGCAAAACGAGGATAATGGAATGTAGTCGAGTTAAGTCGGGTGATGCTGAGGGTATTAGATTAGGAAATGAGACACTTAAAGTAGTAAAGGAGTTTTGCTATTTGGGGAGCAAAATAACTGATGATGGACGAAGTAGAGAGGATATAAAATGTATACTGGCAATGGCAAGGAAGGCGTTTCTGAAGAAGAGAAATTTGTTAACATCGAGTATAGATTTAAGTGTCAGGAAGTTATTTCTGAAAGTATTTGTATGGAGTGTAGCCATGTATGGAAGTGAAACATGGACGGTAAATAGTTTGGACAAGAAGAGAATAGAAGCTTTTGAAATGTGGTGCTACAGAAGAATGCTGAAGATTAGATGGGTAGATCACATAACTAATGAGGGAGTATTGAATAGGATTGGGGAGAAGAGAAGTTTGTGGCACAACTTGACCAGAAGAAGGGATCGGTTGGTAGGACATGTTCTGAGGCATCAAGGGATAACCAATTTAGTATTGGAGGGCAGCGTGGAGGGTAAGAATCATAGGGGGAGACCAGGAGATGAATACACTAAACAGATTCAGAAGGATGTAGGTTGCAGTAGGTACTGGGAGATGAAGAAGCTTGGCTAAAATGGTTCAAATGGCTCTGAGCACTATGGGACTCAACTTCTGAGGTCATTAGTCCCCTAGAACTTAGAACTAGTTAAACCTAACTAACCTAAGAACATCACATACATCCATGCCCGAGGCAGGATTCGAACCTGCGACCGTAGCGGTCTTGCGGTTCCAGACTGCAGCGCCTTTAACCGCACGGCCACTTCGGCCGGCTGAAGAAGCTTGCACAGGATAGAGTAGCATGGAGAGCTGCATCAAACCAGTCTCAGGACTGAAGACCACAACAACAAAATTTTATTTAGCTTTTTTTTAAAGGGAGTAGAATCTGAAATCGGCCGACTGGGAGCAGGAGCGGCACCACAGCGTATTTTAATTTTCACTGTTCTAAATATATGTTTGGTGGCTTCTATTACATAATATACACGTTTGAATTCCACACAGCGAAATACAGTGACGTGCCTGAAGAGGCTTGGCACTGCCCTTTCATACACTTAAGACCAAATAACATGCCTTGCATTTTCTCTAACATGTATGTTTTATATGTCAAACTATTCAGAAAGATGTTCGCTACGAAATGAACATAATTTTGAAAAATCGATTTTTTAAAAAATTGTTGACGTTCCATCTCAAACGCTCGATAGGGGGCCGGGTGGGGGGATGGGGGTGGGTGGCGGGGCGACGCCACTATCGAGTTTTTCCGCCGGTTCGTAGGTCCTGGGCTAGCGATTCTGAGAGTAGTTTCGGTTTACCTGTCCCTGGGCGCCGACCACAGTGTAATTCCCCGACAGCCGTCGTTCAGCAGTGCCGGCTGGCAAATCGCGTGTGCTCGCCTCCCCGTAGCGTCACGAGAAACTACGAAAAGGAACCGTCAATTCCTCAAAAAAAAAAAAAAAAAAAAAAAAAAAAAAAAAAAAAAAAAGGCGTCAGTCGCTAAGAAAGCACTACGAGCATTGAGTATGTATCTTCCTTAATTCCAGTACCCAAATCACCACTCATTATTGGCGAGGAACTACTTCTTCCCGCAGCCGTCTTCATGGCAGTCCAAAGTTCGCCGCGCAACGTGATAATTGCTGATATTGGAAATGTTTCCCAGCTTCTTATTTTTGTACGCTACTGTCTTGTAAATTAAATGCGCGAGGACTTTCTGTTTTGTAAAGCTCTGGAAGGGAGGACTACAGGCGAAGGTATTTTATTTCTTGGGAACTCCTTTTTTTAGAATGAGATTTTCACTCTGCAGCGGAGTGTGCGCTGATATGAAACTTCCTGGCAGATTAAAACTGTGTGCCCGACCGAGACTCGAACTCGGGACCTTTGCCTTTCGCGGGCAAGTGCTCTACCATCTGTGCTACCGAAGCACGACTCACGCCCGATACTCACAGCTTTACTTCTGCCAGTAACTCGTCTTCTACCTTCCAAACTTTACAGAAGCTCTCCTGCGAACCTTGCAGAAGTAGCACTCCTGAAAGAAAGGATATAGCGGAGAAGGTAGGAGACGAGATACTAGCAGAAGTAAAGCTGTGAGTACCGGGCGTGAGTCGTGCTTCGGTAGCTCAGATGGTAGAGCACTTGCCCGCGAAACGCAAAGGTCCCGAGTTCGAGTCTCGGTCGGGCACACAGTTTTAATCTGCCAGGAAGTTTTCAACTCCTTTTTTTGTTGGCAACAGTCTCTCATGGACAAACTGCGTTCGTAGATGTGCCGATGCGACGGCAGCATTTATGGGAACTAAAAAGGGGTTCAATGGCGTGTGTGCTATTTCTCCTTCTCTAAATTCACACATTGGTTGATAAATAGGGAGGCACTGGCGTATCAAGTAGTACAATCGGAAATCAATAAAGTGCTGTAAATTTTGTGGAAGCACGAGCTTTAAACAGTAGGGTATTTCCCGTTCTTTGCGAGGAGATTGGTTCTACTCATGATTGGCATCTATTGCACACGGAGGTACCTTGGCTGCCTCGTGGTGAAGTACTTCGTTGCGTTGTGGATCTGAAGGATGAACTTCGTCTTTTTGTACTGAACAGCAGTCCTACACTCGTGGTTCTGTTTCTGGATGAAAAATGGCCAACGTTTTTCAGAAACTGAAAGATCTTAACATGTCACTTCAAGACCGAAATAGTAATATCGTCTTTCTAAGCGAGAATGTGCTTACGTTTAAAAAAATACTTGGACTTTGTGAAAAACACACATGGAAAAGAATAACTGCTAGATTTTATATTTCGTGGATGATTTCCTGAAGGGTAATGAGTTGGCTGTAGGGAAAATTAGTAGAACGGGCGCAGTACATGTCGAGAAACTTCGTCAACAATCCTAGGATAAATTTCCAGAACCTTCAACTCATTATGACTGGCTCCACAACCCATTTGATACCATCATAACAGACCACTAGTCAGGATATTGTCAACAGTAGAGCACAAGGAGCTAACAGAATTCTCAAGTGACAGGACATTTCGAAAGTAATTTAAATGGAATGGTAATAGTCAGTCTGGACAGCAGCTGGAAGGGGATCTGCGATTTGCTGTTTCAGACATGCTACCAAGACTGGATCTACTTTCTTCATAAATTCAAGCAGACGCAACACACTAAATATGAAACTGTCAGAGAATTTCCAAATTTTGAATCGTATGCAATTTTACTTTATGATCAGTTTATAAATAACAGTTATTGGTCGTTAAATGTTATATCGTCAGTTGTGCATTGTGATATTTCAAATATTAAAAGAACATAGAAGGAAACAGTCAAACATAGCTAATTTGTAAAAAAAAAGAAAAAAAATATGTAGTGAATAATACGTATTTGGTCAGGTCCAGTAACTGAACACACAGCCACGGTTAAAAAAGGTGATTCTAAAGTAACTGTACACACTTCGTTGGCGTAACTTATGGATCAGAATAAGAGAAAAAACGTTAAATAAAGTTTCGTCTGAAATTGCTTTGTTTCCGAGTTATATGATACATAATGTCATTTGTGGTAGGCATTACATCATGGACCAGTACAGACTTACGGCGTGTCGAGTTTGCCTGCAAATCGACTAATGTTGCTATGTCGACGATGCCCCTTCAGATTTCAGTCGGGAGGCAAGAGGTCGTGTAGGACCAGTTGCTTCGTCCTCCAGGTCTCCAGATCTTAACCCCCTGCACCTCTGGGGCCCTCTCGGGGAGCTTGTGCACGGTGTTGCAGTCGAAAATTTTTCAGGCTCTTGGAGATGTGTACCGTCTATGCAACTAACTGAAGACAGTTTATTCCCATACGCGTTTCACTTCTTTTATGTATCAAGAATTATCACGTCCGTTGCGTACAAGTAGTGTTATCCATGTGAAAGTGAAAGAAATTTTTTTAAATGTTTGCGTGTCGTGTAAATGAGGCGGGATTTGGCTAAAAGCCCAGTATTCACCTAGTACGATATGGAAAACCGCTTGAAACCCACACGCAAGATGGACAGACAAACTGTCCCTAGTCGCTAATCCACCGAGCAGATTCGATCCGGGCCGCCGCAGATCCCCCTCCCGAAAATGACGTAGTAAGACGCGCGGCTATTCGGGCCATGCTGACCCAGCGAAAGTACGTAATAGCGAACTTTTATTAAAAATATAACCACCTCGGGGTAAAATATCTTTGATGATGAAAGTTGGGAGACGTCCGTTAGTAACAATGCCAACGTGGGACAAAGGTTCAACGGAAAGAGGACGGCGTACCTGCGCCTCCCTGTACAGCAACAATACTACCACTGCCGCTGCTGAGACATACTTGCAGCACCGTGATGGTTTCTCAATATGAAAGTAATGAAATGTTTCGTAATCCAAAGAATATGGAGTACCAAAACGGAACAAGTGGTTGGAAGCATACAAGGAAACAGTTGCATCGAGGACTTGCCGCAGAAACACGGTACACGACGCGAGCAAAAAAGGAATTGCCTAAAGGGACGTGGTTGAGGAATTGAAAGTGTCAATAACTTTTTTATGTATCATCGACAGACACTATAAATTTCTCGAAATAAGTGAATTTCTTATACGGGATATTTGTTTTCATTTGAAATAAACGCTTTATATCAGTTTTAGCGGTTAGCTTCCGCTTGTCGCTAAGAACCTTAAAGTAACCATGATGTGATGTTTAGCATAAATGGCATCTCCTAAATAGGTATCTTGCTTGCACATATGACGTGCTACTTTCGTGAGAGCGCACTGAAATGTTTGATCGTCCATTCTCAAATAATTTTCGCAAATCTTTATGTGCTCGTAACAGCGGGTCACGAAATGTATTTTTGTGAGAACGCCGAGCATTTCGTCTTGCTACCTACACTTTCACTCACAGTCTATTCCGTTTCCGTTTCTTATGAAGCAAATGTGCTGGTCGCCGACACTGCATTTCTTGCTGCTGCAAAGACGGTTAACTGATCGGCATTCACATCCGAACAACTATCACCAAAAATATTGCGATGTGTAATGGTATCACTAAATATTTCAATTAAAGAAATTTTATAAAATTTGCGTCAGAACTCTCTGTCGTAGTTATTTTTCAGTGCAATGCGGACTTAACTGTTTGCCTGGTCGGCATACAGCTCCCTAGGTTGGAAATGTCGTGTGGCTAGGGCCTCCCGTCGGGTAGACCGTTCGCCTGGTGCAGGTCTTTCGATTTGACGCCACTTCGGCGACCTGCGCGTCGATGGGGATGAAATGATGATGATTAGGACAACACAACACCCAGTCCCTGAGCGGAGAAAATCTCCGACCCAGCCTTGATACGTTGACATGCACAGAACCTATGCTGGAAGGCCTTACGTTATTGTGGAAGCGCGCAGTCCGTTTTCGAGATTCTATTTCCTTAAACTAAATTTGTTAAGCAGGGGGTCTCCGTAAACTTTAGAATGTGGTCGACTTATGAAGAAAGTGCCGTTGTAGCTTTCAAGCCAATGGGATACCGTGGCGATGTCAGTCGATAAAAAAACTTTACCTATCACAAATAATCATTTATTACTCTCCTCTTTTCTTCCTCTATACTTGTCTACTCAGCTGTGTTTCTTCATTTCAGATTTAGATATCTGTTTCACAGCCAGTTAACTCCATCTTGTAGGTCATATTGATTCGTCATTCGTCAGTGATTTTAGTTTCATATGAAACAGCTACCTGTAGAAACATCCGTCACTCGTCATTAAGTTTCCTGTAAATTTTTAATGGAAAGTATTCAAGGCAACTGATAAAGGAAAAGGAGAAAAGTGTGATTCGTATACCACGAGTGTTAGGGGTAAAGTGATGACGGCAGTATGTCGTCAGTGAATTGTCTCCGAACGAGATATCGACATTAAAATGTCTACATCGATAACAGATGTTATTCAGGTTCACCTTTTGTTTGACAACTCAGGGTACGTAATAGACATGCGTGCTCCAACACTTGAATACGCTGTTATATCTGGAGCAGAGACTTATGAGAAATGGCCTAAAGTAGCATACTTAGTCAAATAAGCTGAAACAACGTAAGTGCATTCAGGTGAAAATGAACGTTGTTGTCGCTGTTGAAGCCTTCAGAAAGGTGGCGGGTTCAATACTGCAAATTTTCCACGCGAGTCCGTCCTGTGCAAGCCTCTTCACCTCTGTGTAACTACTGCAGGCCACGTTCACATGAGTGTGTTTAATGCAGTTAGTCCTCGGTCCTCCTCCAAACTCTGTACCTCGCTACACTTCCCTCCATTGCCATATTAAATCTCTGTAGACGGCTCAGGACGTGTCCTATCAACCTTGACCTTTAATCATGTTGTGCCATCAATTCCTCTTCTTTCCTACCCGACGCGGTGCCTCTTTATTGCTTATCTGATTTACCCACCTAATCTTCAGCGTTCTTCTGCAGCATTACATTTCGAATTCTTCTGTTTGTCGCGTTTGTATCACATTCATATAAGGCCACTCTCTAGACAAATAAACTAAAATTAACTAAACTTCGTCCGAACGGCCCTCGGAAGGCCCAACGGTACCAACCGACCGCCATGTCGTCCGCAGCCGATAAGCGTCACTGGATGCGGTTTTTTTTTTTTTTTTTTTTTTTGGTCATCAGTCTACTGACTGGTTTGATGCGGCCCGCCACGGATTCCTTTCCTGTGCTAATCTCTTCATCTCAGAGTAGCACTTGCAACATACGTCCTCAATTATTTGCTTGACGTATTCCAATCTCTGTCTTCCTCTACAGTTTTTGCCCTCTACAGCTCCCTCTAGTGCCATGAAAGTCATTCCCTCATGTCTTAGCAGATGTCCTATCATCCTGTCCCTTCTCCTTATCAGTGTGTTCCACATATTCCTTTCCTCTCCGATTCTGCGTAGAACCTCCTCATTTCTTACCTTATCAGTCCACCTAATTTTCAACATTCGTCTATAGCACCACATCGCAAATGCTTCGATTCTCTTCTGTTACGGTTTTCCCACAGTCCATGTTTCACTACCATACAATGCTGTACTCCAGACGTACATCCTCAGAAATTTCTTCCTCAAATTAAGGCCGGTATTTGATATTAGTAGACTTCTCTTGGCCAGAAATGCCTTTTTTGCCATAGCGAGTCTGCTTTTGATGTCCTCCTTGCTCCGACCGTCATTGGTTATTTTACTGCCTAGGTAGCAGAATTCCTTAACTTCATTGACTTCGTGACCATCAATCCTGATGTTAAGTTTCTCGGTGTTCTCATTTCTACTACATCTCATTACCTTCGTCTTTCTCCGATTTACTCTCAAACCATACTGTGTACTCATTAGACTGTTCATTCCGTTCAGCAGATCATTTAATTCTTCTTCACTTTCACTCAGGATAGCAATGTCATCAGCGAATCGTATCATTGCTATCCTTTCACCTTGTATTTTAATTCCACTCCTGAAACTTTCTTTTATTTCCATCATTGCTTCCTCGATGTACAGATTGAAGAGTAGGAGCGAGAGGCTACAGCCTTGTCTTACACCCTTCTTTATACGAGCACTTCGTTCTTGATCGTCCACTCTTATTATTCCCTCTTGGTTGTTGTACATATTGTATAAGACCCGTCTCTCCCTGTAGCTTACCCCTACTTTTTTCAGAATCTCGAACAGCTTGCACCATTTTATATTGTCGAACGCCTTTTCCAGGTCAAATCCTATGAAAGTGTCTTGATTTTTCTTTAGCCTTCCTTCCACTATTAGCCGTAACGTCAGAATTGCCTCTCTTGTCCCTTTACTTTTCCTAAAGCCAAACTAATCGTCACCAAGCGCATTCTCAATTTTCTTTTCCATTCTTCTGTATATTATTCTTGTAAGCAGCTTCGATGCATGAGCTGTTAAGCTGATTGTGCGATAATTCTCGCACTTGTCAGCTCTTGCCGTCTTCGGAATTGTGTGGATGATGCTTTTCCGAAAGTCAGATGGTATATCGCCAGACTCATATATTCTACACACCAACGTGAATAGTCGTTTTGTTGCCACTTCCCCCAATGATTTTACAAATTCTGATGGAATGTTATCAATCCCTTCTGCCTTATTTGACCGTAAGTCCTCCAAAGCTCTTTTAAATTCCGATTCTAATACTGGATCCCCTATCTCTTCTAAATCGACTCCTGTTTCTTCTTCTATCACATCAGACAAATCTTCACCCTCATAGAGGCTTTCAATCTATTCTTTCCACCTATCTGCTCTCTCCTCTGCATTTAACAGTGGAATTCCCGTTGCACTCTTAATGTTACCACCGTTGCTTTTAATGTCACAAAAGATTGTTTTGACTTTCCTGTATGCTGAGTCTGTCCTTCCGACAATCATATCTTTTTCAATGTCTTCACATTTTTCCTGCAGCCATTTCGTCTTAGCTTCCTAGCACTTCCTGTTTACTTCATTCCTCAGCGACTTATATTTCTGTATTCCTGATTTTCCCGGAACATGTTTGTACGTCCTCCTTTCATCAATCAACTGAAGTATTTCTTCTGTTACCCATGGTTTCTTCGCAGCTACCTTATTTGTACCTATGTTTTCCTTCCCAACTTCTGTTATGGCCCTTTTTAGAGATGTCCATTCCTCTTCAACTGTACTGCCTACTGCGCTATTCCTTATTGCTGTATCTATAGCGTTAGAGAACTTCAAACGTATCTCGTCATTCCTTAGTACTTCCGTATCCCACTTCTTTGCGTATTGATTCTTCCTGACTAATGTCTTGAGCTTCAGACTACTCTTCATCACTACTATATTGTGATCTGAGTCTATATGTGCTCCTGGGTACGCCTTACAATCCAGTATCTGATTTCGTAATCTCTGTCTGACCATGATGTAATCTAATTGAAATCTTGTCGTATCTCCCGGCCTTTTCCAAGTATACCTCCTCCTCTTGTGATTCTTGAACAGGGTATTCGCTATTACTAGCTGAAACTTGTTACAGAACTTCATTAGTCTTTCTCCTCTTTCATTCCTTGTCCCAAGGCCATATTCTCCAGTAACCTTTTCTTCTACTCCTTCCTCTACAACTGCATTCCAGTCGCCCATGACTATTAGATTTTCGTCCCCCTTCACATACTGCATTACCCTTTCAACATCCTCATACACTTTCTCTATCTGTTCATCTTCAGCTTGCGACGTCGTCATGTATACCTGAACTATCGTTGTCGGTGTTGGTCTGCTGTCGATTCTGATTAGAACAACCCGGTCACTGAACTGTCCGCAGTAACACACCCTCTGCCCTACCTTCCTATTCATAACTAATCCTACACCTGTTATACCATTTTCTGCTGCTGTTGATATTACCCGATACTCCTTCCACTTCACTTCACTGACCCCTACTATATCTAGATTGAGCCTTTGCATTTCCCTTTTCAGATTTTCTAGTTTCCCTACCGCGTTCAAGCTTCTGACATTCCACGCCCCGACTCGTAGAACGTTATCCTTTCGTTGATTATTCAATCTTTTTCTCATGGTAACCTCCCCCTTGGCAGTCCCCTCCCGGAGATCCGAATGGGGGACTATTCCGGAATCTTTTGCCAATGGACAGATCATCATGACACTTCTTCGATTACGGGCCACATGTCCTGCGGATACACGTTACGTGTCTTTAATGCAGTGGTTTCCATTGCCTTCTGCATCCTCATGTCGTTGATCATTGCTGATTCTTCCGCCTTTAGGGGCAATTTCCCACCCATAGGAGAAGAGAGTGCCCAGAACCTCTATCCGCTCCTCCGCCCTCTTTGACGAGGCCGTTGGCAGAATGAGGCTGACTTCTTACGCCGGAAGTCTTTGGCCGCCAATGCTGATTGTTTATCAAAATTTAGGCACTTGCGGGGATCGAACGCGGGACCGAAGACGTTTTGATTATGAATCAAAGACGCTAACCCCAGACCACGGGTACCCACCAGATGCGGTTATGGAGGGGTAAGAGATCAGCACACTGCTCATCTGGCAGCTACCCCTTGATCAGATAGTCCCTCAATTTGCCTCACAAGGTCTGAGAGCAGCCCATTTGTCAACAGCGCTCCGCCGACCCGGATGGTCACCCATCCAAGTGCTAGCCAAGCCCACAGAGCTGGACTTCAGTGTTCTGACGGGGACTGGTACCAACCACTGCGGCAAGGACTTTGGCGCTCCAGACAAATGCCTTGAGGAAATACTTCCTAACAGTTAACTCTATTTTTTAAATGATGTCCTCTGGTTTTCACCTGTTAAAATTTTATTTTACGACAGAAAATATACGAATCGGGTTTCACACGAACAACAGAGTAGGGGCAATAATAAGACACATAGGCCAGCAAACAAGACAGTGTACACAGTCAGCGGTTTGTAAAATAAAATGTGGTGAGTCGAAAATTTCTATGTGGGGAAAGCAGGTAGATGTTTCTCCACCAGATTCAGGGAGTCAGAATTTAAATCTTCATGAAGTCTACATCTACCAAACTACAGTCAGAATACCAACAGCATCGAGGTGTCTTTAAAGGCACTACGTAGGGTAGACAATGGCAGATTAACGGACGCTCTAGAAGAAACTGAAATTTACAGCGCTCTCAAAGAACAACCACAATAGATACTGAACAACCAAACAGACATCTGAATTCAAAATTTTGTCGGTTGTTTTAGACATTTGTAAGTGCCCAGTTTTAGATGTTTACAATCCAGTCAAAAACCACAATAGGTAAAATGTAAACCATAATACGTAAAATGTAATATTGTCTTATGTTGTTATCTCTGCCTAAAGCAAACCTACGAGGGGCGTTCGATAAGTAATGCAACACATTTTTTCCTCGGTCAGTTTGGGTGAAAAAATGCAGAGTTTGTTGTGGGATATTGCCTCTTCAGCAGATTTAATTTCATGAAATAAGTAGAGACCTGACATTGAGTTTCTTTTGGAGGTAAACCAGAGAATCCCAGATATTCATAGGTGCTTGCAGAGTGTCTTCGGAGACCCAGCAGTGAACAAAAGCATGGTGAGTCGTTGGTAGAGGCATCTGCCACCATTGCAACAAGGTCCCACAATCCTGTCCGATCTCCTGTCTGCTGACTGGCCGCACACAGCTATGACTCATGCAGTGTTGGAATGTACAGACACTTTCATTGGAGGTGACCGACGGATCACAATTAATCACCCCGCTGCTCAATTGGGCGTCTCTGTTGATAGTGCCGACACACGCATTCACCAGTTGGGGTTCTCAAAGATGTGTGCCTACTAGGGCCCTCGCCGCCTAAAGGGAACCATAAAGAGCAACAAAGGATCACTTGCGCGGAACTGCTTGCACCTTACTAGGCTCGTCCTGTAAATTTTTTGTCAAACACAGGCAATGAAACACGGGGTGATCACTCTGAACCGGAAATATAACGTCAGTCCGTGAAGTAGCGCCGCACCACCTCTCCTCCGAACAAAAAGATATTTGCCATACACTCAGCCGGTGATGTCATGGCGACGGCCTTATGGGACTCTGACGGTGTTGTTCTGATTGATGTTCTCCCTCGTGGTGCGACGATCAACTCTGAAGTCAAATGTACTATCCTCAAGAAACTGAAGAAACGACTTCAGCGTGTTCGAAGCCACAAAAACGCAAACGAACTTCTCCTTTTCCATGACAGAGTAAGGCCTCATACAAGTCTGCACACCCGAGAAGAACTCTTCTTCATCCACCCTGTAGCCCGGATCTCGCACTTCCCGACTTCCATCTCTTTGGCCCAATGGACGATGCACTTCGTGTGAAGCAGTGTATGCATGATTGAGCCGTTACTGATGAAGCAAGACGTTAGCTCAGACTCGACCAGTTGAGTGATACCGTGCAGGCATACAGGCCCTCGCAGTATGGTGGCATAAGACACATTGGATGGATATTATGTTGAATATATGTTGAATATATATTGAATATACATTGAATATTATGTGGAATAAATGGGTTTTGTAGCTTAAAGTGGGGTAATAATGTGGTGTACTGGAATCATGAATAAAACCAACCTCCTTTCACAAAAAATGTATGTTGCAGTACTTATTGACCACCCTCGTATATGTCAAAATCTTGTAAGTAAGGTATATGAATGTCAGTACTCTACAAAACTGGTTGTACGTACTGTAAATATCGGTTTGAATTGTTCTCCTTGCAGCCGGCCAAGGTGGCCGAGCGGTTCTAGGCGCTTCAGTCCAGAACCGTGTGACTGCTACGGTCGCAGGTTCGAATCCTGCCTCGGGCATGGATGTGTGTGATGTCCTTAGGTTAGCTAGGTTTAAGTAGTTCTAAGTTCTAGGGAAATGCTTCATAGATGCTTCAGAATGGCTCAATGCAGAAATCGCAGTCATGAAATAAAGTTCTCAGGGCTGAAAGCAACAGAAAATCTATTAAAAATTTATAGAATTGTGGACCCACTTGCAAGAAAGTTGATATATACTCATTTTAAACATACGCCTCTGGAGAAAATACAAGTCCTTCTAGCACTGTGTCTTGTGGCACCAGGGCATTAGTACAATGATGGCAGCATGGGTGCATTTTTTATATCAAATTGATATGCAGACTAATTAAATTAATCATTCAATTATCCCCACCCTCACCCCTGGATGTGTTGTCCCCAGCTGGCATGTGGGTTCTTTCTCCATCAATTTGTTGTTTGAGATATATATGCATCATTGTTCTGGATACTGCTAAGGTGCAAGAGGAGGAGAACCTAGGGAGGGGAGTGCGTCGAGGATAATGACCAGGAGTTGTCACATCCATTTGATATAAACTTTTTTTTGCAGGTATGTATTATCAATATCTCGTAAGCTGATTCTGTACCAATTTTTTGTTGTTGTTGTTTCTTAAAATAAATATCTTGTTGCAGACGACTTCCATGAGATTGATCAATGCCTTCTTGATAAATGTGGTGAGGGTGAAATACCAGACTGAGTGCATGAGATGGTGGCCATTGAAGAAGTTGAAACGCAACCCCATCTCACCCTTTTGTATGAGGAAATACTGGACTGGGTGGGAAAACTAACAGAAAGACCTACTGAACTGCTCATTCCTTTGACCCACAGTGTAAAACGTGATTATAATGCAGCCATCACTGTTACAGCATAAATTATTGTTATTATTCGGGAATGCTGATGTACTCAATTATTGATATTCTTTTGCAGCATACGTTAAAAAAGTCTTGAGCTTTGTACCTAATTTTTTTCATTTTCGTCTGTTACAGAGCCGTCATCAGTACCACAACCACATTAGCTCACTGTGGCATGTGTACCTAGTGTCCTGGTTGTGGGGCACCCATCAAACCTGCATCTGAGCGGCATGCAAAAGAACAAAAAAATCGTTCAAATGGCTCTGACCACTATGGGACTTAACTTCTGAGGTCATCAGTCCCCTAGAACTTAGAACTACCTAAACCTAACTAACGTGAGGACATCACACACATCCATTCCCGAGGCAGGATTCGAACCTGCGAGCGTAGCCGTCGCGCGGGCAAATAACACCAACGATCTCCCACCTCCCAGGCTGGCGGTAGTGAAGGCTCCAGAATGCAGCACCACCAACAGGCGCTGTCTCCACAGCCTGGGTCACCTCACAGCAGCTCATTGCACCGCGTTCTCCTACTCCAGCACCGGCTGGTCTCCTTCGCAGGCAATGAAAGGTGTGTGTGCCTTGACACATATCTCTGACCGCAGCAGGTACCTCCTCCACTACGTAGTCATCCACTGAGTGAACACAGTCGTCGGCTTCTCCTAGACACAGTTTTATTGATATTGGTAGTGATAATGTACCTGTGACTAGCGGTAGTGCTCTCTCCCGTCCTGATAGTGAAGGACATCAGATTAGTAGCATCATGGCCCCTTTAGAATAATCGGAGGTTGCTAGAGCCTTTGAGGGGCGTATCTCTTTTGCTCGAACTTAGAATCCGGCAGGGGGATACAGTGACCCAGCTGGGTTTCTAGAAGCGTGCTGGCTGGTGCAGGAGACAGAGCTCTTCAAAGGTCTATATGATGCGAGATTTAATGCCATTAAATGTAATGTAGTAATCTGCTGCGAGTTGACTCACCCCCCCCACCCCCCACCCCCCCCCCCCCACCCCCTTGCCCCACAAACTGCAGAGAGCAGGGTGCTCCTGAGGAGAAAAGCCTGCACTACATCTGGTGCGATAATGGCGTTATATCTCGGATATCAGTTCACGCTTATGGCCTGAAGAAGAAGAAAAGCAAGCCAGATGAGCAGGACATGCATATTGTATTTGGACCACTCCATTTTTCGAAATATGCAGGTGAGCATGATTTTCATGTAAACATGCTACTCTTTTCTGGAAGTAATAATCAGCATTACGTATGGATCAAAGACATGTCGCGCCACCTTTACAGCCAGTTGTCGAAAGATGAACATAAAAAACACATATGCTTCAAGTGTCTAAATACCTTTTCCCTAAGAACAGTATTTAAAAAGGCATCTGGAAGACTGTGAATCCAGGGAACTGGTACTTGTTCTTATGCCTACAGAAGAAACAAAGTTCACTAAATTAAAAAATGCTCACCACCAGGAACAATGTTGTGGTGTGCGTACTGTAAGACCTTCGGTACACACACCATCAGATTACTTGACTTGTCGCTCTAACGAAGTAGGCGAGTGTCAGCAATATGTCTCGTGGTCTTATCGTGGCGTGTTTATCTTCTGCCGTTAGGTCAGACGATAGAAATGCCCCTTGCACGCTTAGAGTAGCAGATTGACGGTGACCAACTTTAAACAGAACTTTATTAATTTTCACACACATTTATTAAAATAATAAAAAGTATAGACATTACGTAACTTGATTCTGGATGCTGTTTACAATTGACAATCTGAAGCTCCTTTGGTCTTGGTACTTTAATCTTATTCTCACATATCTCTGATACTTGACAAAGTGTCTATACATTTCTCTTCATGGCTATGTACAGGAATATGATAATCTTATTAGGCGCAGACTGAAACTTGACTACAGACTAATGCAGACTAATGCAGACTGACTAATCGGACGTCTGTATACTCGTTATAATACCTCGCGCGTTCAGGTATCACTGCGCGAGTGTGATCCGCGAGGAGAAAAGGTTCTACGTTAGCAGCAATCTCATTGGCTGCGTGACATATTAATACGCGCATCAGTGGAAGCAGAATTTGGTCCGTCTCTAAGACAGCGCCATCTCGTAGTGCGGAGACGGACGAGCGCTGCGCCTGCGCTGTTGTGCTTAGCGGAGCGTGCTCTAGTGGGAAAGTTGAGCACACGCTGACTACGCGGAACTATGTACACAACAAATGTCTGTTTGTTGTATATGCTGACTTCGAATGTCTCCTGGGCCCTATAACCCACTGTGAAAGGAACCCCTTAGCCACGCATACCACCTTCATGCAAAAATACATACCATATGTGACAGTGTACCAACTTTCATGCTCATATGATTCAAGTCTTAACTTTTATGAATTTTATGTTGGGGATAATCCTGCAGTTCGGTTGTTCGCTGAGCCTGAAAACCTCTCATGGGGTGTTGATAGGCTTTACAGCACCGACACTCCCATGACAAAATCGTTGGAAGATAAAAAAGTATACAATGATGTAGTTAGCTGTCATATTCGTGGGCTGCCGTTAGATAGAAAAGCTGAAACTCCCTGTAGAGATCGTCATCTTACCGTGAAGCTCAAAATGCATGCAACTTGAAGTATAAGTTACCACAACACATACCCGTCTTCTTCCATAATTTAAGTGGGTATGACACTCAGTTTCAGTTGAGCAATTGGCTAATATTCCTATGAAGAAAGATCAGATCAGTGACCCACCTGAGAGTGTAGAGAACTATATTTCTTTCTCGAAAAGTATGACGCCAAAAATTACGCTCTGCTTCCTTGACTCTTTATGTTTCATGCAGACTTCACTCCGGAAACTTGTTGACACTCTACCTCAGGACGATATGCACATCACCCAATCTGCATACCTCGATGAGGAAAAGTTTCACCTTGCGAGTTTCCCCTTATGAGTATCTGGACAGTAAGACAAAGGAATTCGTGGTGGACCGCATCAAATCAGTCAGAAGATTGATGATTCAAGGGAAAAAAAGGTAAAACTCTACGAAACCAGGCTACCCAACATGTCTGCATTTACCAGTACTCTCACAGGCGATGCCGCAGCTAGTGCCTATTATGAGATGCTGTGAACGTCTGGTGGGAATTCAACATTCCCAATTTGGGAGGATACACGACTGTACATGGACATTGACTTGCGCTTGCTTGTGAATGTTCTTGAAAGTGTATGCATGGCCACTTACTCTCTGGATCCGGCCTTTTAGCAGATGTCATGTGGGTTCCTCTGGGATGCAATGCTCAAGAAAACGAGGTGCTGCATCGAACTTTTGACTGATGCTGATATGCTTCTTTCCTTTGAGCACGGGATCTGTGGGGGGCTTTCCAGTGTGTCCATATACACACTAAAGCAAATAATACACGTATGGGTGCAGGATTCAAGTTACTCTCTACATTTGGATGTGAATATCTTTTATGATTTATGCCATGATGCAGCCACTTCCAGTTTCAGTGGGTGCCCAGAAACGAATTACAGGGATTAGGTGGAAAAATAATGGGTCTGGCGGCTGATTGTTGTGTAAGCCATGTGGTGGAGGGAAATCTCGCTGTTAGTATGCATTAAATGACAAGTGGCTTGCCATTATGTCCAGAGCAACAAGTTCTGCGAGGAAGTACCGTCCATGACCGCTCTTGGACACAATCAGTGGTGAATAATTCATTACCGTAATCTCCAGCAGTGCCTCAGCTTAGGGATGGAGCTAGATAGAATCACCTGAGCTATCGCCTTAAAGCAGTCCCCCTGGCTGAAGGAGGGCACGTGCAAGTAGTGATTCAGAAAAAGATTTTAATAAATTAATGAATAATTCCATGTTTGGTAAAACCAAGCAGAATGTGAGAAATGAACATGATATCAAACAATGGAAAACCCAGGTTGGAATGTAACAATATTAAGAAAAGTAACAATATTGGTACAATGGATGGTGCCATCCAGAGACGGGCTAAGGGTGTGTGACATGTGACATTACATGTCCTCAGCCGGCCGCTGGTGGCCGAGCGGTTCTGGCGCTACAGTCTGGAACCGCGCGACCGCTATGGTCGCAGGTTCGAATCCTGCCTCGGGCATGGATGTGTGTGTTGTCCTTAGGTTAGTTAGGTTTAAGTAGTTCTAAGTTCTAGGGGACTTATGACCTCAGCAGTTGAGTCCCATAGTGCTCAGAGCCATTTGAACCATTTTTGACATGTCCTCACGGTCGAAGGCTACTTGCTGTGCCTGTATGGTGCTGTTCACAGTGGTCAACGGCAACCTCTACATACGGCACAGCAAACTAGTTCTCGATCACAAGGTCACGAGGTGTACTCTGTGCTGCAATCTAAAGTCAGGTTGTCACCCCATGACAATCATCAAAGAAACCTTGAATGTCAGCAACGATGTTCACACTCCAAGTTGCCATCGTGAAACTCGCTGGATATTTGCCACTGGGAAATGCTCTGGGCATGACACAGCACGCTGCACAATACCAGTAACTGGGTAATAGTTAATCATGCAGTCACGTACAGTGTATAGAGCATGCAGTGCAGTGTGCTGTGGGAAATTTGATGAGGCTTCAAACTCGATTCGTATATCTGTTGGTCCTGATTTAATTACCTCACTTTGCTTAGAACAGTCTGTTACAGTGACTGGTGCCAGGTCCTAGAATCCATCATGTTCAACATCTGCCTAGTAAGAAGCACAGAAACCTGCATACATGTCAAATGCTAGACTGTATACATTCTGGTCCCACTGTAGCAGTATACTGTTGTATGGATAGAGTTCTGGTATTACTTGAATCACAGTTGTCAAATACGGTGGTACCATTTGCTAAATTCCCTCTTCTATTGGTCTGAAATGCAAGTATGATGAATCTCGGTGTCTCTAGCTGCACTGAGGCTTTAATAACCCATATTTGTCTGCTCGCTGTCGGTAGTATGGGATACTCAAAAACCTCCCACGAGCGGGAAGTTAATGGAAATATTCAGAACTTTTAAAAGGTTCAAACGCTCCTCGCCTGCCGCTGGCCGCCGGCCGGTGTGGCCGAGCGGTTCTAGATGCTTCAGTCTGGAACCGCCCGACCGCTATGGTCGCAGGTTCGAATCCTGCCTCGGCCATGGATGTGTGTGATGTCTTTAGGTTAGTTAGGTTTAGGTAGTTCTAAGTTCTAGGGGACTGATGACCTCAGATGTTAAGTCCCATAGTGCTCAGGGCCATTTGGCCCATCCTCGCCTGCCACAGAGATGTGTGGTATTGTCCTTATAATTCTATTGATGATGATCTGAATCTCCTCTTGAGCTCCTTGACCTACGATATGCTATCCATTGCTCTCCATATCAGAGAGCTCCTGTTTAGCATTGCTCAAAGCACCCCACAAACATTTCTAGAGATATGCTTGCAGGAAATTGGCGGTACTCTTCTACTGTTCTGCCCACAGTCTCATCTATTAACGATCTTTCATTTTCTAAACCATTTAAATCCGAGGGTGATGAGGAGACGTATGTTTTAAGGGTTGATGCTATGCCAACATTACGTGTACGATGAATCTCTACCACAGTAAGTTCATATCGTATTTGCTGGAACAGGACTGCCAAATCATTACATTAAGCTTTGATTCCACTGTATGATTACCATCCTTTTTCTTAAATGATCCATGCAAACATATGAAACTCTTGCATGGAAGAGTTAGTGTCTTGGTTCTGGACGACAATCCTTATTTCATCGTTCTTGTTATGTCGTTGAAACATAAGATTGATTCGTATGATTAGCTAATCGTATTCCACTGGGCGAGATATATTTAGCGACGACGTCATTGCGAGGTTTCAAACCTGCTGATATAAGAAACTCGTAGTTCGCACGTGTTATCACCTTGCGGCTCTGCTGCTAAGTGGCGTGCTGTGAGCAGTGTGCTCTGGTTTTAAATCTTGTGCCCATCCTGTCTTATATGTAATCATACAATGATTTACCCACTTCAAAAGTCTACAAGTTGATTATTCTGGTCCACAATACGCAGCTCCAGGTAGTCCAATGCCTAAATTGTCACTGGAAGGTATATAGCGTTGGCAGGAGTCTCAACAATCTTATACCCTGTTCCAAGTGATGGGAAGTATCAGTAAACTGAATGAATCATTCTGTCGTTGAGGTATGAGTTCGTTGCAATGCTACGGTCAACACGGATTGTACTGAGAGAATATCCACTGCATGATCAGATTTGTAAAATTTACTGGGGTCCGTTTTCAAAACTTGTCCCGTTGTGAACTCTAGTAGTGGGCCTGTCGAATATATATGCTTAAAATCAGTCGTTGCATTCACCGTTCATATCTCTGATTTAAGCACACTGATGTTAGGACGGAGCTCAATCCATTTTCCTGACTGTTTTAAAACTTTGATTAAATTATAATTGTCAGCCTCTGAATATTTGGGATGGTGTTATATGTCTCCAGTCCAGTCAGCGCGATACTCCAATCTCCAACGCTTAACTCAACTGGTAGGAAAATTTTTGCACGTAATGCAGACGATCATTCCTTTGAAGTCACAGTGTACATCACTGCATCTAAACCTCAATTGGTGAATAGATGCTTAATGCCCGTCCTTATGTCATTCGTAAGCGTCAGGAGGTACACAATGCATAGATGAAAACATAGGAATGTAATAAAGTCTTGGTAGCGCCGAAAATTGCAGAGCACATGTCTTCTCTCGGTGAAGTATCCTTGTAATTCTTCTGGAGGTTGAAGGTCGCCGAATGAGTCGAAGTAGTAGACGTTATTTGTACCTCTTTTTTAATATATGCTACCCAGTGAGTTCCAGATCTTCTTACTTCATCTAGATTCAGAGTCGCGCATTCTCTTCCTCTCCACTTAGTCTTCGGTAATGTATTCCACATAAACACACCCCGGCCTCTCAGAATGTTTAATTTCTTCTTAACGAACTTGTAAGCACCCTATCTGGTAGGACTGCTAGAGGCGTTTTTTTGTTTATGAAGAGACCCTAGTCCTTTCTTGTATGGTTTCAGATATAGTCCTTTTCCGATGGCTGCTGCCTCTGTCATGCGGTTATATCTTCGTGCCTCCAGCAGTTGCTCCTGTGAGTTTTGGGTATTGATAGAACCCTGGATGGTTTAATCGATCTTCTTTTTCTAGCTCCTTTCTGCTTCAGGTCGCTTTTAGCTGCATACATAGTTGTCAGGATGCAGTTTTTCATGCTCTCTTTGGTTGTCATCTTCTCCTTTAGCGCTCGCAACACTCACAACTTAGCTGAACTTCTGCACACCCAGTCCCAGCTTAACTTGACCATGAAAGTTTTTTTTCAACTTGAAATGCTGCAGTGCGTTGACCCATACTAATATCCCATCTCACGCGTATTGTCTTAACTTTAAAAGCTAAATTTCGATCCACGGTGTGACACTCATATGAGCTGCATATGTGGTGTCGTGTTCCGTACACTCTTTGTTGAGCAGATTTATCCACTTATCACCGCCTGCCAATCGTTTTTGAAGTTTTCTTCCAGGTCCACAGTAGTTATATCCAGGAATGTGTAATTCGATTGGTAGTTTGTCGAAAATACCAGCTCCTCCGCTAACGCATGTCCTATCACGCATATTATGCTACCTAGGTGGTTGTGGTCTGCGCACCCTGTTATATAGCAAACCACCAGCTATTTTGTGGTGCAGGAAAACCAAGCTATTTAACTGACGCTCTGCTCCCTCGACGCCATATGATCCTCTCTATGAGATACACATCTGGTTCCGAGATCCTCTTTAACTCTTCTGTGTAGAAGCATCCTGCAGCTTCAGTACGCCTGTTGTCATTTATGAGGCAGGCCCTAGGATTCGTTCTCTGCATTTTGGAAATTGTTGACCAGTGTGTTATGTATGGCTGCTCAAATGCCATCTTGTATTTTGAAGTACATACTAAACCAGCTATATTAAATTGCAGTTTGCGTGGAACTAGCATTATAATACGATGTATATCTAGAAGTTTATTATCATGAACGTCGATTGGTCTCATTTTTATTGCGTGATATTTGGTTCGTTTATACTGTCCGACTATTTGCGGGAGTAAATCGGTCCATTCGTGTGAGCTACGAAGATTGAATCGCATCCATACTTGGGCTTTCACCGTTCAGCTTGGACGTTCCACAATATTCGCTGCGGGTGGGTGAACGTCCACCGCAGTTTTGAAATATCTATTGTAAAACTAGCTACCATGATCTGTTTGAAGGTTGTCTGAGCTTCGATTCATCCCCATCTGCAGCAATCACCCAAACACATCTGCGACATCCATCCCTGTTTTCGCATTCATGGGTAATGCCCAGGAAAATTTAGAATAAGTATCAATGACCATTAAAATTTATTTGAAGCCATTATTCACGCTTGAATATTTTCTTATGTCGACAAGATTCATCTGCCACAGATCGTCCAAACATTTAATCGTAACATACCTTCGAGGGTATGTTTTGCTTGCTGGTTTGTGCAGTTCTCGAACTCGAACTATGGTCTACATAGTTATTCGATGATACCTCTCTGTCTAAGCTCAGTAATGATTGAAACAGCTTCCTCGAATGAGCTGTATTACCAGCGGCAGCTGATGTCATGAGCAGTTGTAGCTGCTATATTAGCTCATTTGGGTCATCAAAATACATATACTACGGGAGTCAGACTGCTCACTCTTTTCTGCTGAGTGTCAATGTCATCACTACTGCTTTTTTTTTCACTGTGCAATATAGGAAGGCTCTCAGTCCGGAACCGCGCGACTGCTACGGTCGCAGGTTCGAATCCTGCCTCGGGCATGGATGTGTGTGATGTCCTTAGGTTAGTTAGGTTTAAGTAGTTCTAAGTTCTAGGGGACTGATGACCACGGAAGTTAAGTCCCATAGTGCTCAGAGCCATTTGAACCATTTTTTTGCGATATAGGTTTTATAATGGATTTGTATTTCACATTGTTTTGTCATTTTTCATTCTTAAGCAGATAAGTGAAAAGTAAAACTTAAAGATATATTTCCAGGCCTTCAGACGAATAATTTACAGATTTTGTGGGGGTTTGGAAAACAAGGTTCAGTAGACCTTGTGTTCTCTGGATCTGTAATGTGTTCTCAATCAAACTTACAGGCTGCGTGCACAGCATGTATGGGTTTACTCTGCTGACACCGAATACTTTGTTCATCCTAGCATCACTGTCACGCTTAATGAAATCTGCAATGGCATCGTCGTCATCGCGTAATTCTTCTGAGAGTTGACTGAGAGACTCTGTAACTGGCTTTGGTTTCACTTAGTGTTTGCGCTCACTTCAAATGACCTAACATCAGCAACCATAATTTTTCTCGGATGGTCTTCCCTGCCTCAATGACTTTATGCTTAGTCGACATCTCGTTGGATACTAATTGGATTCTGTACAACTTGAGGCTTTATACGAGGACTGTTCAATAAAGAATGATCATAACTTTTTTTTGGGAACGTACCTTTACTCATCCTCATAATTTTGATAGTCTTTCTCAAAGTAGTCTCCCATAAATGCGATCCATTTGTCCCAGCGTTTCTGCCAATCTTCAAATACATGCTGGAAACCATTTTTTGAGAGGTCCTTCAAAATCACCTCCGCAGCCTTCACCCCTGCTTCTAATGATTGATAATGCCTCCCACGAAGGCCTTTCTTCATGTTAGGGAATAGAAAAAAGTCACATGGGGCTAAATCCGCACTATAGGGAGGGTGAGGGGTGCACTTCACGTCATTTTTGCAAGATATTCAGCAACAACATTGGCAATATGCGGCCGCGCATATCATGGTGCAACACACAGCCCGCTTCACGGAAATGTGGCCTTTTGCGCCTGATATGGACTTGTAATCTTTTCAAGACACCCCTTTAGTATTGTCCAGTTACTGTTGTGTGTGCAGGTACAACATGCTGATAAACAATTCCATGAATATCAAAGAATGAGATGACCATAACTTCCGCAGCAGAAGCAACCACTTTTGCTTTTTTGCGGGTTGCTGATGGAGATTTCCACACTGAAGTTTGCTGTTTGCTCTCAGGATCAAAATGATGTAGCCGAATTTCATCAGCAGTGATTGCATTTGAAAGAAACTCCGTATCTTCCTCTAACGTCAACTTTAACTGCTTGGAGAGCTGCGCGTCAATGTCCTTTTGTTCGGGAATCAACAGTCTTGGAGCCCATCGCGCACAAACACGTGTCGCGTGTAATTTTTCTGTCACCAACGTTTGGGTGGCACCCAGTGACATGTTCAGTATTTCAGAAAGTGATCTTAAGGTATTTCGTCGATCCTCTCTCACAATGACAGCGGCAGCGTTGATATTTTCTTCCGTAAGAGCAGTAACTGGAGCACCGGGTCCACCTTCCTTTGAAATTGCCTCCCTTCTTTAAACAGTTCAAACCATCTTTGAGCTGTGTTATAGGGAAGAACAGATTCTCCATAGGCCTCCTGTAACATTGTATAGGCCTCAGCTGAAGATTTGTTAAGACGAAAGCAGAATTTCAAATCCACATATTGTTCCTCGCGTGTTACATCAATTGCAGCGGTAGGCAACAATGAACACGTCTGTCCTTGCCTGTCTCTCACAGGCGGGAACCAGGAGTCCCAACAATGAAACTACTACAGTGTGTTTGTTGTACGTTAAACTAACAGAATATCATAAGGTTAAATTTTAGCGCGAGAAATTATAACTATAAAAATTATGATCATTATTTATTGAACAGCCCTCTTATAACCGCATTTCTTTCTATGTTTCTTCTCCTTCTTGGTAACAGCTAGTTTCCCTATAGTTAAGTCGCCTACTTTCTTTACGATTGCATTAATCTGTTCATACAATGTCCCCTTCTCAGTAACAGCTATCTCCCCTTCAGTTAAGTCGTTTATGTTCTTTTCGATTGCGTTAATCCGATCATTCAGTGTATTGTTCAGTCACAGAAAAGTGTGACAATATATGTCTAGTTCCTTGGGTACGCCACCATCTTTACGCTCGAGAGCTTGAATTTTCGCGTCCATGTACAAGCGAATGTTTTGTCTATGCACACCCATCCTATCAGACTGAACTACCGGCTTGCGTGCAACTTTATCCACGGTGAAACGTATACTGATGTACTCGCCTCTTCCCATGATTATTTTTTATTATGGTAAAAGTAAAGGTAGCTCAAGTCTCTTTAGCACCCCTCCTTTAGGTTTTTCTGTGTCCGTCTCTGGTGTATGAGAACACTGCAGAGCATCTCAGTACAAACAGAGTGCATGTAGACAACTTCGAACAGTGGGTCAATATTGTGCCAACAGAAACTAATGTTCTGCCAATAAGTTTGAGAGAAAATGGTGCTGAATTCTGTGCTTACAACAAGGCTTTATTTTCTATATTCTGTGAAGATAAAGAAAGAACCTGTTGATGTAGTGCACCTCGTGTATGATTACTGAATAATAATGTATATAACGACGTAAGTGTTTTGTTTGATACTTCTCATTACATTGCAAGTACTGAAGCTATTGCTACCAGTATTTTCACTGAAATCACGCAACAACAGAAAATTAGGTCACGTAATTCAGTTCTCTGTTAAAAGTCCATAGCACGCCAGAACCTGACATAATCGGCATCATGGCACGGCGTGGTGGGGTTCATATTTTCTACAAAAACCCATTACACGCCAGTACTTGACGTAGTCCATCTGGGTGTGTTAGCAGCAACGTGAAAACATTTGTTGTTGGATGGACCTACAATTATGGCATGTATGTTGCTGGAAAGGAGTTCACCATGCTTCTTCCGGTCTTCTTCGGCGCCATCACAGCTCCAGTTGATTACAAGAAAGTCCTGATGCTTCAGTCACCCCGAAGCTGCTAATACTCCGCCCATCAATAGGAACCTCTGAAAATATTTGGAACTTTAACTACCAATCACAAACTGGAAATACACTTGATAAAAGTGTGGTGTAGTGATCGATTTATTAATGAAATTCCTACGGCGAAAATTGTTTTTTTGCATGACACGTTCTGTTTAATGATATTCTGTATGATCCTTTTTTTTAATAGAGGAAAGGTTGCATGGGGGCTTAATTATTTATAATGCAAGTAATTTTTTATTTTTAGTAGCTGTCTGTCCGGTTACGCAGTCTTGTAACCAATTGGCCCTGACTAGTATTAGTACGTAATCTGGCTGCATAGAATAACAACAAGGAATGAAAGGAAATTTCCGTTAGCACAATTAATTAATTAATTAAGTCCCCAGCAACTATAAAAGCTACGAAACAACAAAGCACAAGTGTAACTGTTCTGTGTGTGGAAGTGTGACTCAATGTACACATCTGGCACGGTTCTTGCTCAATACGACAAGATGCTTTAAACGCCATTTACAATGAAGTAATTTAAAAAAACCAGAAATACTATGATTGCACATAGAAACCAGAATTACACTCTATATTTCTTCCTTATCGTGTGCACGTTGTAAATTTAACTCTGAAAATTTTTGTACTATCACGCGATCTCTTTCTTCCTGTTCTCTATCCTGTTCCTTTTGTCTAATTTCTATTGCAATTAATCTATTATTGTGAGAATTCAAAATCGGTTGTACTTCTTCTCTAATTTCTTTCTTTAATTCATCTTTCATCTTCTTGAAACATGTCCCTATTCGTGAGTCTAACCGTGTTTCCATTGTTTCCATCTCTGTTTTAATTGTTCCTATTTGTGAGTCTAGCCATGTTGCCACTGTTTTTAATTCAGATCCTAACTGTGGTCCCAGTGAGTCTAACCGTGTTTCCATTGTTCCCATCTCAGTTCTAATTGTTCCTATTTGTGATCCGACTGTTTTTAATTCAGATCCCAAATTTAATATTGCACTCATCAACTGCTCCATATTAACTGGTTCTAAATTCTTTTCACCTCTAACATTTCCCGCAAAACCAACTTCTTTCGTCATAGCTGTAAAGCTATCTACTATTCCAGAATCTTCTGTCGTTAATCTCGTATTCTGAAAATTTTTTGATTGTGAAAAATTTTGAACTGGTTCCGGACTATTTTCCCAACTTATTAAATTGTTTTCTACTTCATTATTCATTATACTGTTCTCCTGTGTTGGCGAGTTCGCCATGTTAACATTTTCGTCATTCTCCCTATCCATCATTTTTGCCTTTTTCATCGATCGCGTAATCATATACAATACATACAAAACTCGTCAACATACGAAAATTACACACAATATGACACTTTATCACCAACAATACCATTCACACGAAATGCTTCCCTCAAACGCGATTAACGAACAATTGAAATCTTCATAATTGCACAAAATTGTCAAACGCGTATAGAAGACATCAAAAATTAAATTCTGCAAAAATACCATTAGAAGAAAGACAAGAGAACTAGAAATGTTCATTACCAAATCTACACATGCAATATAGACTACAATTACTGAACTACAAATTACTTCAACATTACTACTGTCTGCTATTTTTACTATCAAAAAAATTCCAAGGGACGATCCGAAGCAGCGGTCTCCACGTGCATGGGGGCTTAATTATTTATAATGCAAATAATTTTTTATCTTTAGTAGCTGTCTGTTCGGTTACGCAGTCTCGTAACCGGTTGGCCCTGACTAGTATTAGCACGCAATCTGACTGCATAGAATAACAACAAGGAATGAAAGGAAATTTCCGTTAACACAATTAATTAAGTCCCCAGCAACTATAAAAGCTACGAAACAACAAAGCACAAGTGTAACTGTTCTGTGTGATTCAACGTACACATCTGGCACGGTTCTTGCTCAATACGACAAGATGCTTTAAACGCCATTTACAATGAAGTAATTTAAAAAAACCAGAAATACGATGATTGCACATAGAAACCAGAATTACACTCTAATACATGAACACAAGCCAGATGATTTGTTGACTGATCCTGTGACCAAGAGACATTGTTAGTTAAGAAATTTAAAAAAAAATAAAAAAATGTTTTTTACCTTCATATATATTGACGAAAAATACACTCTGATCATTACAACATCTGCATTCGAACAACATCTGCTGTCTAGCCCATCAAAACAACTGCACACGACATGGCCTCAAATAATACAGCTATCAACATCCTCTCAGCAAAGCACTAACCACCACAACTTCTGAACAAGCACTGCCAGTGGAGGCGGCGGAATAATACTCTTTGGCGCAATCTCTGGCGCTGTGACTCAGTGTAGCCACCTTTCATGGTTCAGACCCGTGACGCCAGAGCAGTAGCCGTGAACTGTAGCCGTTGCAGTACACTCGCTCGGTCGACACGCAATTCACATTGTGGATGTGGGAGTTACATAAAACTTGAACACGGATTTTCTCGGAGACTAGTGGTCGCCCCACGAATAGCCGCTAGTCAGGTACTCGAGACAGGTCCCTCTACAGCATATCGAAGATCCGTCAAAATCCGTGATTAACAGCTCCGACGGTCCCCTCTGTCGGGGAATGTCCGCCGCAGCCCAGAGCGAGACCTGCCGACGACAAGCAGTCCGCAGCTGCGTAAACAGCTCGCGTCAGATGCCCAACCAACTTGAGTGATGTCGGCGACGCAGGTGTCTGTCAGAGCGTCTGCAGCTGTGACAGAGGCTGCTCCGGGCAGCCTCTGTCAGAGCGTCTGCAGCTGTGACAGAAGCTGCTCCGGGCAGCGGAGGCTCCAGTCGGCGGGTCATCGTGGCGGACGCGATCGTCCCACTGCCGAGGTGGCTCCCTTTTGGCAGCGCAGAAAATGTCGACAAACTGGATTTTCTGTCCGTTTACGGTCTAAGCTGCTCTACTTGCTGGTAACGAAGTACTGCTCCTGTGTTCATGACGTAATCAGCCACCTCGAGGTGAGGGACGCACGATGTTCGTCGATGTTTACAAAATACATCGTTGGCAGTTTGTGAAGACACAGGTCCTTAAGGACGTATTAAATGTTGTTCATTATTCGCCCACGCGTTGTTCCGCCTCCACCACCTCTACTTCCGACACTTAACGTTTTTTTAACTGCATATCGGTAACGAAGTGAACGTCTGCAGGTTCGCCTCATCATTGTGGTAAGAAAGGAAAATTACATTCCACCATCATTACCAGAAATCCCACCCCGATAGCCGTGCGTGTTAAACCACCGCTACTGGGACTGGGAGGTGCGCCCGCCTTGGGTCGAATGCTCCCAGCTGGTTAACGACAAGGGTAGGTGCGCCGGCCGGCCTGGAAGTGGTTTTTAGGCTGTTTCGCACATCCCAATAGGTGGACACTGGGCTGGCGCCCAAACCCCGCTTCCTTCTCGATTCGCAAACATGTAGAACACTTACGCACACACTACTTCCCAGGGCGCAGGGGGGTGGGGGGTAATAGTGTGGCGACTGCAAGAGCATCTGACCACCCCTTCAACAACTATGCGATAGCAAACCGCCGACCTACACTGATACGGTACAAAGGCACAAGAAACAAAAGAGGAGAATCATTCACTACCAGAAGCTGCAGCAACGTTCAATCGTTGATTTATTCGCTTCTCAGTCAGTCAATGATGATACTTACTTAGGGTGCTCAATCAAAGTTATCCAGGTAGTCTTGCCAGGATGGGTGGGATGCGCGCTTGTTGTGTGTGGATGCAGGAGCAACTGGCCGCAGTTCGCAAACAGCTGAACGTGCTGTTGGCTATGGTCAGCCACCTTCAAGCTGCTACCTCAGGGTGTTGCGGTGGCGGAGAACCTGGCGCGTCGCGTGGGACACCTCAGGTGTCGCTTGTTTTGCCCATGGGCTCTGCTTCCGAGGCACCTCCTAGTGCACGCAACGTGGTGGAACCGCCCTCACAGCAGGGTGAGTGGCGTGTGGTAACGCGTTTGCACGGCTCGAGGCGGAGGGCCCATGGGGAGACTGGCGGCCTGACCTCGCCCATTCAGCCTGAGGTGGGCAGATGGCCACCTGTTCAGCAAGGTCCGAGTAGGCACACAGGGGCAGGGGTTTACTGGTTACTGGGAGCTGCAATGTTGGGCGCATTATGAAGCACTTTAGGCAGATAGCGTTCAGGGCTGAAAAGAAAGCCAATGTCTGTCGGGGGGCCCCCTCATGCGAGATGTGGAGGTGGCCCTACCTGCGGCTATCGAGTGTACAGGGTGCAGTCGTCTGCAGGTTGTGGCTAACGTCGGCACCAATGGTGCCTGACTCATGGGTTCTGAACCGATCCACAGTTCATACAGGCGTGTGGTGGAGATGCAAAAGAATGCTGCCTCGCGCACGGGGTGCCAGCAGAGCTCGCAATTTGCAGCATTGTTCCCAGAGCTGGTCCTTTGGTTTGGAGCACAGTGGAGGGTCTCAACCAAAGGCTTCGTCGTCTCTGTGACGGCCTTGAATCCAGATTTCTAGACCAGTGTTAACGTGTGGGAATTTGTAGGACTTCCCTTGACAGGTCGGGGGTGCACTACACAAAGGGAGCAGCTACTCGGGTAGCAGAGTACTTGTGGAGTGCACGTGAGAGTCTTTTAGGTTAGACGGTAGCGTGAGGTGCTCTGAGGAAGACTCACCACTCGATTCACAGCAAGGGATGTCAAACGGCGTTCAGAATAAATATACTTTGACTGTCACAACCATTAAACTGTAGAAGTATTCATAATGAAGTTCCCGAATTTATTGCTTTCCAGGAAAGTTCTCGCGCTCAAATTATTCTTGGGACCGAGAGGTGGCTGAAACCCTACATGGAAAGCTCTGAGATATTTAGCTACGCGTGGAACGTATATCGAAAGGACAGATTAGAGGCCATAGGAGGGGAAGTGTTCGTTGCAGTTCCCAAATTATTGTATTTATTTGGGTCGAAATTGAGTGTGTCGCGTATAACAGGTGTAGGTGAAACTAAGTTCATTTTTTGATGTCTTTACCGGCCATCCGATTCTGCTGTGACTGTTCCAGAGTCATTCAAAGAAGGTCTACGCTCAACAGCGCGTAAATACTGAGATCAATTAATACTCGTTGAGGCGACTTTAACCTGCTGAGTATAGACTAGGATGTCTATGAACTCATTGCCGAGAGTACAAACAGACAGTCATGCGAAATACTTTCGAACACGTTTCTGAAAATTGTCTTGAGCAGCTAGATGGGCAACGTATACGCATTGGAAATTTCTTAGACCTTGTAGCTGTAAGTAGGCCGCACCTTATCGACAATATCAGTATAGAAACGCGGGATTAAAAATTATGATGTCATTATAGCAACTATGATTACGAAAGCTAATGTATCGGTCAAGAAGGCTAGAACAGTGTTTCCGCTACATAAAGTAGATAAGTAGTTATTAACATCTTACTTAGACAGTGAATTTGTATCACTTACTACCAGTAAGATGGATGTAGAGGAATTATGGGCAAAGTTTAAGCAGATTGTAAGTCGCGGTCTGGAGAGTTACATGCCCAGTATGTGGATGAAGGATGGAAGTGACCCACGATAGTTTAATAACGAAATTCGTAAGATGCTAAGGAAGGAGAGACTTTTGCACTCTAGTTTCAAAAGGGGACGCACAAACGACGACAAATGAAGGTTAGTAGAGATTCGTACGTCTGTGAAAAGATCTGTGCGCGCAACGTACAACTACCACCGTCTGCATGGAATCCGAGTTCGATTTTCCAAAGAGTACTGTACCCCATTGGCCCCTTACCTAGCTTGCCTTTATCGTGAGACTCTCGCCCAGCACAAAGTCCCAAGTGAGAGGAAAAAACAAAAAACGCAGATAACTCCAGTGTATAAGTTAAGTAAAAGAATGGACCCACAAATTTACACACCAGTACCCTTAACTTTTGTTTGCTGCAGAACCCTTGACCTTATTTTCAGTTCGAATATAATTAACTTTCTTGAGGCTAAGAATCAGCATGGTTTTAGAATGCACCGCTCCTGCGAAACTCAACTTGGCCCATTCTCACATGATACACTGAGAACTATGGATGAAGGGCAACAGGCAGATGCCACATTTCTAGATTTCCGGAAGGTGTATAACACTCCTGTCTGCTCCTACTGTACCATAACCTCAATGCTAGAAACAGGTTGTGACATGAAACTATTTTGTAAAAGCAACTATGGCACAAAGCAACAGAGCAGTGTTACCCTCTGAGAGGAATTTTGTTATGTTGACCGTGTTGTACTTGACTGAGGTGGCTTATCGGAAATGAAAGTCAGAATTACGTAAATATTCGAACGGTAACAAACAAGACTTTTGCCTATCTGCACTGTTTAACGTATAAAGAAAACGGTCGCCAGCCTAACTAGGCAAGAGAATGATTAACATTCTCGTTTAAGAAAGTAGGTATAAGTAACTATAACGGACAAACACAACCTAGACTTGGCCACACGCGAGTGCAATGAACTCTGACACACATATGTTTTAAGACTGAAGCTAACAACTGGAGCAGCACAAACTATTTGCAAAATTAAAACAGTTACCGAAACACACTATTACTTTCAGGCTTACATAAAGTGAATGGTCTTTATAACACTACTATTAATATGCACTTCTAATACACAAGATACACAAACACTTAGCAAACATGAGTATATAACGTTTCACAACTGCAGCTTTCTCACTTTCACTACAGCGAAACACAATACTGACCAAATTGCAAGAAACTGACTCACCTTTTAGAATTTACTACAGACAACAATGTGATCATTTGTTTTATAAGCCTCAGTCTTAAGAACTCTTAATTTTGAAGTTAGCAACAGCACTTTAAATAGCAGTTTTAATAGGAAAATTATTTTCAGCAAATAACATTTACTTTAACTCACTCCTCACTCTCTTGCCACATTAACTTTAACTTTCTTTTTACTAAGTTCAAGAGGCGTTAATTAGCAAAACTGTAGGCTTTAATGTCTTTTAGTAAGGACACTCGGATATCACTTTAATTCAAACGGGGAGGAACCTGAGAGGTGTTACGATAAGGAGAAAAATCAAGGTAGGTACATAAATTCAGATACAAATTACCTTATATTTGAGCACAATAACACTTCCATTAAGCTGATCCTTCACTGTACATCATTATAGCATTACGATGCAATGATTGCGCAATGTGGTGGCAACTGCATGTTGGTAGGTGGATTCGCAGACAGAATTGCTGGACTCTGTCGTTTCTCGGTGGCGATGATAGATACAAATTCCGGAATAGTTCCAGCTATTTATCCATCCATCCGAGGCATTGGAAAGTAGCAGGAAAAGCCTGTCTTGGAACCAGCACAATATGCATCTTTTACATGGCAGTGCACGGAGTCGTAGCTCGTCTCCAACCGGTGGCTCGTCCCCGACTCGTAGCTTGTCCACGACTGACTGTCAGTTCCACCTTTTCTGCATAGGCCAACCACAATTTGCGCACGCTACACAGTTCCGTTCCCAAGGGGAACCTCAACACCTTTTATATACAGAATAACTAAGAACTCTAAGTGAGGATCAGCAGCAACCAAACACATTAAATAAAACAGAACATTTTCACATATTGACATTTCTACAAAAAAATTATTCACACAAGAATTACATTTATGTATAGTAAGTTTTGTTCCCTCCAAGTGAGACAAAGAATTTAAACGACAGATACACTAATTTGCATAGATACAAACCACGACATCAAAGTTTTAACAAAGACAAGAGTATACAATTTTGTGTTATCTATTCAATCAAAAACATTTACAGGGGCACAGCAATGTAACATTAAATGAAACAAAAGCAAAATAAATCAGTACAGCATTAGAGCTATGGTGTTACACATGCCCCATGTTTCGTTGAAGTTTCCCGTCAGGGATACTTCAAGGAAACATCCATAACACCTAAGTGGTGTTGGCTGCAAACAAAAAAAAAGTTCCATCCAACTTCAGTTGGGAGAAAAAAAAATACATATTAGAGATATACAATCTAACAACTTCATACTTTTCTTCCAAAAACATCCTCAAAATAAAGCATTTACAGTAATTTTCATTTTCACACTGCTTTAGGGACACTAATTTTGCATCATAACACAAGATACCTTTAAGCATGTTCATTTCATACACATACAGTTCAAAAAAACAGACAAACAGTACACAAACTAATCTACATATTAGTAGAGTAAGTATAGCATTCAAAAATATATATATATATATATATAAAAATAAAAAAATAAACACATATACAATAGCACAGAACATGTTAACTTTACAAAGCAGTCTTTAGTCTTTCAATATTTTCAAAGAAAGTAAATATTCACAGACACCCAAACATACTCATGATTACAGTGCATTTTACAAGATTCAGCAATTCATGAAATAATGAAAATTTCAGTATGCATCCACATATGTACCAATATTTTGCACAAAACAGCTATGAGAACCTTTTCCAACTGACTCTTTAAATACTAAAGACCAAAGTAAATTTTCAAAGTTTTTTCAAAATAATTAACTTTAAAGCTGCTCTTCATTAATAGCAGTCCAAAATGTTTGTGACACATAAACATGCTAACCTACTCAGAACCTATCTTTCATCATCACTGCTGTGTTTTTAAAACAAGGCAGTCCAAAACTTTAAGTTATTCCAGAAAAACTAGTATCAAAAACATCTACATCCTTTTGAATAAAAATGCATATATTTTTTATAATAACTTTTCACTGACTCCATCAAGAATAGTCAGTTCATAACACATTGACCAATAAACCTAACTAAGTTCACTGCTTGCCTCAGTACTAGCAGTCCATGTTTCACATTCTGCCCATTATTGGTTTGGCAGTCTTTACCTACAAACATTTAGGCACAAAAACACAATTTAGATTAAAAACACTAAAGAAAACACATTTTTAAATTGACACACTGCCCCATCCTCTAGGTTTGGCAGTTCATGACCACTTATCAGCTCCTTGCCCCACAATGGCAAGTCCTTTGGCTACTGCTCACATAGCATATATGGTAGTCCTCAACTTCAGGACCACAGCATTTTTAATCTTTTGTCTTGTTTTGCTGCCCAACAACATATTTTTGAGCAGTTTGTTGTCATCATCTTTAAGCTTTTCCATCATTATGTCACATCCTAGGTAAGTTTTGCATTAATGATATAAAACATAAAACCTGTAACTTCAAAACAGTAATTAGACACTGGCAACAAAAACCATTTCTTTTCAAATGACAACTTCAGGAAGCATATACATTAATCAAGAAAATTTTAAATGACATTTTTGGCATAATGACAATGTTCAGGGGTTAATTGATAGTCCCAGATTTGTTTTTTTTTCTCCCTATTTTCTTACTCAGTAATATTTCTTTTAAAGTCAGTATTTAGTTAAATTATTTTTTCACACATTTAGGTCATCAAATATGTCAATATCAGAACAATAACTTTAAACCCAATTGCAAGTGATTTCTGCTCACTTTTGGTGTCACTAGACACATACCTCTCACATTTATTTCGCATACATTAGTCAAGTTTATCTCCTCAGTTTTTAAACACACATACAGTTTTTCAACACCATATTTGCCCATATTTTCAAAAAAAAAACATTTACATTCAGTCATATTATGGTATTCATTTACCTTTTTTTCCCAGTAACCTATTCTTTTCTCATCTGTACTTTTCCATTACATTTTCTCTTTACAATATCCAATATCCAATTTAATTATTGATTTACTTGTCCACAAACAATGCACAGTATTCTACACTATTTTCATACTTTTCAGTTTATTCTGATAGAGAAGAAGGAAAGAAGATAGTAAAAGTCCTGAATGATGAAGAGGAAGGTTGGCAGCACGAAAAGAAACGGAAGTAGTGCTGGCAACGACTCGGGTCCCTGCTGCTCGTCAGGCACCTGACAATGCAAAGAGTGCATGTCCCCTGAGGGTTTAACAACCCTCATTTGAGGACATGTATCTTTAAGTAAACCACATAATGCAAACATAAGCCTTTTTGGGTCTTTTAAGTATATTTGAAATTAATTTTTATCTTGAGGAGTTCTTTGCACTTTCATTAAGTTACCATAAGCATATTCATACATAAAGTTTTCATGTTTCTCATACTAGATGGCTCTATCTTCATAATTAGACTGGCAACAATGAGTATCCAATTAAAATTGAAACAGCTCGTAAGCAGAGTCATACAGTACAGTACAATAAATAAGCAACCTCCCCCAGGTCTCAGGATCAACAAAACAATAATTCACCTTCAGGTAACACTCAGATACAATAATAATAAAGACATGCATTACTTTAACAATATATATACATACCTCCTGCCCCAGTCTCTTTATTAACATGGCAGTCTTTTATGGTTCATAAAATAGTTACTAAGTCTGGTGGTTTTTTAGGCCTCCTATTTTCTACATCTTTCACTAAGCTATTCAGATCTTGCCAACGTTTTGTTTCATCAGGTGGCTTTTTAGGTTTCGGAATTTCAAAGTCTTTAGCAAGGTACAACATCTCCTGCTCTGCTATCATTTCATCAGGTGGTTCTTTATGTTCCTGTAATTTACACTCAGTCAAAACATTTATTAAGGCTTGCCCCAGTATAGTATCATCTGGAGGTTCCTGCAAATTATGCCCCTGTGTTATATTACTGAATAATTCCTTCGGTTTTGGCCCATTTTCACTTTCTGTATCTTGCTTTGGAAAAATGTCACTAATTTTCTCATACCCTCTTTCAGTAAATGTATATTCACTTTCGTTTACACCTGAGAATTCATCTTCACTGGAGTCGTCACTACTCCCTTCCTCACCATCAGATCCACTTAAGTACTCTACTTTTGAACAATAAGGGAAGTTAGTATACTCATTCTTATGAGTATTCGTATACTCTTCATCATCTGAATTATCATTGATTTCATTTTCGTCATCAGATTCGAGCAGGAAAGCAACTTTAAAACAGTGGAGCAGATTATCGCTAGATGTTTCAGTCACTTCGTTTTTGGACTCATTTTCTACACAATGCACATAATTTGGACACGTAGGCACTTCAGTAGTAGCACTTTGGACAATTTCAGAGTTAGTTTCGTACATAGTATACTCGTCACACACATTGATAACCTTTGTTTCACTGATTCCATTACTATCAGTTTCAGATAATCGTGCGAAATCCCTACCAGACCCTTCTGCATCAGAGCCACAAAATACCTTTCCATCAACAACAATTTCGTCTGAACTGCTTATAATGCAATGTTTACTAACGTCCTCCTCTACGTCAATTTCACCTATTATTAATTGTGCACACGTCTTTTGCGTGGCGTATTCTACTTTTCTCTCCTCTTTATTCATCATAACCTCCCCCACATCTACGTATTTTATCTCATACACATAATTAACAGTACAAATATTCTCCTTTTCACTCGCCTTTTCTGGCTCCCTTTCATTCTTTAATAATGCCATTTCGCACGATTCCGATACTGAGTTGTCCTTATCATATGACATATTAACTTTATTTCCATGTTTACATTCATCTACTACTGAAACCGGCCATCGGAAGTGTCCGATCCCGCCTCTTCTGTTTCTCTCTACGACAGCCATCTTGTTCTGACGTCTGCCATTTGTGTGTGCTGCCAAGTTTAATGTACGGTGCTCCAGCAAGCGCTGGCCCGAGCACGAACGGTCACGTGACTTCGCACTGGGAACGCCACTATGTATCACTCCTCGCCCGTCTTCCATAGGCGCGTCCTTAACCTTCTTGTCCTGTAGTTTACATCTTTCTTTCTCGAATCTATGATTTGACATCTTTTCTTTGGGCCCAAAACTGGTTTCCGCGTGAATCCGGCCCGTAACACACGCGATTTTCAGTTTTCCATTTCGTCTCTATTTTGGAAATTCCGCGCCATGTATCCGCTACCGCGCGTAGTATAATTTCCCCTGCTTCTCGAACGACCTCTTTGAATCGTGTTTACACGATATCTATCGTTTTCAGGTCGTTCGTTTTGGTCACTACTTTCTCGCAGATAATTGTTATTGTGGGGGCGAGACTCGCGATTTCTCCGCCAGTGATCTTCATCCTCTACCCTTTCCAAGAACACAGAAAAACTTCTGTGTGTACTCCCAACATATCGTTTCGAATCCTCAGGCAGTTTCTGCCAAAGAACCCAGACGATCTCGGCTTCAGTTCTCCTAGCCTTCAGATGTATCAGTTTTCTATACCACGATTCGCAAAACTCTTTCATGGTTTGTCTACCCCTGATGTCATACAACCTGGCCATTAAAAACTCACGCCACAACTGGTCTTGTTTTTGTTCTGACCAGTACTCGTCAATAAATTTCTGCTTAAAATTTTCAAAAGACATCTGGTTTGTATCCAGATTCAACCCCCACCTTTTTGCTTCTCCCGTTAATGCACTGATTACAACATTAATTTTTTCCTGGTCAGACAAATATTCAGGAAAATTTCTTTCGCAATTCTTTACAAAGTCTAGGGGGTGCCATCCGTTATGCCTCTTTGCAGGGTCGAATTTTTCCTCGCCCTCTAATATTTTACTGAAAGGGATCCTTTCTGTAAATTGTGTAGGTCCTGTTTGTATCTTTCTTTCCAAGTCATAAATTTTGCCTTGGATTTGTGAAGTGTTATGGTCACACTTCTTTTCGCAATCAACAATCTGTTTGGTTAGTTCCCTACTTTTTTCTGTTACAGATTGTTTAATCTGTGCAAATTCCGCGTTGCACTCTGTATTTCGGATTTAATACCGAATACCTTTTCATCCACTTTGGTAGTGACTAGAGGTTCTATTTGATCTTGAATTTTTATTATTTCAGTGTCAAATCTTTCATTAATGTCATCAATCTGTCCTTGTACGTTGGCAATATTGCCATTGATGACAGTAATTTCGCTTTTAATACTTTTGATTTCATTACTCACTGTTCCTACCCTTGAGTTGACTTCTTCAATTTGTTTGCTAAGTCTGGTACCCTGCATTTCGATTTGTTTACTTTGTGCTGCATTTTGTTGCCCCAGTGCACTAATATTGTCACTCTGTGCTGCAATTTGTGCAGACAACATTTTTAACAATTATATCATATCTGGATTCTTTTCACTTTTAGGTTCTGCTACATTTTTGTGTTCGAGTCCTACTTCCCTTTCAGGTTTTGGTGATTCAAACATATCCCGCGATTCATTGACATAGCCACTGTCTTCGACAACATCACCCATATTGTCTTGCTTAGTACGCGCACATTCAAAGCTTCTATCTGTTTATTTACATCGGCGTGGTACCGTACGTAATTTAACTCGCGAGTAATGCCATCTGTTGGTGTGCTCCCTGAACTGCTCTCGATTGCTTTCTGTTCTCGCGCGTCTAGATGTATTTCTAATTTCCTATCCATTTTAGTTGCTATTAAGTATTGATACGTTTTATTTTCAATTTAAGCTGAACTTTCACTACCAGTTCTGCCAAATAAGTTACAGGTTCGTGCCGCTGGACGTTTTATGTTCACTCTATGTTTGTAAAATGCTGACTACTTATAATTTTTTCCCGCTTGTAGGTGCAAATTGAACAACGTCCAGTCACGCGGCGCCACGTATAACACTACAACAGCATCATTTACGTAGCGTACTCAATCAAATACCAAGTTTGGCTTAGTACATACGACGTCCCAACAGAACAAATCAGTCCTGTCACGGTCGCCACGTATAACACTCCTGTCTGCTCCTACTGTACGATAACCTCAAAACCAGAAACTATTTTGTAAAAGCAACTATGGCACAAAGCAACAGAGCAGTGTTACCCTCTGAGAGGACTTTTGTTATGTTGACCGTGTTGTACTTGACTGAGGTGGCTTATCGGAAATGAAAGTCAGAATTACGTAAATATTCGAACGGTAACAAACAAGACTTTTGCCTATCTGCACTGTTTAACGTATAAAGAAAACGGTCGCCAGCCTAACTAGGCAAGAGAATGATTAACATTCTCGTTTAAGAAAGTAGGTATAAGTAACTATAACGGACAAACACAACCTAGACTTGGCCACACGCGAGTGCAATGAACTCTGACACACATATGTTTTAAGACTGAAGCTAACAACTGGAGCAGCACAAACTATTTGCAAAATTAAAACAGTTACCGAAACACACTATTACTTTCAGGCTTACATAAAGTGAATGGTCTTTATAACACTACTATTAATATGCACTTCTAATACACAAGATACACAAACACTTAGCAAACATGAGTATATAACGTTTCACAACTGCAGCTTTCTCACTTTCACTACAGCGAAACACAATACTGACCAAATTGCAAGAAACTGACTCACCTTTTAGAATTTACTACAGACAACAATGTGATCATTTGTTTTATAAGCCTCAGTCTTAAGAACTCTTAATTTTGAAGTTAGCAACAGCACTTTAAATAGCAGTTTTAATAGGAAAATTATTTTCAGCAAATAACATTTACTTTAACTCACTCCTCACTCTCTTGCCACATTAACTTTAACTTTCTTTTTACTAAGTTCAAGAGGCGTTAATTAGCAAAACTGTAGGCTTTAATGTCTTTTAGTAAGGACACTCGGATATCACTTTAATTCAAACGGGGAGGAACCTGAGAGGTGTTACGATAAGGAGAAAAATCAAGGTAGGTACATAAATTCAGATACAAATTACCTTATATTTGAGCACAATAACAATTCCATTAAGCTGATCCTTCACTGTACATCATTATAGCATTACGATGCAATGATTGCGCAATGTGGTGGCAACTGCATGTTGGTAGGTGGATTCGCAGACAGAATTGCTGGACTCTGTCGTTTCTTGGTGGCGATGATAGATACAAATTCCGGAATAGTTCCAGCTATTTATCCATCCATCCGAGGCATTGGAAAGTAGCAGGAAAAGCCTGTCTTGGAACCAGCACAATATGCATCTTTTACATGGCAGTGCACGGAGTCGTAGCTCGTCTCCAACCGGTGGCTCGTCCCCGACTCGTAGCTTGTCCACGACTGACTGTCAGTTCCACCTTTTCTGCATAGGCCAACCACAATTTGCGCACGCTACACAGTTCCGTTCCCGAGGGGAACCACTACACCTTTTATATACAGAATAAGTAAGAACTCTAAGTGAGGATCAGCAGCAACCAAACACATTAAATAAAACAGAACATTTTCACATATTGACATTTCTACAAAAAAATTATTCACACAAGAATTACATTTATGTATAGTAAGTTTTGTTCCCTCCAAATGAGACAAAGAATTTAAACGACAGATACACTAATTTGCATAGATACAAACCACGACATCAAAGTTTTAACAAAGACAAGAGTATACAATTTTGTGTTATCTATTCAATCAAAAACATTTACAGGGGGACAGCAATGTAACATTAAATGAAACAAAAGCAAAATAAATCAGTACAGCATTAGAGCTATGGTGTTACAGGTGTTTGACACGGTGCCCTATTGCAGGCTGTACCAGCATATGGAATACGTTCAGAGGTATATGAGTGGCTCGAAGACTTCTTAAGTAATATAACCCAGTATCTTCTCCTCGCTGGCGAGTGTTCATCAGAGACGACGGTACCATCAGAAGTGCCTCAGGAAAGTGTGATAGGACCGTTGTTGTTCTCTGTGTAAATAAATGATTTGACGGTCAGGGTGGGCAGCAGTCTGCGGTTGTTTGCAGATGATGCCGTGGTGTTCGGTAAGTTGTCGAAGTTGAGTGACTGTAGGAGGATACAAGACGCCTTAGGCAAAATTTCCAGTTGGTTGATGAATGACAGCTAACCCTGAATGTGGAAAAATGTAAGTTAAGGAGGATGAGTAGGAAGAAAAAAACCTGTAGTGTTCGGATACAGTATTACTAGTGTCCTGCTTGACACGGCCAACCTGGGTGTAACTTTGCGAAGCAATATGAGGTGGAAAGAGAATGTGAGAACTGTGGTAAGGTTTATTGGGAGAAACTTAGGAAAGAGTGGTTCACCCGTAAAGGAGACAGCATATAGGACGCTGGTGTGACCTATTTTTGAGTACTGCTCGGGTGTTTGGGATCTGCACCAGATCGGATTGAAGGAGGACATCGCAGCAATTCAGAGGAGGGCTGCTGAATTTGTTACCGGTAGGTTCGAACAAAACGTAAGTGTTATTGAGATGCTTTGGAAACTCAAATGGAAATCGCTGGAGGGAAGGCGGCGTTCTTTTCGGAGATAAAACTATTATGAAAATATAGAGAAGCGGCATTTGAAGCTGACTGCTGAACGATTCTGCTCCCGCCCACATGAATCGCGGCTAAGGGCCACGAAGATAAGATGTGAGAAACTAGGGCTCATACGGAGGCATACAGACAGTCGTCTTTCCCTCGCTCTACTTTCAAGTGGAACAGGAGGGGGCATGACAAGTATTGGTGCTGGGTACCTTCCGGCACGCACCTTACAGTGGTTTGCGGAGTATCCATGTGGATGTAGAAGACAGTGAGCACCTAGTTCCTGTACTCGCAGCGATACTTGAAATTAAGTACAGTCAAGATCTATTTACTGTGGTTAGTTTCGGGTAATCGTAATATACCTGTTTCATTCATGTATAGTTTTAATCCGTCCTTCCTTTGAAGTACCGAAATACGAATTTGTAAGTGCTTCTTGGCTAAGTATTATGAAACCAATGACATAAAAAAAAGGGTCAAATGGCTCTGAGCACTATGGGACTCAACTGCTGTGGTCATCAGTCCCCTAGAACCTAGAACTACTTAAACCTAACTAACCTAAGGACATCACACACACCCATGCCCGAGGCAGGATTCGAACCTGCGACCGTAGCAGCAGCGCGGCTCCGGACTGGAGCGCCTAGAACCGCACGGCCACCGCGGCCGGCCCAATGACATCCTCCTAACTTTTAGTACTTCACACAATTGAGAGGCATTTTTTAATACACCCTAAGACAAAAAGAAGCAAGAACAAAACTGGCACGCCACGAAGGAGCTGTCCGAATGGGACGCGAATCGACAGATGTTATGCACATGTACAGACAAACAAATGGCTTCAATTTCCGAAAATTTAGATGATTTATTTAAGAGAAAGAATTTCACAAATTGTGCAAGTCAGTAACGCATTGATCCACCTCTTCCACTTATGCAAGGAGTTATTCGCCTTGGGACTCATCGACAGAGTTGTTGGATAACCTCCTAAGAGATATATAGTGTCAAATTCTGTCGAAATGGCAGCTTACGTCTTCAGAATCATGAAGTGGTTGGAGAACCCTACTCATAATGCTCCAAATCTTCTCAGTTGAGAAGAGACCTGGCGACCTTTCTGGCCAAGGTATCGTTTGACAAGCGCGAAGACAAACTCTGACCATGTGTGGGCGGGCGTTATCTTGCTGAAATGTATCTAGCAGTGGGATATCAACCAGAATGTCGCCTGCTAAACAGCCCGGTAACTAGGAGTGCTGGTCCAGTGTACCATTTGTTTTCTCACCAGGACCCCTTACCCCTTTAGTTGTCATTCGCGTCACCCTAACAGCGCACCAGTACGTCGACGATAGTCTACGCCCTGTTTTGGTGCCCTTCAAGGGAAGCCATCCTGGGCTTACATTACAGCAAGATCATGCTCGCCTGCACACTGAGAGAGCTTCTACTGCTTTTGTTCGTGCTTGCAAAACCCTACCTTGGCCACTGAAGTCTCCAGATCTCTCTCCCCGACTAAGAATATTTTGAGGAGAGGACATCCAATAACTCTGTCGACAGCTGCCAAGTCGAATAACTGCTCACATAAGGTCTAGAGGTGGACCAAACATTATTGATTTGCTCAATTTGTGAAGCTCTTTCTCTTGAATACATCATCCAATTATTCTGAAACAGCAGTCATTTGCTTGTGTACCTTCTTTTTCTGCTCCATATCCACTAATGGATGTTTGCGATCACATTTTTCCAATCTTCTCTATCTCTTCCTGCATGGATCAAGTCGCCGGCGTTTCTTATTTCTGTCTACTGATGTTGCGGAGCCATGACTTCGTCTCCTGGCAATTCCTCTTTTGCCTTCAGTCTTCCTCTCGATTATCCATTTAAGAGGGTGATACCTTTCATCTCGTATCTCATGGCCTAAGTAAGCTGTTTTCTTATGTTTGTTTGTGGTTAGCAGTTCGCAGTCTCTTTTTACTATTCTCAAAATCTCCTCATTTCTTGTCCCTGCTGTCAATGAAATTTTAAGAAGTGTTCGATGAGCCACATCTCGAATACGTCCAATTTGTTCCCGGTGTTCCCTTTCAACGTACAACTTTCCACGCAATGCAAAAGTGCTGACTATACATAGCTCTCCATAAATCTAACTCTGAGGTTAAGATCAAAGTTAGTGCTAGTGAAGACTCTGTAAAATTTCATGAATGCACTGCGGGCCTCCTCTATTCTGCAACTGATTTCCACGTCCGATGACCAATGTTCGCGCAACCACGTCCCCAAGTATGTTCACTCTGGCTATGGATTGGTTATGATGCATTAACTTTGCATTTTAATGCTCATCTGGATTGCTAGTGGCTATCATAACTTTGGCCTTTTTGGTGTTGATATTCAAAGAGGACACGTTAGTCTCTCACCGATTTTTCATAAATATTTTGTATGCAATAAATATTTTTGTTACAACGTTACGCAACTGGTGGGAGACCCCAGAAAGTTAACTGACTGAGCGGGCATTGATGGAGCTAGAAGCATGAAGTTGAAGCAAGTGGCGGCGAGCCATCCCTCAGTAAATATTGCCAGACAGGCCCACGGCCACACATGGGCCGACAGAGCATCCCTTATTCGAGTTGGGTTTCCAGCAGAACAATGACCGCTGTACCTGCATTGGCGTCAGCCGAAAGCTGGGCTGGGGCATTGTGGACTGCGCCGCGCCTAATAAAAATTTACAAGTTTTCGTGGTTGCCGAAACTGCAAAGGGGCCTGTGACCCACTTCCATCGGCCGACCTCCTCCTCCTCAAAACAATCTCAGATGGGGAGAGACCTGGCGACTTCACTGGCCGTAGGGTTTTGCAAGCACGAACAAAAGCAGTAGAAACTCTCTCAGTGTGCAGGCGGCAATTACCTTGCTGTAATGTAAGTCCAGGATAGCTTGCCTTGAAGGTGTAGAGGAAACGCTGGCGTCTGGGAAACGTTTAAAAATAGAATCTCTATTACACCTCATAGTTAGGAGTAACTTGCACGAAGGCACACGCAGCTAAAATAAAGATCTGTAAGATTGTATCTGTTCGCTTGTTGCTGTGGGAAGCGAAGCGACTTCAGAGAAGAACACATTCTCCCATCGCGAATACTTAAAAATGTCAGCAGTTGGCGGTTTCTTTTTTTTTTTTTGTTCCAGAGGCGCAGATCTCTTAACTCTTGCGCTGATTGGTCGTAAGTTTGTGCTGGCGTGTAGGAGGGGAAGCTTAGCGCCTCGAAAGCTCTGTGGTTGACTCAAGATGGAATGGAAGGCGTTGTCGTTCGTGTTTTTTTTTTTGATCATCAGTCTACTGACTGGTTTGACGCGGCCCGCCACGAATTCCTTTCCTGTGCTAACCTCTTCATCTCAGAGTAGCACTTGCAACCTACGTCCTCAATTATTTGCTTGACGTATTCCAATCTCTGTCTTCCTCTACAGTTTTTGCCCTCTGCAGCTCCCTCTAGTACCATGGAAGTCATTCCCTCATGTATTAGCAGATGTCCTATCATCCTGTCCCTCCTCCTTATTAGTGTTTTCCACATATTCCTTTCCTCTCCGATTCTGCGTAGAACCTCCTCATTCCTTACCTTATCAGTCCACCTAATTTTCAACATTCGTCTATAGCACCACATCTCAAATGCTTCGATTCTCTTCTGTTCCGGTTTTCCCACAGTCCATGTTTCACTACCATACAATGCTGTACTCCAGACGTACATCCTCAGAAATTTCTTCCTCAAATTAAGGCCGGTATTTGATATTAGTAGACTTCTCTTGGCCAGAAATGCCTTTTTTGCCATAGCGAGTCTGCTTTTGATGTCCTTCTTGCTCCGTCCGTCATTGGTTATTTTACTGCCCTAGGTAGCAGAATTCCTTAACTTCATTGACGTCGTGACCATTAATCCTGATGTTAAGTTTCTCGCTGTTCTCATTTCTACTACATCTCATTACCTTCGTCTTTCTCCGATTTACTCTCAAACCGTACTGTGTACTCATTAGACTGTTCATTCCGTTCAGCAGATCATTTAATTCTTCTTCACTTTCACTCAGGATAGTAATGTCATCAGCGAATCGTATCACTGATATCCTTTCACCTTGTATTTTAATTCCACTCCTGAACCTTTCTTTTATTTCCATCATTGCTTCTTCGATGTACAGCAAACGGGAATTTTTGTTTATCTGGAGAGGTGCGAGTTATCCTGGCTCGGGACATCGGTCTGCGAGTCACTCTGGCTCTGGGCTTTAGTCTGGAAGCAACTTCTGGTCGAAGCTCTGGCAGGTGTGGTTGGTACTTGGGACCTGTGCTAAGACTGACTTAAGTTGCGAGTAATTTGACTGCGGAGCCTGCGGTGAAGTTACACTGTAACGACAGTGTGACGAAAAGTAGAAAAGGTGGAATGGATTTCAGGCTTCGCATTTTAAGCCTACTTGACAGAACACTGCCCACAGTAAAAAACTGCAAGGTAACTTTTTTCTGATTTCATGGAGATGCATTTAGATAGAAAATCGCGCTGTATTCTTACAAAGGCAGCTCAGTTCCCTGATCACACCGACGTTATTGAAATCACGCGGCCTGAAGAATTCGTTGTGGCGTTGCAATAATTGAAAGGATAATTTTATAAAGATTTTGAGCACACTGTCTTGAATCTCTTTTCGAGCTGTTTTCGAGACCGTTTGCCGTTTCGGTTCAAAGCGCCCCTGTGCATGTCCAGACATGCATGGTAATTCCAGTTTCAGTGACACATATTTTTACGTTAAAATTGCCCGGGACGTCTACATTGCTTTCAACAGGTAGATTTTCCAAGTCACCATGATGAGATCGCAAAACTGCTACAATATTACGACTTTTTTCTTTTTTTTTTCGAGGGGTTATTAAAGTAAATAAGTCGCCATTACGTGGCAACTTGAGTGCGATCTCTGTGAAATTTTCAGCGTCAGTCCGTATGCCGACAGTTTGTACCAGACAAAAATTATATATTCAGCGCGCCAAAAATAATTAATTACTACTGAAAACTTATTTTCTTTGTCCTGTATGTTGTTGAGAAATGTGGAATATAAGACCAAGCCGTAATGCTGTGCGACTGCACTGGCATTTAACTGCGGCGCGTTCGCTGCTTCCCCCTCCACGTGCTCAGACAGCGTGGAGTGGTGGTTGGGGGAAATGTGAAGGGGGGGCTGAGCACTTCGGCACGAGGGTCCGGGAATGGCCCGCGAACCGAAATTTTGGCCATCGCTGGGCTAGGTGGTTCTGTTGGTATCGCACAAGACTGGTAATCTCTGGCTCGAGGCTAGTTTCGGTCACTAGTTTCTTTTTCACTCAATTTGAATTCTCACGTCGTTTAAACATAAAATACGTCAAACATATGACTATTCACAAATATCTGTCTATAATTTTTAAGTAAAAATTGCATTTCAGTTGAGGTGAGACGTGAAATTATAGAGCTCTTGCATGCGAACAGTGTCAAAAGTAGCTGTTATTTGTGTGTGTTTTCAAACATTGCAGAAAGCGCTTCATTATTGGTTGACGACGGTTGCCGAGACCGAATCTCGTGCCGCTGACATGACCTGCCAATGACACTGGTCGAGCTGGCCACAGCTGATTGGGAACAGTACATTTCGGCTAATTTCACAACATGCCACAAAACCATAACTTGGCGGTCTCCTCTCCTTGAGCGACCGAATATAAGCACCATCTCAGGCGCGTGAAATTTTGCTCCCTTTTGAGCTAAGCTTGTGAGGTTACAAGGGATACTGTAATAGTATAACTAATTTGCTGGATGTGGTAATGTTTACTGTGGAAGAACAGTTGGGGTGTAGCAAGCACAAGTCAATATATTTATGGAGTCACCTTCTTGATAAAGAGAGGAGGCAGCATATAACAGTTTCACATTGAATTACTTAGTTACATAATTGCCTATGTCTCAGTGCATAACTTGGTACATATGTTAATAATGTAAGGTGTGCTTGTCTTGCTAATCATTGGATTTGTTGGGTATCTGATCACTGAAATAGGAGTACTCGACAGACATAAGAGATCTTCAAAATAGTTCAAAACTCAAATTTAAAGCATAGTAGCAGGGATAATATTTTGGACATTAAAGAACATGTTTTATATAAAAATTAAATTGTAAGGATGTTTGAGAACCTCTGCATAATAAGTTATTGTCTTTTATTGTTAAGGTACTGTTCAGTTTTCGATCTATCTGGAGCAAAATAAGTATTTCGTTATTTCGTATGCCACACTTTTTAGGCAAAGACGTGTTTAAATAAAGGAAGAGAGCTGAAACTGCCAAAAAGTGGAGTGCCCTTAAATATGTGAATAATCTGATGATTGTCTACAAAATAATAAAAGGTACTTAGTTTTACGTATTTTAATATTGTAACATTGTAAACGCATGATGGCCATGTTTAGAAATAATATATTTGACTAAGGTAGTGTCACGTGATCGGACACAGGACAGAGGATAGGGGTCCGTCGGTGAGATAAGATTGGTGCAGCTAAGAGCCGCCGACTTAGTATCACGTGGCCATCAGTTTGTTTTGTGGATGCGATTAAGTAACATAAAAACGTTTTCATTCTAAACTGTTGTCGGTGTAAATCATTTGTGAACGATCGTGATTTAGACAAATACTTGAATTCATTCACTGCTGTACTTAGGCTGGCTATTTAGGCAATATAGGGCGCGAACGCAACTGTGCACAACCGAACCCCTTTTGCAGACGAGTCATGATAAAAGGTTGTGTACAAGCCCGAGTGAAGTTGTAAGCTGCGTGGGAAGAGGTGTGGGCCCTGGCCTTTATTGCATATAGAACTTCCAGATGGTTACAACCAACCACGAGTGTGTGCCATTCCAACATTGCGTTGACATAAAGGACCAGTAACTCAATTTACGTATCGTTTATTTCGTTTTGCGTCACATTTGCACATAAACTTAATTGGTGTCTAGTTTAGAACGCTTAAGATCATTTTAAAACCGTTACCTGTATCCAAAAAACCGTAACGTATTTCTAGTGAATCATTCGAAAGGCTTGCGCATACTCAAGGTCAATATTATGTTCATGTGGAGTATGAATAAGTCTTTCTAATATTCTATTCGAATTACGTTACAGTCAAATATTGAGATCCAGGCAATGGTTTGAAAATGAAAGCAAGCATTCAAAAGCAGAAATCATTAAAGAGTACATGCAACTGTTACAGACGACAAAATAAATAAATGACCAATCATGAATTGTTGTATGGGTTACATGTCCAACATCAATCTATCTGACTGCCATAGACCCAGGTGACAACAGACGAGTTACATGGCCACCATTCTTCCCTGAGCGCGCGCGCATCTGCCACGTCGCCATATCTCAATATAAGGCCTATCTTATCCAGTCAGTATTCTATCTGATCCGGACCATAGAACAAAAACATTTTCACTCTCTCCCCTCTAGAAGCCACCCTGCGCGCTGGACAGAATTCACTGCCCTGTTCCGTAACTTACCTCGAAATACTTGTATGGAAGGCATTTCTCTCCACCAAACAGCGAACAAAATGCTTCCATCTTTTCCCAGTTACGCTTATTTCTCAGTCCGTTTGGCAATGACATCATTTTTTTCTTCTTTCATGTCCGTTGCTGCCAGTAGTCAATGTGTAAATGTTCCTGCTCATGTTTTCCCTTTGTCATACTTTTCCCGAACGAATATCAACCGCATTTCTTTCTGTTATAGCTATTCATGTTTGCGCTGTTTATGTCATAGCTATTTCTAAGTGATGGATCTTGTAACCTTCCCCTCACTTATCGACCTTTATGACAGTGAAAAATTAAACCGCGTGTACCTAATGGAAATTTGGGAAAAGCAATCGTCACCGAAGTTAGTCTGTCGGTAAAGAGGGAGGAAAGGGTTACATCTAAATGAAAGGAAAAATGCAAATGAAACTGGTGGAAATCAATTTTGAAAAGGGGTAAAGTTAATAAAGAAAGTAAATGTGCGGCCGTTAAGTTAACAATTAACTAGCGGTAATTAGTTATTTCAGATTTGGGGGAAATCACGGTCGCCAGTCCTAAGGACAATTACTATAGTAACTGAAAAAGAAAGGTTATTACACATATAATTAGGACTAGAGGCGTGGCAACTGAAGGTTGACACGTGTAGTGTGAAAACTGAAAGTTGCCAGAAGTAATAAATTTCGCTACACTCTGACTTAATTTAGCAAAAGAATTAATAAAACCGGAAAATCGAAAGTTAATTTAGTGACTGAAGTTAATAGTGAGCTTTCTTTCTGAAGCACATCGAAATCCAGTAAAATACGGTTAGTCTTGGACTATCTCAACAATCATTTCAAAAGCAACTTGACTCTACGCAATTTAGAAACAAGAGATTTAACTTTGAACTTGAATTAAATGATTCTGAACAATTAACAATAGTAAAATTTAGTACGTACCAAGCTGAGCTGCAGTCACAGGTAAGCTAAAATATGCTAACAAAACTCGCACTCTTAATTTGTGCTCGTGTAACCTAAATATTGTAGCCAGCTATGAATACTTTAACTGAACTTTGAAATTAAAGCAGTGAAATCTGATTATATTATTTTAATGCTGGCGTTTGAATTTCAACGACACTCGGGTTCATTTCGGAAAAGGAAGGGACCCTGCTTGGCAATGCAATTGGGACAATGAGCAACAAAGGTTCATGCTAAGTTGCTGTAATTTTGCGAGGCAAATGGAACAGTTTGAAAAGCTGAGGTCTGCCTTACAGTTCTGAAACTTTACGTGCTTTTAGTCTTCCTTGTTGGTTGATTGAAGGTTTGAAGTCGTCGATCGAGGAGGTGGCGACAGCCACTCATTGTCGGCCGTCGCTGTTGCAGAAGCTGGATGTTGGCGCGCCTTCTTCTCGACACGGTCACCAGACGAAACGGGCTCTTGATGTGCGCCAGCTAATGCTTCCCGTCCGCGACACCATGTCAGAAACTATCATCGCAAGTCGAGCGCAATTACATGCTGCCAAACTCCGAAAGCGCGGCAACTCGCGGGAGCGTCACACAACACACCTGCTCCACTGCACTACTCCAGCCAGACCCTCTCTCTGCCCTGCCCGCGCTCCACGCGGCACAGTTAACACTACCAAAGATCCTAAACACTTTCGTTCTCCACACGACCTATTGATGTATTCGTTCTATAGTATAGTTTTCCCTAGGCCAGACCCAGCGTATAAATGCAAATAATCTTTACACAACAAATCAATTATACATCGACATAAATGCATAAATATATATATATACAAATAGTAAAACAATTACAATATATAAAGGCACAGAAATGTCATATATTCAGGTAACAAAATAAGGAAAAAATTTACAGTACAATAGATGGAAATAGGAGGATATACATTTCCGGCGTTACACGTGCCCCACATTGTCTGACGATGTTCGTGTAACCTAAACAGACTCAGAAAATGTCCCAAAAAAGAAACAGCGTACATGCATATGCTCAAAACATCAACAAAATTTAGCATTCGTCTAATTAAGCATAAATCAATTTTTAGACCATAATAATTGAGTGGAGACACTCCTAATCTTATTCCACTCTGTCATCTTGCACAAAATAAAACAGGCTGACAACATATTGAAATTCATAGAAAACATAGAAAATGGTTTAGCTATTCTAAAATTGTCAAAATTCCTAACAGTATCAAGAAATGGAATACTATTTACAAAATTAATCAGAGTACATGGTCATAAAAAACCGGTATATCGAATATGCAAATTAATAATTAATAACATAGAATACACATTTTATATAACCTTTTCATAATTAATACTCTCGCCATTAGAGTCCACTTAAACGGTAAACGAGAAAATGATACACACTCCCGAGTAATCTCAAGGAGTCCATTAACACTATCACAGTGGATAACTTCACACTGTCCATCATTACACGCATGTACTAGCCTGAAACTTAAAACAGCGTCTAAGTACATCGGCAATGACTAGTGAAACACACATTCACGAAATCTTACAGCTAGTTACAAAATCATATTTACAATGCTTCATCTACTGTGACTCAGCTGAAAACTTAAGCTAGCAGCTTGGATTTTCGATTTATTAATACTCACTCTCTCTTAAATCATTTAGTAAAATTTAATGACTTATTAATTACAACTTCTTTAATGTCCTCTTGGTCAGGCAAAAGCATGACAAGCTAGCAAATCGTTTAAATCTTACACTCTATATTCACATACTGTACAAATTACCCATTCTGTGGTATTAATCAATCCTAGGTTGGTACAATTTCAAGTCTACAATGTTCCGTATACCTAATAGTTTTCCAGAGCTTGGATACTCTAAGCAATAAGCATTTGTGTGAGGTATACCAATGACTTTATATGGTCCATTATAAACAAACTTAAATTTAGAGATTTCATTGTCTATCTCGCTCAATTTCTCATGAGCTTTTACAAGTACTAAGTCTCCGATTGCAAACTTAGCAAAACGCGCTTTAGCGTCATGACGACGTATGCGAGCATCGGCTTTAAGCTTCATTACTTCTCGCAAACGATCTTTTTTCACACCAATACTAATGTCAATCCGTGGAGGGAATTTGATTCTCTCTTCCACTAAACTTTTACTTCTGTCATCCAACAAGATTTCCTCTGGAGAAAATCCCGTCGATTCATGTCTCAAGGTGTTCATAATTCTCTCAAATACTGCTACATATTTGCCCCATGCCCTATGGTTGTGATGGCAATAGGTACGGCAAAGTCGGCCTAGCTCGCGCATATACCTCTCAGCGGGATTCCCAGCCGGACAATAAGCTGAAATATGGATCACCTCGACCCCATTACTTTCCATGCCTTCATTCCACAACTTAGAAGTAAATTGTGCCCCATTGTCTGATAGAATCGCCTTGGGCTTACCAATATGAACAAAATAATCGTTCACAAGCTTGCTATAGACCGCTTTGGCTGTAGCTTTCCTAATCGGGTATAGCTTTATGAACTTGGAAAAAGCTTCTAGCACTACTAAAATGTAGGCAAAGTTTCCTGATGACTTGGGCAAAGGTCCGTACAAGTCCACGCACAGTAATTCAAAGGTGTCGTTAGGCCTTATACTTTGCATAGGACCACGACTCGTACAGTTGGTAACCTTCACCTTCTGACATAAATCGCAAGTTTTCACTCTGTCAGTAACGCGTTTTAACATGTTGTTAAAATGCACTACTTCACACAGCTTTTCCGTACATTTCTTCGGTCCACAGTGACCATACGCCAAATGGTAGTAGTCTATTATTTCCGTGACGAATTTGGTGGGCCAGCATACCCGCCAAATATTACCATCTTCACCCTTACGTATGTACAAGATATGATCGTATATCTTGTAATACTTCCTTAATTTTTCTCCTTCTGGACTCCTTTCGTCATATCGGGTTTTCACCATATTTAAACAACCATCCTCGTTCTGATGACGACGTAGATTCTTACAGATGTTCACTATTAATTTACGTCCCTCAACTTCTTTAAAATAGTATAATTTGACCACTCCATCTGACTCATCTATCAATACATCTTGATTAGACTCGGGCAACCGCGACAGCGCATCCGCAACGCAATTGTCGGTCCCTTTTACGTAACAGATGTCATAGTTAAATTGCTGTAAATACAGCGACCACCTAGTCAGTCTTTCGTGAAGTAGTTTACAATCCTTCAGATAAGTGAGCAGCTTATGGTCCGTATGAATAATCACCTTACGGTCCCATAGGTAACCCTTGAACTTCTTGAATCTCCACACGATAGCGAGACACTCTTTCTCAGAAATCGTGTAGTTTCGCTCACTTTTTGATAAAGTTCGACTCGCGAACGCTATCGTCCGGTGTTCCTTATCCTCTCCTTTACCAACTTCTTGGAACAGTTCTACCCCCACCCCGTAATTCGACGAATCCGTTCCCAGATGGAAGGGTAGCGATAAATCAGGATGAAATAGTATGTTAGATCTTAACAACACGTCTTTTAATCTTTCGAAAGCGGTCTGGCACCCGTCAGTCCACACAAACGGAACATTTTTGCGTAAGAGGTTATTCAAATTTTCATCATTAAACACTTGTCCTTTTACAAATTTACGGTAAAATCCTGTGAGCCCTAGAAAACTTTTTAACTGTTTCCTAGCCTTGGGTGGAGGACAATTCCTTATTGCCTCTAGTTTCTCTGGGTCTTTCGTAATACCAGCAGTGGAAATTACATGCCCTAAAAATTTCAGTTCCTGCTTCACAAATTCGCATTTCTTTAGCTTTAGAGTCATTCCGCCACGGCGCAATGCTCTAAAAACTTCATCTAACAGGTCACAATGGTCATGCCAAGTGGCATTGGCCAACAATAGGTCGTCAACATATACAGTTAATCTTGAACTCAAAGCCGGTCCTAGCACTTTATCTAGGGCCCTGATGAATACGGACACAGATATATTAAGTCCAAACGGCAGTACTCTATACTGATAACACCTGCCCGCAAACAAGAAGGCGGTGTATGGCCTAGATTCTTCTTCGAGTTCTATTTGCCAGTAACTAGCCGTCAGATCGAGGCTAGTCATGAAATTAACGTCATGAAAACGTTGCAAAATCTCCTCCATACTCTCTGGTCTGTCTGTTTCACGTTGAACGACCCTATTCAACGTGCGTGCGTCAATCACAATACGCACACTACCATCCCGTTTTGCTACAATGACCAATCCGTTATTGTATGGACTTGTACTTCTTTCAATCACTCCCCATTCGATCATCTTATCTATCTCCCGTTGCAATGCTTCCTTTTTGGACAGCGGTATAGCATACGGTCTCACGAAGAATGGTTCGTGCGGAATTACATGCAACTTGCATTTATATCCTTCCACAAGACCCGGTTTGTCTGAAAACAGACTCTTATTCCTCAGTATCACTTCATACAGGCCTCGTCTTTGTTCGTGTGTTACGTTTGACATACCGTCTACAATACTTTCCAATTCAGTTTCTACATTATTGTCAATGCCGAGATTCCTCACATTACCGTAGTTCAAATTCATACCTACATCAATACCATTCGGCCAGTTAACAATGTGTATAGGCTGGTATTGCCTATGCACACCGTCTCCTGCCTCGTCAAAGCTAACTACTATTGTTTTATGTTGTGACGTACATGTCAAACTTTTGCTTCCGCAATTAATCACTGCACGGTACTTTAATAGCCAATCTAACCCGATAATTACTTCCGTAGTTAAGTCTGGCTCGACGACAAACTCTTGCTCAAATCGTGCCCCACATATCTCGAAGTTGACAAAAATATGTTTTGTGACCGGTTTACTGGCCTTCCCAGTAGCACCGATAATTTTCACTCCTGTTACTGGCATAACTACGATGCCAGGTCTGTCTTTCAGTAACTCAAATATTTTCCCAGATACAGCACTCAATTCTGCACTGGTGTCAACCAACACGTTTAGTTGTAGGTCGTGCATATTAACAGACACTACTATCTGTCTACACTTGTCCTCGACTGTTTCATTATTTTCCCACAGTAAATCCTCGTCTATATCCAGGTCATTCCAGAAAAAAACCATCCGGCTTCGATCCTAAATTCGGCTTATCTGGCGGCTTTTTCAGCCTCTGTTCACATACAGTTTTAATTTCAACACGCTTGTCCTGAGGCTTAGTCTCTAGCTTCGCCTCCAATACCGAAACCTCTTCCTGTAACTCGTCAACTAGTGAGTGTTGCTTTGCCATCAGTTCACTAATTGTCGCCTTCGTTGATTCCACTTTGGTCAGATTGATCTCATCTGCCAATCTACCTGGAGGAATGTGCCCAGTAGCATCTGAAATTACTTCCTCTGGATCTGCGCAACCCACACTGCTACCGTCTGACCGCATAACGTCAGATCTAACCTCATACACGCTGTAATCTACGTGCTTTTCTACCAATCGTTTCCGGCTATCACTAAAATTTTCGTAATCTTTCTCCTTAATACTCTCGCAATGTTTATACTGGATGTTCGCGTCGGATGGGTCGGCTACTTCTACCACTACAACTTTCGGTAAAGTCTGCCGGTTAGGGCCAGAACTTTCCGTTACTACTTCAACATTCAATTCCTGCGGGACGAAACACGACGCATCTTGCTCGTGCTCCCCCTTAACATCAACTATTTCTAGTAAAGTCTGCCGGTTAGGGCCAGAACTTTCTATCACTTCACAATCACTATCTTCCTGCGGGACGAGACGCGGCAAATCCTGCCCGCGCTCCCCATAAACACTTCTCCCGTACAGGCCCCTATAATCTCTTAGTTCGTCGTATAAGCGACCGAACTGCCTTAACCAGACCTCATCCCTCTCTGGATCCCCTCGCTCGATGACGGACGTTTTATCCGACATCTGATCTTCTTTCAACACTTGCGAATCATTCTTAAACTCAATCTCCAGTTCCGCTGTGGGTATTACAGCTGCCACTTTATAATCGATTTCCGGAACACTACTTAAATTGTTCTCACTGACAGTGAATGTATTTTCTACTGCCGTGTCTACAGCTGATCTACTACTTGTGGGCGCACTCCTTTCTCCTAATACTGGCACACTCTCCCGCCGTTGATTATTCCATACGGAATTTTCATAACGACGACACCTCGGTTTTCTACTGTTATTGGGCCGCCAAAATTTCTCCACGCCCGGTCGGCCCCTCACCGGCGCGGCTAATGGTTTCCCTGTCTCGTCCCAGCAGATACGCTCCCTTGATGCTGCTGAGGCGGCTGATCACACCCTCTGGCGTTATTACTATTCTGTGAAGCCCGTATCACGTTAGTGTGATACTGGTTTCCGTCATTCCTGTTATTATTTGCATTGTACCGATTGTTATTACGGTCCGAACCATTATTGTTATTGCTGCCATGGTTGCGGTATGCATTATTCCCATGGTTATCGTTGTTGTGGTTGCTGTGGTACCCGTTGTTGTTACCACGGCCTCTACCACTGTCGCGATTATTGCGCCAATTGTCCTCGTCCTCCACTCTTTCCAGGAAATCATTTATTGTCCTGTAATTGCTTCCTACGTAGCGTTTTGTATCATCTGGAAGCTTTTTGTAGAGTTCCCAGACTATTTCGGATTCCGTGCGGCGATCACGCAAATATTCCAACTTGCGGATCCAGCCCTCACAAAACTCCTTCATCGAGCCGCGCGAATTCGCATCGAAAGGCCTCGATACGACAAATTCGCGCCAGACACTTTGCTGTATTTGCTCTGACCAGTATTCAGCCAGAAACAAATTTTTAAACTCGTCAAAAGTCAGGTTCGTAATGTAAAGGTTTAAGCCCCAACGCTTGGCATCACCAGCCAACACATCAATAACCGCATTAATTTTTCTCTCATTAGTCCATGATCTGGGTAAAACTCTTTCACAATTTTTAATGAAATCCGTCGGGTGTATACCGCCTTTTTTCAAGGGGTCGAACCGCTCCTCTTTCGTCAACAACTCCGAACTATGTGCACAGATTGGCACATAGCTCTGTTTTTCGTCAAGTTTCCTTCCTAATTCCGACACCCTCGTAATCACTTGGCAAGTGGTTGTCGCAAGCGTTTCCACTTCCCTCTTTTTCTCTTCGCAGGTATTAGCCTGCTTCATCACTTTGGTATCTACTTCGGATACTAAAGCCTTTAAAGTTTCCACCTTCTATTGATCCTCTTTTCTCACTAATTGAATTTGTTCCGTCACCTTATTCTCGATGATCGGAGCAACTGCGTCTCCTACACTTTTCTCGATTCTGCTAATTTCGGAATCAAAACGAGTATTTATGCTCGCAATTTCCGCCTGAACGCCTATCATTTCCTGTTTAAGATTACCGATTTCGGTATTAATCACGACAATATCGTCTTTGATTTTATCAACTTTTGTGTTAACAACTTCAACATTGTTGTTAACAACATTAATAGCTTTGTTCTGATTGTCTAGCATTCGTTCAATTTTTTCAGACTGAGCTACTTGCTTGGCAGCCTGAGCTTCTTGCTTGGCAGCCTGAGCTTCTTGCTTGGCAGCCTGAGCTTCTTGCTTGGCTGCCTGAGCTTCTTGCTTGGCAGCCTGAGCTTCTTGCTTGGCAGCCTGATCGTCTTGCTTGGCAGACAGAGCTTTAATTTCTGCCGATTGACTCTTGATTTCGTTACTCAAAACATTCAATAAATCAGTTAAATTCCCGGAAACTACCGGTTTTACTTCCGTAGCGGCTTCCTCATTAATTGTCCCCCCGTATTCATCCAGGGATTCAGATTTGATTTTCACTTCCGATTCCGAAGAATTTTCTAAAGTTTGGAATTCCATTTCTGCTCTTTGTTGCGTTTCGGCGGTCGCGTCTTTCATGCTAGCCGCCTGCCCCTGAACAATGGGTACCGCGGTGCGCGTTTCCCACTGTTCGACCGATTGTTACGTACCCAAGTCTACCAAATTTTGGTAATTGTTGCCTTCACTCATTTTAATATTTTTCAATATAAATGCCAAATCTCAAATCTAATTAGGATTTCTCACACTAATATTCTCGCTGACGTATCGACCATTTAGTAACCAGTACTTTGTTACGAGATTTGCACAATGCAAAATTCGTGTCCAGAACAACCTCAAATCTGAAGATTGTCCTGTCACCAGGTCGCCACGTGTAACCTCCCCCTCACTTATCGACCTTTATGACAGTGAAAAATTAAACCGCGTGTACCTAATGGAAATTTGGGAAAAGCAATCGTCACCGAAGTTAGTCTGTCGGTAAAGAGGGAGGAAAGGGTTACATCTAAATGAAAGGAAAAATGCAAATGAAACTGGTGGAAATCAATTTTGAAAAGGGGTAAAGTTAATAAAGAAAGTAAATGTGCGGCCGTTAGGTTAACAATTAACTAGCGGTAATTAGTTATTTCAGATTTGGGGGAAATCACGGTCGCCAGTCCTAAGGACAATTACTATAGTAACTGAAAAAGAAAGGTTATTACACATATAATTAGGACTAGAGGCGTGGCAACTGAAGGTTGACACGTGTAGTGTGAAAACTGAAAGTTGCCAGAAGTAATAAATTTCGCTACACTCTGACTTAATTTAGCAAAAGAATTAATAAAACCGGAAAATCGAAAGTTAATTTAGTGACTGAAGTTAATAGTGAGCTTTCTTTCTGAAGCACATCGAAATCCAGTAAAATACGGTTAGTCTTGGACTATCTCAACAATCATTTCAAAAGCAACTTGACTCTACGCAATTTAGAAACAAGAGATTTAACTTTGAACTTGAATTAAATGATTCTGAACAATTAACAATAGTAAAATTTAGTACGTACCAAGCTGAGCTGCAGTCACAGGTAAGCTAAAATATGCTAACAAAACTCGCACTCTTAATTTGTGCTCGTGTAACCTAAATATTGTAGCCAGCTATGAATACTTTAACTGAACTTTGAAATTAAAGCAGTGAAATCTGATTATATTATTTTAATGCTGGCGTTTGAATTTCAACGACACTCGGGTTCATTTCGGAAAAGGAAGGGACCCTGCTTGGCAATGCAATTGGGACAATGAGCAACAAAGGTTCATGCTAAGTTGCTGTAATTTTGCGAGGCAAATGGAACAGTTTGAAAAGCTGAGGTCTGCCTTACAGTTCTGAAACTTTACGTGCTTTTAGTCTTCCTTGTTGGTTGATTGAAGGTTTGAAGTCGTCGATCGAGGAGGTGGCGACAGCCACTCATTGTCGGCCGTCGCTGTTGCAGAAGCTGGATGTTGGCGCGCCTTCTTCTCGACACGGTCACCAGACGAAACGGGCTCTTGATGTGCGCCAGCTAATGCTTCCCGTCCGCGACACCATGTCAGAAACTATCATCGCAAGTCGAGCGCAATTACATGCTGCCAAACTCCGAAAGCGCGGCAACTCGCGGGAGCGTCACACAACACACCTGCTCCACTGCACTACTCCAGCCAGACCCTCTCTCTGCCCTGCCCGCGCTCCACGCGGCACAGTTAACACTACCAAAGATCCTAAACACTTTCGTTCTCCACACGACCTATTGATGTATTCGTTCTATAGTATAGTTTTCCCTAGGCCAGACCCAGCGTATAAATACAAATAATCTTTACACAACAAATCAATTATACATCGACATAAATGCATAAATATATATATACAAATAGTAAAACAATTACAATATATAAAGGCACAGAAATGTCATATATTCAGGTAACAAAATAAGGAAAAAATTTACAGTACAATAGATGGAAATAGGAGGATATGCATTTCCGGCGTTACAATGTGATAGTAGATGCAATGCCGCTTGTGACGTACGTATCGCAATGAGTGTAACGTATGTAGTCTGTCTGTTTAGAGGCAATATGCGCCCAAGGGATCCTAATATTTCGTGGACAAATAAATGGAGGAACGAATTTATATCACACCAGTCCATCGCTGTGTTTTCATTACGTTCACTTGAGTTGCATATGCCGCCCTTCCGGAAAATCAGAAACCGAATACTTTTGGTATTGTCTGTCATCGGCGTACTCGTGGACATAAAACAATGAAAGACATTCACGTGTTAGATAAAACAGGTACACACTGCAGATATTGCTGTAAGCACAATACGCACGTGGTGGACCGCATGACATTTGGCCGTCGCACGTCGCAATACGTCCACGCTACTCTCATTGTTTCGGATGCGCAAACAACAGCAGATTTTCAGAACGTATCTTACGGCAGCCCGTAGCCAGCTGAAACGCGCAGACGCGCTTACTGAGTAGCCCTCAGTGTAAATGTTTCGAAGACCTATCTATGAGTTTCTGCTGCAGATAGGTACGTAATCGACAACGTATTTTTGGTAGCATGCACAATGTTCTTTGGTCGTGACTCACCGTTCGTACAGTCTTTGACAAATGCTTTCAGAGCAGTGTTTCTGTTGGAAATAATTCCTCCCGGCTAGTTGTTAACGAAAACACGTACACCATTTTAGAAAACGTGGCTTGTAGAAAAGTTATCGTTGTTCATAATGATACCAAAGAGACAAGGATTAGAGGTCATATTTGCTGGGAAACAACCGATTGAGAAACAAGTACTTTTATATGCTGTTACAGAATCTGAGACGTGCAGTTTATTCATGAGTTTATCACCATTTTCGAGGTCTGTGACAGTTTGCAAAAAAATGGTTCAAATGGCTCTGAGCACTACGGGACTTAACATCTGAGGTCAACAGTCCCCCAGAACTTATAACTACTTAAACCTAATTAACCTAATGACATCACACACATCCATGCCCGAGGCAGGATTCGAACCTGCGACCGTAGCGGTCGCGGGGTTCCAGGGTGTAGCGCCTAGAACCGCTCGGCCACAGCGAGCGACAGTTTGCAATAATGTAGGTAGTGGATTCAATGTCTGTGTGTGTGTCGTTCTGCTCCACTCTCCCTGAAGTCCTCTTTTTATGTACTAACTGTGTTTGGAAACTGGAAAGCAAAAATCTTCGTATTTACATATCGACATCATGTGTTTGTATTTTTTGTCCATTTCCTTAAAGCTAATGTGCCTCCTTCATCACGCACAGATTCCCACACTACTAACAGATTCTTAATTTACGTTGAATCACAACGTAGTACAAAGATATTCCGGCGGTAATTGATGCCGCATAGTGAGGATTGCAATTGTCATTTACATTAGAAATTTATACGTAGCTGTTGCCAATAACAACAGAGGATATTTTACCCAACAAGTATGCTTTACATTTAATTTTTGCACTGTTCCGTTGTAAAAGAATTTTCACTTTATTGCTACAGATGTCAAATACTAGAGATGTGTCTCAAAAATTTAAAATATTTGTGAAGTTACCATAGTTATTACGTACAAGTTACCATCAGAGACAACGGTATCGTCAGGATGTCCCAGGGAAGTGTGACAGGACCGCTGTTGTTACCTATATACATAAATGATTTGGATGGCAGGGTGAGCAGCAATCTGGGGTTGTTTGCTGATAAGCCGCGTTTGCTAGCCGTGCGGTCTCAGGCGCCTTGTCACAGTTCGCGCGGCTTCTCCCATCGGAGGTTCGAATCCTCCCTCGGTCATGTGTGTGTGTGTGTGTGTGTGTGTGTGTGTGTGTGTGTGTGAGTGTGTTTGTGTGTGTGTGTGTTGTCCTTGGCATAAGTTAGTTTAAGTAGTGTTTAAGCATAGGGACCGATGACCTCAGCAGTTTGGTCCTATAGAACCTTACCACAAATTTTCAAATTTGTTTGCCGAACATGTCGTGGTGTATGGGAATGTGTCGAAGTTGAATGACTGTAGAAAGATACAAGACCACTTAGACAAAGTTTCTAGTTGGTGTGATGAATCGCAGCGAGCTATAAATGTGGAAAAATTTAAATTAATGCGGATGATTAGAAAGAACGAACCTGTAATGTTAGGATACAGTATTACTAGTGTCCAGCTTGACACAGTCAAGCCGTTTAAATATCTAGGGGTAACACTGCAAAGCGACAAGAGGTGGAAGGAACATGTGAGAACTGTGGTAGGGAAGGTCAATGGTCGACTTCGGTTTATTCGGAGCATCTTAAGAAACAGTGGTTCACCTGTAAAGGAGACCGCATATAGGGCGCTGGTGGGACCTATTCTTGAGTACTGCTCAAGTATTTGGGATCCGCACCAGGTCGGATTGAAGGAGGACATCGAAGCAATTCAGAGGAGGGCTGCTAAATTTGTTACCGGTAGGTTAGAACAAAACGTAAGTGTTATGGAGATGCTTCGGGAGCTCAAATGGAAATCGCTGGAGGGAAAGCGGCATTCTTTTCGGGAAACACTATTGAGAAAATTTAGAGAACCGGCATTTGAAGCTCACTGCCGAACGATTCTACTGCCGCCAACATACATCGCGCGTAAGGACGACGAAGATAAGGTACGAGAAATTGGGGCTCATACGGAGGCGTGCAGACAGTGATTTGTCCCTCGGTCTATTTTGCGAGTGGAACAGGAGGGGGAATGACAAGTAGTGGTACAACGTACCCTCCGAAACGCACCTTATGGTGGCTTGCGGAGTATTTATGTAGGCATACTCCCATTGCTACACAGATGTTTGATGTTTAGCTCAAAGTTGCTTGCAACGTTTCTCTGTAATGGGGTAAAAGAGTGATGCCCTTTGAAATCAACGTCGGGCTCGGTGAAGCTTCAAACAGCAGTGTCGACACATGCGAAAGAAAAGGGCAGAGCTCAGGAATTCATGTGAGATGTTAGGTGGGTTAACGATGCCACATTGGCACAAAATTTCATCCGAACTGCGCCCAACGCCACTGTGAACGTCTCCCGTGATGGGTAGGTCGTCGCAAATCACCCCTTCTCCCGAGGCCTCTACGATGGAGGTAGAACTTCCCACCTCCGAAATCTCGCGGTTCTCTGATGGTTGGCCTAGAAAAACATTTCAGACACACCGTCGCTTAGAATAGGCACGAAAAGGACTCAGGAGGTGGCACGGAGGAGTCAGTGAGACCAACCTTCTCTTCGGGCATTCGCGGCCGGAAACGACAGTTTGCATTACGTCGTGCAGCACAACGATATTCTTGACAACTGTTGACACTGCCGACACCCCTTGGACGAGTCAGCCCTTCTCTGGGCTGCAGCCCCATTGTACAAGCTATATGACCCTGTAACTTTCCCACAATATTTGTTTCCGTATGAAATATAGCCCAGTTTTATCTCCCACTCTACGAAAAGTCTACCTATTTCCAAAACTGTGTCCCCGCAAATTGTTATCCAACTTAAATTCGTATTCTAACCTTTGACTGAAAGCAAACTAGTTTATCTACGTGTAATAAAAATTTCCACTTTCCTCAATTCTTGACAACATTGTTGTACATGTCTCGAAAGCACAACAGCAAACAGCAAGCAGGCAGCAGCTAAACTATATTTCTATTTCTACATAAAATTACCAAACTATATTAAAACTGTTGACTATCACATGGTGCAATGTGGTAATGCGTAATGATAAAGAGTGGGATGGCGGTGTGTAGGTTTTCCCATGAAATGTCATTAAAAAGGTACGGCCAAAGTTTCAGGAAACATTCCTCACACACAAATAAAGAAAAGATGTTGTGTGGACATGTGTCCGCAAACGCTTAATTTCCATGTTAGAGCTCATTTTAGTTTCGTTCTTCCACCTACGCTCAATGGAGCACGTTATCATGATTTCATACGGGATACTGTACCTGTGCTGCTAGAACATGTGCCTTTACAAGTACGACACAACATGTGGTTCATGCACGACGGAGCTCCTGCACATTTCAGTCGAAGTGTTCTTACGCTTCTCAACAACAGATTCGGTGACCGATGGATTGGTAGAGGCGGACCAATTCTATGGCCTCCACGCTCTCTTGACCTCAACCCTCTTGACTTTCATTTATGGGGGCATTTGAAATCTCTTGTCTACGCAACCCCGGTACCAAATGTAGAGACTCTCCGTGCTCGTATTGTGGACGGCTGTGATACAGTACGCCATTCTCCAGGGCTGCATCAGCGCATCAAGGATTCCATGCGACGGAGGGTGGATGCATGCATCCTCGCTAACGGAGGACATTTTGAATATTTCCTGTAACAAAGTGGTACGTTCTCTTGCTGTGTGTTTTCGTTCCATGATTAATGTGATTTGAAGAGAAGTAATAAAATGAGCTCTAACATGGACAGTAAGCGTTTTCGGACACATGTCCACATAGCATATTTTCTTTCTTTGTGTGTGAGGAATGTTTCCTGAAAGTGTGGCCGTACCTTTTTGTAACACCCTGTATATTCAAAATTTAGATTTCTTTCGCTTTTCAATACATACATCGTATTCATCCTTGCTATCCTTTACAATAAATCATTCTCCATCTAACAGATATAATCATAAGTCAACACAGCACTACTAAATACGTCCATCACCTACCACAATTCAACTAAGAACGTATCAGACTGCGCAAAGACTGTGCCACAACAAGACCAAATATTGTTTAATACTGACGCAACTTGTCCTCTCTCTGAGACGCATATGGATAACATACAAAAAGCAAAATGACGTGTCCACTTTACATATACCGAATACAATTTTGTGTGAGGCTCATTTCAGATAGGAATTGGACGAGGAGAATATTCTAAATATGTTGCAAATACGAAGAGAAAAATCGCTGTACAGTAATATGAGTTAATGAACCGTAAGTAAAAATTTTTACAAAATTCAAGAATATATAAATTAAGTAAACAATAGAATTCTCACAGCTAGGTATCATGTTTCATGATGTCTATGAGAACGCTCCACACAGGGCTGTATTGCAAGTTTATTTGTCACATTTTGTATTGCAATAGTGTTGACGATCAACACGAAGGATAGGCAATCTTTTCGGCAGGCGGGGCGAATTTTTGAGAGGAGATTTCCTCGTTGGCCGCATTACAAATTTTTGTCTTGTGTACAAAAACAAGCAAGAAATATTAATTTATGTTTTAAAGGAAATAAAATAAATCTGAGGAAAGAACATTTCTTATACAATTTAACGAATACAATGTTCGTGGCAAGTTTTTTTTTTTTTTTTTTTTTTTTTTTGACTGGACTAAGTGAGTCATTGTTGATATCAACTGAAGTTGTTGCTACAAGCAATGAGTTTTCCAGTTGAACTTCAGTAATTCGTGCTCTCATTTGTGATTTGATGTAATTCATCCGACTAAAATGCTATTCAGACACGTTAGTGTTTCCGACTAATGAAATGTTTTTTAAAACATGTTTGTAAAACGCTGGATGTTTCTTCTTGTCCAAATAGGTTTTATAGAACTCTTCCAAACCAACCTGATTAAATTTCTCTTTTAATTGTGCATTACAGTGCATTTCGCAGCCTTCCATTTGTAAAAGCCCCGGTAGCGAACCCATTTCTGAGAAGAATGGCGTAGCAAACACAGAAAAAAAGCAGAGAATGTTTCTTAAAATCTTGAAATCGGTTTTTGGATTCGTATTTCAAGTCAGATATCAAAGAAGCGTATTTAATCTCTGCCTCTCGTGTGACATCCGGTTGCTTTGACAGTGCAGAAAGCGTGTGAAGTTTTTATTCGTAACTGCTGTTCCCAAAGCTCAAGTTTCATTTGGAATACGGAAATAAGATCATGCGTGACATTAGTCAGCTGATCTTATCCTTGGAGTCCAGTACTAACACCATTTAGGTGGCTGGTTACATTGACCGAGAACACAAAGTCGGAAAGCCATTCTTTATCCTCGAACTCCGCGAGTCTCTTTGACTTGCTTTCAAAGAATGATTGCATTTCTTGCTTCAATTCCAACACATTTTTCAACATTTTCCCACGGGTTAGCCATCCTACTTCTGTATATTACGAAATGTTATCATGCTCTGAATCCAAAGACTTTAGAAATTGTTGCAACTGACAACTGACGGCGATTCAATCCTTTCGACTTCATAGAGTTCACTGTTTTGACGACTACCTTCATGACATGGTCCATTTTGAGGGACTTGGCACATAAATTCTCTTGACGGATAATGTAATGAAAGTTTAACATCGACGTATTGCCAACTTTGCGAGCCTCGTCTCCAATCAGCTGAACTAAACCTTCATGTTTCCCAGCCATTGCTGGAGCACCATCCTTTGTTAGCTCCGATAGGGTGTAAAGTTTTAACGAAAAGCGACTTAGTGGCAATATAACTGCTTCCAGCAATGACTTCGTGGTAGCCTTAAGTGGATACAATGCCACAAATTCTTCCGTTTTATTAAAACAGGTATCAACACGTCTGACATAAATCTGACTTGGGCGGTATCCGCAATATCTATGCATACATCCAAGGTTAGAGAGTAAAATATGAACGCAGATGTACGGTTTTTTAAATTATCTTCAATTTGTCTTCCAGTGTCGTCCACTACCCAAGTAATAGTTTGACGAGATAGGTTTATTTTTGAGAAATTCTTTTTCTTTCCTGGGCACACAATTTCAACGACGGTATCTAAGCATTGCTTGACAATTTCGCCATCTGAATGTGGCTTTGAGTTTTTTTGCCAATATCAGAGCTACTGCATAACTCGCTTTTACGTAGCATCTTGACTCTGAATTCGCCCTTGTAAATATCTGCTGTTGAGCAGAAAGTTTCCTTTGTTAAGTCGTTTACCATACATTGTCGAAATTGTGCCTTATACTTATAAAAAATAATTGCATGTTTAGTCTCGTAATGCCGTTTGATCTCATGTTCTTTTGGAACCGAGATTCATTGCGTATCAGACATGTGGGTTTTGTTTTATATTCCACAAAAAATATTTAACAGTCCACTTGTCTTGAAAAGTTCTCAGCTCTTCTGTAAGTTTATTCTTCTTAGGTCCTATTTGTGTACTAGTTTACGCCATACCAAGTTTACGTCTTGAACTGAAACAGACTTTTTTTTACCACAAGTCGGAAACTGACAAATAGCACACGGTAACCTGAGTTTTGTAAGTTTTTATAAATATGGTACGTAAAGTTCAGAATCAAATATCAGTTACGTAAAGTACTTCAATGCAGGTCTCAAAAACTCCCTATAAAATCTACCTTAAAATACCGCGAAGTTGTTGAACTTTGTAAAGCAAGTTGACTGTTTTGATTTTCCGTGTGTCTCTGTGGTAGGGTGCCCAACTGTCACATGGGTGGCCTTCGATTCCCAGTTGTGGTAAATTTTTAAACAAAGGTTATTGTTCGACCCATATATGTATATATATGGGTCGAACAATAATATATATATACTACGCACATATGTTTAAAAATACAGCTTATGGGGGAATCCAACCCTTGCCCTTGCCCTCCAAATGGGAGGCTAGCATCGTACCACAGAGCTACACTGTTCGTCAAATTATCGGTCTTTTATTTGAGTATTATAGGAGATCTTCATAGTTGGGCACTTGGGAACCATCATAGCCTGTTCTCTCAATAATTTATGAGAGTACTACTCAATTGCTTTAGGGAATTGATATTTTAGTTTAGAACCTAATGTATCAACGTCATTTATCATAAATATAAAAAATAACATATTCTTCACTTAACCTAGCAGCCTTAATTCAAAATTTCGACCCCATTCCTATTTTTTAATGACTGTTTCTTAAAAATATTCTTCATTTCAACTCGACAACATTATTAGTTGCTGTAAATAAGAGAGAAAGACAGATGGAAGAAGTTGCGCTAGGAGGGTCCCTTTTTTTACCTTTGTAACGCAGAATCTTTAAATGTCATCAGTAAAAACACATTACTACAATAAGGAATTTTTTATTTTGTACTGCTAAAATTAAAAGAAGGTACTGAGGCAGAAAACACTGCTAATGTCGATTGGTGTAATTGCTCGCCATAACTAAATACATAAAATAGGTGTAAGCCTACTGAAATTAAAGACAAGCATCACATATTAATTGTAAGAAGATAGAAGCTAGTTTTACTTACCTGAAGTGATGATAGGTCTACCGCAATCGTATGTGCACCCCGTAAACACGTGAAGGGACGTAACTTTACGGCCGGTAGTGTTGTGAGTTTGCAGTAAAACTAAATATGAAATGTATTGGCTATGGCTCTTACTCCTCTCACTAGCGCAGCGCAAAAAACATATCCGATTCCACAATCCATACTACTGCTGGTTGATGGTTGCATATCGCCAAGGCGAATTATATTTTCTTCCAGATGGCTCGCAGGATTCTCAAAAAAAAATTCAACATAGTTTTTTTTTTTTTTTTTTTCGAACAGGAATATAGACGAAAATCTAACGATTGTTGAATGAATGAACTGAGATATACCTATTGTAATTGGATATGGTACGAAAGACACTTGATGGAGTTCTCTTTTGGGGTTCCTACGCGAAAAAAAAACTGTTATTGACAAAGCCAGTAATGTAATTAACTTTTCAAGTAGCCAGGTAAAGCGATGTTCAAACCTCGAATAAAGACAGCTGACAAGATGTTGAGGCCAAAAAGTAATTCACGAAACTAGTAGCACCCAGCAAAACATAGGAACGTAGTATATTTACCACAGTCTAGATGCAAATCTGTTTGCCAAAAACTTAGACATAAGTCCACCAAACATAAAACTTGCACATCATAGAAATTTTGCAAAAGTTCTTCTTGTGTTTGTGGTCCATCCGTTTCTGTTGAAATAATAGTGTTAACTAAATACAAATCGAATCGAACCATCTTTCTTCTTAACAATATGCAATGGGCGGTTATATGAACTGGCTGCAGGTTGTATGATTCCTTGTTCTAGCAGAGACTGAATTTCTATCTTCACTTTTTCTCTGTAGCAATCTGAAATGATGTGTGATTTAACGAAAATCTTAATGTGCTCTTTGATCGGGAATTTATACTGAAAACAGTTAATAGTTACTGAACAATGCGTAAAAATGTGTGCGCAAAATGACAAGAAGATCCTTTCTGTCAGTTTCTGTACATTGCTCTGCTCTATCCACTTTTTCCTGAATGACACTCTGTTCATCGATTTCCTGATCCATTTCATGGTAAAAAGTATATGGACAATTTGTGTCATTCCGAAAGTACTCTCATGGAAAAACATAAACAATTTATTTCTTCTTCTTGTTTTGAGATAGAATGTTGATGAAACTGAGTTACCCTCCATTTGCATTCCTACATCAGCGTCATTGAAATTCATCATGGCTTTATATTTACTTAGAAAATCTAATTATAATATTATTTTAGTGGAGAAGAGAGGAGCAGAATCGCTCCTTGTATTTTAATCTTACATAACCTGTAAAGTCGGACAGTCTATTGTCGTCATACATTTGCGGAACGTAGTATCACTGACCACAGAAATAGGGCTACCAGTATTAAGTACAGCGGAAAGAGTAGTGTTGCCTAGTGAAATGTTTATTATTTGATCTACTACAAAGGTTTGTTTGTCATCACTCTGTTCCAGTAAAGTGTCCCTAATGTCTTCAAAACGCACAATGCTCAAAGTTTCGGCAGAGGTATGTTTTGTGTGGTCGACAGTCGCTAGTCGCTGTCTTGTACTGCTTCCTCGTCGTTGATTATCTCGTGTATTTGGAGATCTAACTTCAGTGATTTCTATCTGTCGCCCTGGGCTTGCCCTTCCAGAATTTTGCCACTGTGAATTATGATGCTGATTACTGTGGCTGTGTTGGCTGCTATTTGCATAACTGTTGTTATGCCTTGTGTTTTGTGGACCTGATGTACCTGAATTGTGCCCATGAGAATTTGCGTCTGAGTTAGAGTATTCTCTGTGATTATTTTGATTGTTATGTTGACTGTAACTATACCTATTGCCATTACCGTAATTCATGTGATGTCTGTTCTGTTATTATGATCATAGTCAGAGCTCCGGCAATTACCCCTATCACAACAATCATTAGTCAACTGCGAGAATTGTGCGTCGCCGGCCGGAGTGGCCGAGCGGTTCTAGGCGCTACAGTCTGGAACCGCGCGACCGCTACGGTCGCAGGTTCGAATCCTGCCTCGGGCATGGATGTGTGTGATGTCCTTAGGTTAGTTAGGTTTAAGTAGTTCTAAGTTCTAGGGGACTGATCACCACAGCAGTTAAGTCCCATAGTGCTCAGAGCCAATTGTGCGTCATATGGACGATGCCGGCTATCTCGTCTGTAATTGTTTCTGCGGTTGTGTTCGTTATACGAGTTCCCATAGTTTTTGTTTTCACTTGGTGCAGAAGCGTCTTGCGTATTGTGGTTGTTATTGTGTCTTTTCGTTAAACAGTCGTCACTGTCCAAATCCAGTTCCTACAGTAATGTTTGAAATGCTTCTAAATCATCTATACATCTGCTGTACAAAATTACGTGCCTCAAATGTGTAGGTAACTACGTTAAACAAATGCGAATTGGCTCTGAAGGAATGACGGGTTTGATACGTACTGATTTCTGCGTTCAATGTTTTCAAAGTATTTCGCTGGGCTAGAGACGTCAGACTGTTCAAAGTTTCATTACATTATAATGGTATCTGGGCATGTGGTACTGTTCTGTAAAATCGCCCAAACGCAATAAAGTTGTATGGTCACCAAAGATTTCTGAATATGAATGTCAACGGTCAGGTTCGCCCTTTACATCCTCGCGGTTAAGCTTTCCTTCAGAACGCTAGACTTTTTCATCTTATTTTCCTGATTATTTTCTCCTGGTTCTCGTCAAAATTTATTAATGACTGGTATTCTGTTGTCTCTGAAAACTACTCATTCATTTCCGTGTCCGGTCAGCATTTCCAAAAAATAGCAACTGCGATAGCTTTGTCATTTCCTTCGTAAACATCTTGTATTGTGCACGGGTAGTCCAGGAGGGGGCATACAAGTAGGTGGCTTGAATCTTCTTCAGTTGCAAGAGGTGTCTGCACTCGCTGGAAGGATGGACCTCCATACAGAGTATTGCAGGTTTGCGCCAGAAGCTAGTTCTTCTTTTGGCAAGACGTCTACGAGCGGTGGACTCTTCCATGTTGCAAGACGAATTGCCTCTGGTGCTCCCTCCAGTGGCGTAGTCCCAGTAAGGAAACTCTTGCAGGATTTAAGGAGGGATCTTGCTGCCTGATGACCATACAGAGGATGTCGGCGGTCATTCTCCTGCTTTGTTCTCATTGTCTGCAGCAGTGGCCCTCCGGATGTTGGGTGGGGCTGTTCCAACAATCGTATACAATTTATGCGCTGGTGTTGGCTTCAAGCATCCTGCAGTATCGTTGACCGCAATTTCGACTTGCTTAGCATGAGCTGAAGCATTCCACACAGGAGCATCATACTCAGCGACTGACACAAAAAGTCCTTAGGAGGCGCGGGTTTGCTCCCCAGCTGCTGCCAATCAGCTTCTCAAGCATCCCATTGCGAGCAATGACTTTCTGTTTCACGCTCAGACATTGCTGCCTGTACGTTAGAGCCCTGTCCAGTGTGACACCTGGGTAGGCTGACGTTGGGCAATGCTTCAGTTGCTCTCCTCGCCATCTGATGTCCAGCTTTTTCTGCGCTTCCCTGTTTCGTAAGTGGAAGGCGCTCGTTTGAGTTTTACTGGGATTGGGATTCGGATGGTTGGCATCATTGTACTTGGAGAGTTCATCCACTGCTAGTTTTCCCTCTAATTCTTTAGAGGTCGGCACCTGAGCTGCTGCGTCATCGGCATGGATGAAGAGCCCGGTACTTGCTGCTATTAGCTGATCATTTGTGTAGATGCAGTACAGTGCTGGAGCAAGCACACTACCTTGGGAGAGACCGTTCTTCTAAGTTCGCCATCTACTCTTCTTACCCTGTAGTGAAACTTGGAATCTTCTTTTCTAAAGGAAGGTGTTAATAAAGGATGTTTGTTGGTAGTCCTTAGTAAGGTCATACACTTTCTTTAACAGTTTCCTATGATTCACAGTGTCGTATGCAGGTGTTACATCAACAAAACCGTCTCCTCACCACGCTCAAAACTGTCCTCGATCTGCTGGGTTAGATTCAACATCTGACTACAACATGATTTGCCAGCACGAAAGCCTGCTTGTTGTGGGGTAAACTTCACTTAGAGGGTGGCACTGATTCGGTTAAATACCAGCCGTTCTAATATCTTGAAGGCGTGGCATAAAAGGGAGACAGGTGGAAAATTTTTTGGATCGTTTCATTCCTTCCCAGGCTTAAGTATTGCAGTGACTCGAGGCTTCTGCCACATTTTCGGGATGTATAGCTTGGCGACACATGTGTTCATGAGGTCCATCGTTTTACAGCGGAAGTTCGTTATCTGTTCAACTCCAAGGCCATCGACACCTGCAACCTTATGGCTTTCCAAACTGGAGACGGCAGCTTCGAGTTCAGCCATGGAGAAAATATCCCTAACAAAATAATGCTCTGTTTCTGGGTCGCGCTGAAGAGCTTCTTTGGGCGTCCTTCCTTTTATTTTGCCGTTTTGCAGGAGCTGGGTTGCCACTTTATCAGGAGTCACACTCGTAAAATGGTCTTGTGATTTTACAGGGTTGCCACTCAGGTTTTTAAGCAGTTTCCAGGCTTGTCTAATGTTCAGCTTCATGTCGAGGTTCTCTACCAGGTTACTCCACTTGGTCTTGCGAGTTGCTGAGATGCCTTGCAGCAATATTTCACCAGCTGGGATCGTTTCTTCTGAAAATGGATCCTCTTCATAGAGAGCTTGGTATTTTGCTTACAACAGTTTGTCGCCACTGGACATGCCTGGTACATACTGAGTTCTGCATCCTCTCGGAATAATTTTCCACGAAACTTGTTGGACGCACTTGATGAAGGTTTCATACATTTCAGGTTGCGGCGGAATGTTTATCACTTTTGAGTCAAGCTCTTCACTGAGCTTCTGCCAGTCAGCCTTCTTGAAGTTAAACCTCCTCTTGCAGGTGGTACTGAAGGATTCACAGTGCATGTGACAGGTTTATGTTGGTTCCAGGGGATGGGCACTCCTACAGTCTTCATACACTGTACAGCTACCTTTGAACAAAACAGAGATGTTGTGTAGGTTGTACCCTCTTTTTCACCTGCCACTGTTAAAAGAAGGTGGGAGCTTCGGATCATGGATCAGATGTAGATCACGAGCCTCAGCCCATGCTTCTAGACTTGTTCCGTTTGTGTCGGTGTCTGGGCATCCCAATGACGTGCTTCTGCAATTGAAATCGCCTATGACAAAGTTCACGTCCTGATCGTTGAAGTTGGCTGGTGTTTTAATGCCGAAATTGGCATCGGGTGGTTTGTAGACCGATGTCACGAAGAAGAATGGGGTTCGCACTGTGAGTTCGATGTTGTTGTCTTCAGTCAGTGAGGCTGATGTGATATTCACGTTAGGTTTGCCAAAGATGGCATTGCAGTATTTGTCGTGAGGCCTTTCCAGTATTAATTCCATACCAGCGATTCTTGGGCGGTTTTTAGTATTTCCTCTGTGTGTTTCCTGGATTAACAGCATCTCACATTTATGTTTTTGACATAAATTTGCTACTAAAACTTCTTTCTCTCGGGAAACTCTCTCGATGTTTGTGTAAATAAAAACAAATGGTCTTGAGAAAGACTGGTCGGAATACAGTCCATTTGAATCGAGACCGGTTGTGAAAGCATCTGCCGTCAGCGCACTTTGTAGCGTCTTCTGACGTTGCCCAGGGTACACCCGATTTCTACTCATTTCTTGTTATTCTCTTATTGCAATGTTCGTGGAGGTTCTTTTCATGTATCCCTCAGAACTACTGGCATTGTGTAATTTGAATGTCTAAAACAAAGATTGACAAATTTGCCATTTTCGTTGTCAGGCCATAGACTTTTTCATTAATTGTGCTTAACTATTTTTTTTTTGTTCTTCAGAATTTAATATCAAATTTTCCACTTGTTCGCCAATGTCTTTTACTGATATGTTAAGCTGTTCGTTCTGTTCTTTTATCTGTGAAATTATCGCACTTGGAACTACAGTACTGATTTTAGCTAACATTTCGACCTTGTCATTACGCTGGTTAGTTTTCATGCTTACATGTTGTGTTTCAAGGTCACGTAATCTAGTTGCAAAACTTAATTATTGGTTGAAGCTCATTTTTAATTTCTTCCCTAATCTCAACTAATAAATTTTGTATTTTTAATTTAAGTTCTTGTCGTTATTTCTGTTATTTTCCTGCGATATTTTTTATTTCTTCCGTAAGCGATTTACTATTCCCTACCTGTGATTTCCTATGCATTCCTGTGGTTTTTTAATTTCTTTCCTAAATGATATGCTATTTTCTTCCTGTGATTTCCTATTCTTATTCTGCGATTTCCTATTTTCATTTTGCGTTTCTCTAAGCACTGACGAACTGAGTCTAGAAAATTTGTCTGATTCGTTAAGTATGGTTCTACCTGTACATAATTGTTCACTGAAGGTTATGGGTGTTGTGTTCGTTCGAAATGCAATGACACAAAACCTGACTGGTGTATCTGTTATGAATGGTATAATTTGTATCGACCTTTGTAATTTTTCGCTAGACTGTGGCGACTTACGCCGACCGACTCAACTTTGGAATTTACGTTTTACTTACCCATCGTTAGTTCTGTTTCAATATTGCTCGCTAAATAAGTTAATAATTGTCGGTCCGCGTAATTTCCTGCACTCTCATGTAAAGTATTGGTAGTTGCTAATTGCTCAGGGTGGTTTATCTCATCCTCAATCGAATCGTTGTTACGCGACACCCTCTGTTGTCTTGTGATACGACGGATTTTCATATTTTTTACTGTTGTACCAAACATGATAAAATTCTATTTATTAGAAAAACAGACTTGCCACAATGACCAAACAAACAAAAATTGTACTATCGTGCAAGAAAATACTCAACAATGAATGAGATCCACACAGAACCTGTGCTATTATCCCAAAAGTTTCCGTAATAAAGTAATCGATAATTGTCACACGACACAGAATTTCCCAAATTGAACACAAAATCCTAATTGGTGCACCAAAAACGTTTTGCAAAGATTTGGCTCAGCACTAATTGCTATTCTGTACTGCGACACACTCTTTCAGCTGTTTGGTACCTTGGTGAACTTTTTGTGACTTGTGTTTGTTGTAGTGTCTATTTTCTTGTTTATAATGATGAATGACCATTTTTCTGGTTTGTATATAGCTACATGCACGCAAAATTTAACTTCCATTGAATTCTGTGAAAGTAACCCGCCTTTTCTTGTGTAAGAGATAAACTTTAAATATATATGAATCGATGTCGTAACAATATTGTCCATCAAGCTAGGTGGCTAGGAAATTTTCGAGGTGAAGATGGATCTCATGACCCGCGAGGTGTGACATGCACAGACAATATACTTAGTACAACAATAAGTAAAAGGAGATACAGGATATAAGTGCCATCCTAATGATGACTTTTTTTTACTTTTCAGTTTTATTCTTTTTGCGATGGCATAGGATAAGATTCTTTTGTATACATTTTTCTAGTAACGTATGTGACACGGCAGACTAATTTTCTTCTTGCATTTACATGTGATGTAACATAATAACTTTGATCGCTTTAGGTTAAGGAATTTTCAGGTTGTGTTTGCATCTTACATTTATGTTATAGATTTAGTTTCTTTATAACGCATACTCTCTGTATAAATTGTTACTGTATGATATGGTACCGTCAGTATAATAATTGCAACGATAAAGTAAAGAGAAAAAGGTACAATGCATACATGAGCAAAGCAAAGGTTACAAGGAAGAATTTGAGAAGAAATGATTTGGTAGGGTAAATATCAGATGAAATATGATTAGGTAGGGCAAATATGAGAAACGGTTAGGCAGGACAAAAACGACAAATGGTTAGGTAGGACAGTTGAGCTGAATAATACGAACTTATAAAAATATATGAAATATATGACTGGAGCAAAAAGACAAATTAAGCGCTTGTATTTGTTGGAAGCTGATGAAATTATGGGTTAAACGATTAAGAGGTGCACAAACTAAAGGATGAAATATAATTATATAAGATGCTAGTTACTGACATCATTAGGTATAATACAAGATTGACATTTGACTGACTGCATAAAGTGTCCTTTGATGTGAAACTTGGTTACTCCCTAACCCATGTTTTCCTGATTGTATATATGTGACACTATCCTCATGTGCTTTCTTGTGTGTGGTCACTATCCTTATGTGTCTCTTTCTAGATTACTCCATGTACTTTTTGTCTGTTTCACTGATGTCCACACATACATACTTATTTGAATAGATTTAGAATTTTCTGTAGATCATTCTGTACACACATAATAGTTCCTTCTTATCAAGCCTACTGCTGTACACTATTTCACACGAGTTACTTGTCTGATGTTTCTGTAATTCATTATTGTAAAACCATGATATCATTTTTCTTACTTTTTTTATACACATAGAAATCTTTTGTTACCATTGCATTACAAGTGCAGTCCATATGTTCAGATGTCAAAATATTATTATTCCTATCTTAATATAGGTAATTGTACATTGTAAATTTGTAACCCCGTCCTTTCTAATCGGCCTAGTGGATTTTGTTTTTTGCATTTTGCATTTTCGGTGTTACAAATATAACAAATTGTAACTGACTGACCATTCGCCACAAATGATTGAGACTTGCAAGGGCAGAAGAAATATGTCTGCCGAATACATACTGAAATATTCTCTGTACATACAAGCTGCAACTGACTTTTATAAGGAACTCATCAATACTAGAAGATGGTTTTGGAGTTATCACTGGATCTAGTCTGCTTCAAGTATATGCTACTGTGTATTTTACTGTTTGTCCATGTGTGAGGTTGTCAGCTGAGAAATGTGCTTAGTCTCAATGAGTCTGCTTCCACATACTTGTCATAACAGTGACATCACTGCAATGAGCTAAGGAAAGTTTGGTCGTTTGTGACAAGGTCATTCTTCTACCCACTTTGATCGTGCAAATTACTAGTGCCATATATCACTGTGCTTCATAAATGTACACTTCGTGTGATATAGACACTCTAACCTACTTCCTGTGAAAAACAGTGTAGATCACTTACTACAATACAAACGGTGACATGTAAACTTTCAAAATAGCTTTGTGGGGAACGTTCTAATGGACATCATGAAACTTGGTAACCTATCTGTCGTGAATTCGATTCGTTAAGTCATTCACATGTTCCTGAATTTCGTAAACATCTTTTTAAACATCTTTTACTTATAGTTTTTTAACTCATATTTCTTAAAAAGATTGATCTCTTTATGTATGCAATATATTTTGTTTGTTCCTGTCCATAACGTTTAGAATATTGTTCTCGTCCCATTCGTATGAGAAATGACCCTCGTACAAATTCTACTCGGGAAATGTGGAGGATATGTAAAGTGAACATTTCATTTTGATTTTTGTCAGTTAGCGATGTGAGTGTCAGAGACAGAGCAAGTTACCTTAGTGCAGTCTGACACATTCTTAGTTGGAAAAGTGATGGGCGATACGCGTATTCAGTAGTGCTTTGCTTGTGATTGTATCTGCTAAACGAAGAAAGATTTATTCTAAAGGACGAGAAGGATGAATATGATATATATATTGAAAGGAGAAAAGAACATAAATTTTGAATAATGTTATTATTTTTGAAGAGAAGAAGCTTTAAGTAAGAGTGCAGTGCTGCACAACTATTTAACTTGCTCAGAACTGAGAGGAAGCCCACGCCACTTCCCTGAGTCATGCACCGTGGCCAACTGATTAAGCAGTTTGGTTTTTATAGAAATTAATTGTCTGTTATCATTTTCAAATCATTCATAGTACTGTCCAGACCAATGTTAAGCCTGAAGATCACGCTAAGTTTTACTTCGTCTCTTTGAATACATACTTGACGCTGAAGTCGTTGTCTTGAAATATCATGTCACAGGAATAGTTACCCTCCCCATCCCACTGCTTAAAGGTTTATAATTACGGATTACCACATTGCATCACGTGGTATGCAATAGCTTGAATATTTATGTAGGAATAGAAATCTAGCTTAGCCGCCGCCTGCTTGCCGTTTGTTGTTGTGCTTTCGAGAAAACTGCAACAATATTGTCAAGACGAGAGATACGTGGAAATGAGAGATCAGTGCCAGATAATTGTTTCACTACAATTGTGCATTTAATATAAAGACAAGTTATATTCAGGTTAGTTACAGTTTAATTCAAATTAAGTTCTGTTTAGTCAAAGGTTAGCGGATGGGTTTAAGATGGATAATAGTTTATGGGCACGTAGTTATGGTACAACGTAGAACTTTTTGTAGGATAGGAGAAAAAGTTGAACTAAATTTCATACAGAAACATGTGGTGCGGGGCTTACAACATGTTGGAGTGTTGTTGCATACTTTCTCCGCACGTCCATCTTCTTGTCGATACTGAGATATCAGCTGTTACTTTATCTTACATGTAGTAAGAACAACATCATCAACTGTATGTGTTAGTTTTATTCATACGAAGCCAGTATAAAAAAATGTACTGTAACACCGAAATCGGTTGGGTATGAATAAAATCAGCTGACGGGGTTATCCTTAATATATAGGGTTGTCCAAAAAAGACGATAGCACTTATATGGGATTGGCTTTAATTTTATTTATTTTTATTACTGAGTGTTATTTTATATTTACGTCGGGTGTCTCAGAAGAACGCTGTTTCTGTTTAATAAAAAACATATAGTTTATTGGAAAATTGCTAGCATTACTATATCAGTATGAAACACACAGACTGTAACTAAACATGAAGCAAGATATTAAGCAAATGTCTTCCACGGTCTCGTATGTACACATCCATTCGGCGGACAAAGTTTTCGACGACTCCATAGCAAAGTTCCGTTTGAATTTTCCCATTAACAGGTCTAAAGTCTGCCTTCAGTTGACGGATGGTTTCTGAATTCTTCACATAACACAATATCTGACATAGGTCAGATGGTGTCAAATCACACGTCATCGATGGTCAATTCTGATCGCCATTGCGAGAGATGAGACGAGAAGGAAATCCTTCTCTCGGCGACCTAGTTGCTTCAACGCCACTGTGGCAGGCTGCCACGTCCTTTTGGAACCACATATGTTGCACATTCAGTTCTTGCAATTGCTTGTTGTCATGTAGTAGTAAAGCTCACCAGTCACTCAATGTCACTGCTTTTCCAGTCTCTTCAAAAAAGCATGGCCCAGTTAGACCGTCAGCACACAACTCGTACCAAACAGTGACTCGTTCTGGATAAAGCCACTTCTCACGAACCATCCGAGGTTTCTCTATGCCCCAAACTCATATGACCATTAAGCTGTAAGTGTGCCTCGTCACTTAAGATTATTTTCTTATGAAAGTCACTATCGAATTCTTGTTCTGTGAATACCCAATCGGCAAATGTTCGACGTCTCAAATGATCCAATGTAAACGCAGATTTTTGTTGAAATTCTAATTAAACTGCTTCTCGGAATCGTTAACTGTTGAGAACATCGGCGAATTGACTTCACTGGACTCGTAGCAACGCGCTGACTGTCGAGAGCGACATTCTGTAGCGATCTACATGAACAGGGACGTCCAGGTGATCTGACGTTCTCTGTCGACCTCTTCCATCAAATTTCCTTACCAGTCTCTGCAATGTTGGCACATTAGGCGCATTTTGCCTACCAGAATATAGATGATCTGATCCATCGTGTATGGCTCCATTTTACCAGACAACAATACGCACAAATGCCAGTTGACAATGACAGTCGGTAATCGCAGTATCAACAGATGCCATCCGCTTAAATTTAAAGTCCTGCAACCTAATAAACTGAAAGAGGTACTCAGTTTGAAAACTGCGTCCTTCATGGGACAGCCTTTATTTCCATTCTTATTTCACTTTATTTAATTTATTTTAATATAAAAGCACGCACCAAGCACGCAAACCCAGACCTGCTTGGTTCTCAATGCATGTCCAAAGACTTTTCACGATACAGGCCGCATCTTGTCCATACCTTTCCGTAGGTTTGGAGCAGACAATTTGTGTTATGAATTCTTTAAGGTCATTAATGTCAGTGGGTCTTGTAGCATACACACGTTCTATAACCATTCTCTACAACCAGAAATCGCATGTATACAAATCGGATGATCTTGGTGGCCGCGCCAAAGATCCGCCTCTTCAAGTCCAGCGCCTGCCAAATGTTCCATCTGGGTAATGCTGAACATTTAACGAATAATGTGGTGGTGTTGCATCATGCTGGAAGTAACTCGACGTTGCAGTACATAGGGGAAGACTATTGGCCGAAAATTCTGCAACATATCTAGTTAAGAATGTCCCACTACAGTCTTATATTATTAAAAAAACAAAAAAATATGCTATGCTCTTTACAATGGCCTGCAGAGTAAATATGGAGATGCAGATGTAAAAATTATGTGAATCTGTGGTGTCTGTTCTTTCGGGAACGTGCGAAAGCACAGACACCACGCTGAATCCGCAGCTACGGCACATATTATGTAAACTGAAGATGGAGAGGGAAGAAAGGAAAGGAAAGGGAAGGAAGTGCTGATGTCAACCGCATCTAGACTTTATTATGCGGAGTCAGCAGCGACGAGTGAAAATTCGTCCTGTACCGAGATCCAAACCTGGGATCTCCTGCTTACTGGGTTGTTGCGTTGTTGTTGTTGTGCTCTTCAGTCCTGAGACTGGTTTGATTCAGCTCTCCATGCTACTCTATCCTGTGCAAGCTTCTTCAACTCCCAGTACCTACTGCAGCCTACATCCTTCTGAAGCGGCTTAGTGTCTCTATCTCTTGGTCTCCCTCTTCGATTTCTACCCTCCAAACCGCCCTCAAATGCTAAATTTGTGATCCCTTCATGCGTCAGAATATTTCCTACGTACCGATCCCTTCTTCTGGTCAAGTTGTGCCACAAGCTCCTCTTCTCCCCAATTCTATTCAGTACCTCCTCGTTAGTTACGTGACCTACCCACCTAATCTTCAGCATTCTTCTGTAGCACCACATTTCGAATGCTTCTATTCTCTTCTTGTCTAAACTATTTATCGTCCATGTTTCACTTCCATACATGGCTACACTCCATACAAATACTTTCAGAAACGACTTCCTGACACTTAAATCAATGATGATGATGAGCGTTTGGCGTCATTGGCCGGGAGGCCCCTCGCGGGGCAGGTCCGGCCGCCATATCGCAGGTCTTATTACATTCGGCGCCACATTGGGCGACCTGCACGCCGGATGGGGATGAAATGATGATGAACACAACACAACACCCAGTCCCTGAGCGGAGAAAATCTCCGACCCAGCCGGGAATCGAACCCGGGCCCAGAGGACGGCAATCCGTCACGCTGACCACTCAGCTACTGGGGCGGACACTTAAATCAATACTCGATGTTAACAAATTTCTCTTCTTCAGAAACGCTTTCCTTGCCATTGTATATCCTCTCTACTTCGACAATCATCAGTTATTTTGCTCCCCAAATAGCAAAACTCCTTTACTCCTTTAAGTGTCTCATTTCCTAATCTAATCCCCTCAGCATCACCCGATTTAATTTGACTACATTCCATTATCCTCGTTTTGCTTTTGTTGATGTTCATCTTATATCCTCCTTTCAAGACACTGTCCATTCCGTTCAACTGCTCTTCCAAGCCCTTTGCTGTCTCTGACAGAATTACAATGTCATCGGCGAACCTCAAAGTTGTTACGTTAACCACTGAGTTTATAGCAACTGCTCTGACCACGGCGGTACGCCCCCCGGCCGACTCACATTCCCTCCTGGCGCCACCTACCCGCAGTCCCAGTCCTGTGTCCGCACAGTGTGGACGCACAGTTACGTCCAGGCTCCTGTGGGAATCTCGACATAGCCGGCGGATTACGGCGCACCCTCCCGTTAGCAGCAGTGTGGACAGGTGACGCCAAGTGCGAACGTGAGTCGGCCGGTGGGCGTACCGCGGTGGTCAGAGCAGTTGCTATAAACCCCGTATCTGTGTAGCACAGTGCTTAATGCAACTGCCTAGTGACCAGGAGATGCTAGGTTCGAGTCCCGGTCCGGGACACAATTTCTCCCCCTTACACCTTCAGTTTTCGTAAGATGTAGAAATGTTTCGACCCACAACTACCCCCGCCAAAGTGGAGGGAGAGGCATCAAATGATGAACTAACAAAAGAGAAAAAATAAATGCCACCGGTTGGAGTGACGCGACTGCGTGACGTAGCCTTGGCCTGGCCGTTAATAGCGACGGTGAATGTGTTTCCCTCTGGTGATTACGTCGTCGCCTCCTGCTACCAGCAGAGGCAGCAGGCAGGAAGACGGATAGCCGGGCCCGTCCCGCGCTGTTTGCTGACACCTGGCCCCGAGCTGCTGCCCCGTCCTTCTGTTTGCGCAGCCACCACCCACCCACCCCGCCCGCCTGCCCCGACACTCGAGCCACGCCACGTGACGTCTGCGTACCGCTCAGCTCTTCCGCTGGCCGCGCTACGTGGCACTGTGTCAGCACAGCGTCATCACGGCACGTTCCGTCACTGTCGTCGTCTCTCTTACTAAACGGCTGAAAAGGTCACTCGGTCACCCGGTCCCCTTTCCATGTGGCCTATCTGACGGATTCCAGGAGGAACACAAGTCTGATTTTCAATACTTCGTACAGTTACACGATTATTTGGAAAAACAGAAACATCATGAGCGTGATGTGTGACCACAATGAAATTTATTCCACTGATTAGGGACATGACACTGCACAAACGTTTAGCATTAGAGACTGTGCAAATTCAGTAGAGTACAGCACCGCCACGTCCTGCAGTCAGAGCCGATAGAGGTCGTGGCAGGGAATCAAATGCTGCCGGGGAAAGTTCTACCACGTGATCTGTAAGCACATCCACAAAGCGTCAACTGTAGCTGGGGGAGGATCTCAATGAACACGTCGCCGGCCGCCCTCCCATTTCACGTGCCCATTTCAGTCGTAGACGGCGATGTCGTGGTGTTGACATTGGCACATGCATGGGTCGTCGGTTGCAGGGGCCTATTGTTAGGAGTGTTCGGTGCACAGCGTGTTCAGACACACTTGTAATCTGCGCAGCATTAAAATCTGATGTTAGTTCGGCCTGTTTTACCAGTCTGCCCAGCCTACGACATTCGACATTTGTAACGAGTGGCCACCCAACGTTACGAGATCTGGACGTGGTTTTACCTTAGTTTCACCACGTGTTGAAGGATACACGCAGATCTGCCAGAACATAATGACCCCCGACCTACTGCCGCTATAAACCCATCCAGGCAATTTCAACATCACCTGTCGAGGAATGGCTGCTAGTCAGGTACACGCTATTGACCACAACACTCTTCGAACATCCGACAAGTTGTGCAGTTTCCAAAACACTCGTGCCGAGCCTCCGGGCCATCACAATCTTCCTCAGTGAAACTCACGTACATTGCACGCCTTTCCCGTTCTACATACGGACAGGACGCTCACTGGCACTGGCATACATACACCGCGCGTGTACCTGACTAGCAGCCATTCCTCGACAGGTGATGTTGAAATTGCCTGGACGGGTTTATAGCGGCAGTAGGTCGGTAGTCATTATGTTCTGGCAGATCTGTGTGTATCCATCAACATGTAAATCTTACGGTAATGGCTTAATGCAATATGTTAACTATTAACTTCAGAAATTGTATATATATCTTTTCAGGCAGCGATACTCATGATGCGCAAATTACCTGTACTATAAAGTTACTAGTCCGACCGACCGCCGTGTCGTTCTCTGCCATTCGCGTAATTGGATGCGATGTGGAGGGTCACGTGATCAGCACTTCGCTCTTCCGGTCGTTGTCGTATTTCTTGACTTTGAAACCGCTACTAATTGGTGGGGTAGCTTCCCAGTTGGCCTCAAGAGCCCGAGTACTCTCCGTACCAGTCGTCCAACCGAGGAAAGATCCACGGCAGCACCGGGAATCGAACCCGGGTCCTCTGCATCTCAGTCAGGCACGCTTCCATCATGGGCAGGGAAGGGGGAAGAAGGTTGTTACACACGGCTTATGACAAGGTACAGAAGGTCGAGCTATCAGGACTTCTGAGTGGGCATCCAGAGCTGCTGTTAAACGACAGAAAAAGAAATTAATAAAATGAAGAGAATGTATTTCAATGTGTGGTATACAAGGAGAGCTCCCAGGGTCGAAGTTAGCACGTTAAGACCAGTCTAGGAGGTCGAACAACGAAATAAGTGGGCAATGGGTGGGGAGACGGTTCATGTAAATTGATGCTGGTGGCCATTCATGGAACTCCTACCAAGAAACACGTCTATTCTGCTCGAGGGCTGGAACGCAAGAGACAGAGAGGCAACTGTGTTCTGCACTACAGAATCCTCCAGAGACACACACGTAGCCCGAATCCCATGCGCGCTATTGGCTAAAATTTTGGAAATTTGTGCTGCTGAGGTCGTCGGTCGCTAGGCTTACACACTACTTAATCTAACTTAAACTAACTTACGCTAGCAACACACACACACACACACACACACACACACACACACACACACATGTCCTAGGGAGGACTCGAACCTCCGACGGGGGGGAGCCGCGCGAACCGCGACAAGGCGCCCCGGACCACGCGGTTGCGCCGCGCGGCCCGCTATAACCGATGGCGTGAATTCAGTAGTAATTTCAGCGTAGGGCTGAAGGCGTCTCTTGTCAGCAGCTTTAACTGCACAGAACTTCCTCGGTTCTGACAGGCAGTCAACTTGTGTCGCTTAGGCACAACGAAAGTTGCTGTAAGAGAAAACTTGTAAAGATCTGACTGGGCCTTTGAAATAAATTATTTAAACCAGTTACCTAACATATTTTTTTACTGGCTAGTATCCTGTACAGGTGTACATTCAGCGAAGGAGGCGGTCTACCAAGACTGTTTTCATCCAATATTCGAGATGACAGACTTAAACAACTTGCAACAAGCTTTACACATATTTTCAAACCTCTTCGAAACTCTTCTGCGCGAAATAATGAAAGCAAAAAGTTTATCGCTTACTACATTTTCCGTAAAGCTTCAGCATGAGGCTTGACATTTTAATTTATTACTTCCGCAGTACAAACTCTATTCGCAACGCTTCTTGCAGGCGTTATTCACACATGCCTTGAATACATCATGGCACAGCGGGGTGTATGACGTCACAATCATTGAGATGCGTGGAAAAACTAGGTTTCTTAGAACAGAGCGCAAATTACGTTGACTATACTCATCTACTGTTTGATAATAAGGCTCTTTTATACATGGGAGGTTGCTTGTTTAAAAAATCGGAGGTGGAGCTTATTGGTGGGATTACTAATACAAAAATATGTGGTCACGGAGTCACAGTAAGAGCCTGATGAAAATACTCTGCATAGGAACACGCTGTTAAATGAATTAAACGTGCTGAAACGGAACTAACTTCTCGATAGATGTGGAATGAATGAAGAAGCAGTGACGTGAGATGACACACGACGTGCGTCGTCTGTGCCAGGACGAGCCACCGTGCTCCACAGTACGCGGTCCTCCTCCCTCGCTCCCCCTCCGTCCCGGTGGCGCTGTTCTACTCCCACGTACCCCGTGGTGTGGTAGCAGTGTACGGAGCTCATAGCTGGCAATGTCAGCGACAGCGAAAGTTTGAGTCAAGTCTGGAGGCGTGATCAGCTCGCCTGACGACTGAGGCGTCTGCCAATGATTAGCAGAAATACTAGGTTCGAGAACCAGAATGGCACAAATTTCAAATTTTCGCAACCCGCTGGTAACACATGACACTAACAGTCACTTTGAATACTCTCTCCCAGTATACCGATCAGAACGGCAGAAGCTTTAGAGTTCGATAGACCACTGGAGTATTTAGGTTGAACGAAAACTAGGTGTCACACATCGCTGCAATTCTGACAGGCACTCCTAAATGTTTAGGGATCTAGCATATCTCCAAATACTCAGGAAACGTATGGCGCAAGAAAGGTATCTTTCCACTGATCCGTTCACCAATACTGAAGCAAACTGTTACAGGTTTGGGGAACATAAACACCAAGCCAGTCAACACAAGGAGGGGGGGGGGGGGCGGGGGGCTGAGACAAGGCTGCCGTATTTCATAGGCAGCCTTCAATAAATACGTCGGTAAAGAGATCAGTAAACAAAAAATGATGCATAAAAAAAGGAGTAGTTTTAGATCGTAACACTTGAGTAAATGAAATCCTGCACGCGGATTACCGAACAATGATGGCGGAGAATGAAGATGGGAGTGTATAAGTTGCAGCAATCTGACATTGTCTGTAAAGAAACAGAAGGTGATGGCACATCAGGACACACAACCAACAAGACTAAAAGTTGTCTTCAGTTATAAAATCTTGGACCTAGGATGCAACATCACATATGAGTACCATGGTGACTTGAACCAAAAATTAAATAACTAGACTTCTACGTGTGGAACGATTGTAAAAATTTGTAGAATAAAGCCAGATAAGAAACCCAACTCAAGGTTTACAAAATCATAGCATTACCAAGCCATACTTACAGTAGAATACAGGCTAAAGAAATGAGGTTTCTGAGAAGAGTGGAAGCAGGCACAAGGAAATATTTCAAAATAACCAGAACCATACTGCCAAATGTTGCGTCACTGCCACACAATTAACATAAATAATGCCCACAGTTCACGAAAGAGAAATTATGAGAGTCTGGTTTAATGAGATGCTAGCAAATTAGTTGGCAAAACCGGCGACAAGGGCGCAACTGACAGTACTCGTTGAAAATTACGGCAAACCAGGCAGTGGCAGCATTATATGTACTAGAATTTGCCCACTGCCAACCGGTAGTGGGTGTGCCAAGAGGTTTCTGTGGCAAGTTTCACGTGACATAACCGGTTTACAAGCCCTCAGAGGGTCAGCATTAGTTCTAGGGGTACGGAATGGCAACCCTGCTGTTCCTGAGCCAGCGAGTGGTAAGCGCCACCAGTCCCCTGTCACGAAAGCTCTGGGCAGACTTCAACGACCGTCGTGCAGCGTAGGCCGGTGTGGCCGAGCGGTTCTAGGCGCTTCAGTCTGGAACCGCGCAACCGCTACGGTCGCGGACTCGAATTCTGCCTCAGCATGGATGTGTGTGATGTCCTTAGGTTAGTTAGCTTTAAGTAGTTCTAAGTTCTACGGGACTGATGACCTCAGATGTTAAGTCCCATAGTGCTCAGGGCCATTTGAACCATTTTTCTCGTCGTGCAGCACAGCGGGGACCATTGTGTGTTACAGCTGCCCGGACTGCGAGGATCATAAAAACCTATATAACAAACCCTGCATCTCAAGTTGTATTGGACCTTGAAAAGTAGTTGAAACTAGGTAGTTGAAAGTATAGTGAGCACCTTTTCTTACCTGCTTGAAATTGGTTAAACAATAAGGAAAAGTCCTTTTTTCGCACCTTTTTCTTGGGTGTGACACATTATCCTGTTGGAATTGGAACTTGTCGCCATTTTTTTGGGGAGGGTTTAGGTTAGTGGAGGTAGCTCCAAAATTCAAACTCCCCGCCAAAATCCGCCATCTCGATTGACGTCACATTGGGTGTGTCTGTGACGTCACAGCCGCCGTCTTGGATAACGTCATGCGCTATTGCCAAGTGTACACGACGCCATCTTGGATGACGTAATTGGCCCTATCTAGGATACATCTGGCAACAATTGAATGTGGGGCCAGACATACTTTTCTCTACTACTAGTGTATTGACCGAGCTGTCATTTCTACTCAGGTCGTTCATGTGAAAAGGTTTCAGACGTGATTATGGCCGCAAGGCTGGCGCTAATAGATTTGTACGAGGAATGGTAGTTGGATATAAAGACGTGGGACATCCCGTTTCGGAAATTGCTAACCAAATCAATATTCCGAGATCAACAGTATCAAGAGCGTTCTGAGAATACAAAAGTTCAGGCATTATCTCTGACCATGGACAATAAAGTGGCCGACGGTCTACGCTTAGTGAGTGAGAACAGCGGCGTTTGCATAAGTTGGTAGTGCTAACAGACAAGCAACACTACGTGAAATAATAGCAGAAGTCGATGTGAGCCGTACAGCGAACGTATCCGCAGGAGAGAGCGGCGAAATTTGGGCTATGGCAACAGACAACTGACGCGAATGCCTTCGCTGACAGCACCACATCGCCTGCAGTGCCTCTGCTGGGCTCGTGGCCATGTCGGTTGGACGCTGGACGACTGAAAAACCGTGGCATGGTCAGATGAGTCCTGAAGAGCTTATGGTAAGTTTCAGGTGCAGCGCATACCCGACAAACCCATGGATCCATGCTGTCAACAATGCGCTGTGCAAGCTGGTGGTGGCTCCGTAATGGTGTGGGCTGCGTTTACGTGGAATGGACTGGGTGCTCTGGTCCAGCTGAACCTATCATTAACTGGAAATACACTACTGGCCATTCTGGTACCGCGCGCCGCGGAATTTGAATCCGCGCCAGACGTTATGGACGTCGAAGACCCATAGAGGTAGCTGCACTGTAAGCTGTGGCGGCGCGCGCCTCCTGGCCCGCTTTTAGTGTGGGGGCGCCACAGTGGAACACGTGGTCCCAGCGGCCAACAGCGTACTTAAGCGCCGGCCACTCGCTCATCCAGTCAGGCCACTGTGTGGGGAGACGCTGACTAGAGCGGAGCGCTTGCTACTGGTGTTGCTGCCGTCGCTGCTGTGGCTCACATGCCGCCCAGAAGAGATGGGAGGCCGAGCCGCCGCCGTGACGGAGCGTGTCTTTAGTGAGGCGCTCGGTTTCGGTGGTGGCAAACCACGTCGAGATGTGCAGTGCTTCCGCTGCCAGCGGATTGGCCACGTGGCTAAATGCTGCCGGCGCAACCAAGTTGCGTGCATGAAGTGCGCGGAGCCGCACGACACCCGCGACTGCACAAAGCCGCGCGACGTGGCGCCGAAGCGCGCAAACTGCGGAGGAAAGCACGTCGCGAGCTTTCGTGGGTGCAGTTACATTGCTAACTGGGGTCGCGGAGGCAACAAGAAGAGAAAGAGGAAGCGACGAAGAAACCGTTCCGACCGCGGGCCAGCGCCTGCGGCAGGGACAGACCAGCAGCAGCAGGGGGCCCCTCCGCCCCCCGAAAGACGCCGCCATGACGACGCTGTGCCGCACAACAAGCTTCGTGCGGCCACAGAAGCCGCAGTAGCGGACCTCAAAGCCGCATTCGCGGCAGAGAGGACCGCCCTACGAGACGAGTTGGCCGCGGCTCATCGGGAAATCCAGCGGCTGCGGGCTGAAGTGGCTTCTGCCGCCAAAGCCCTGCGGCTCACCCCACCTGCTCCAACCCCACCGGGGCGGGAGCCCACAGAAGAAAAGGACGAAAAGGAAACGGACCCAGATCCAGCACCGCCGCCTCCCAAGAAGAAGATGGGGATGCGGATCTCCAAGGACCTGGAAGGGTTGCTTGCATTGGCCGCCTCCGAAAACGTTGAGGCAGCCACCAAGGAAAACGCAGCCCCGGTCTCCGTCTCCGCCAAAGAACAGAAGAAGGCTGTTTCACAACAGCCAGCAGCCGTCCAGACCGTACCACGAGACGCCGGGAACGATCTCGCCTTCCTCCTCGAGGGGGGGAGCTCGTTCGCCGAGCCACAACGCAGTCGGCGCGATGGGGCCAGAGAAGCCAAGAAGAAGTCGATATCCGAACCTATCCCAATCTCAGTTCAATCCATACCCTAAATCATACCAGAATTATCCTTCCAATACAATCCTACCAACTACCTAAGAAACACCATTCACGATTCTCCTAAACCCATCATTTCGAAACCCTTATTATCCGACAGAAGGTATGGGCTCGAGCAGTCCCGGTCCTTCGAATCACAAACGAGGGATACAGATATCTCATCCGACACTCCACTCATCCAGTCAGTCGTATCTCGCTTACGTCGGTTTACACCTCGCTTCCGCTAGACTGCTTTCTTGTCGTTGTATTGGTTCCTTCCCACGTTGGTCGTGTCCCTCCTCATCCGTTGTTTCTCGTGGGCCTCTCCGCAGGTACCGCCGCGCCTTCCGTCATTGCTACCCCGCGACCGTCCTGGTCACAGTTACTACAGCCATTAAAATTGCTACACCAAGAAGATGACGTGCTACAGACGAGAAATTTAACCGACAGGAAGAAGATGGTGTGATATGCAAATGATTAGCTTTTCACAGCATTCATACAAGATTGGCGCCGGTGGCGACACCTACAACGTGCTGACATGAGCAAAGTTTCCAACCGATTTCTCATACAAAAACAGCACTTGACCGGCGTTGCCTGGTGAAACTTTGTTGTGATGCCTCGTGTAAGGAGGGGGAATGCGTACCATCACGTTTCCGACTTTGACAAAGGTCGCATTGTAGCCTATCGTGATTGCGGTTTATCGTATCGCGACATTGCTGCTCGCGTTGGTCGAGATCCAATCACCGTTAGCAGAATGTGGAATCGGTGGGTTCAAGAGGGTCATACGGAACACCGTACTGGATCCCAGCGGACTCGTATCATAGCAGTCGGGGTGATAGGCATCTTATCCGCATGGCTGTAACGGATCGTGCAGCCACGCCGCGATCACTGAGTCAACAGTTGGGGACGTTTCAAAGACAACAACCATCTGCACGTTTGCAGCAGTATGGACTATCAGCTCGGAGACCACGGCTGCGGTTACCCTCGGCGTTGCATCACAGACAGGAGCGCCTGCGATGGTGTACTCAACGACGAACCTGGGTGCACGAATGGCAAAACGTCATTTTTTCGGATGAATCCAGGTTCTGTTTACAGCACCACAATCGTCGCATCCGCGTCTGGCGACATCGCGATGAACGCACATTGGAAGCTTGTATTTGTTATCGCCATACTCGCGTATCATCCGGCGTGTTGGTATGGGGTGCCATTGGTTACACGTCTCGGTCACCTCTTGTTCGCATTGACGGCACTTTGAACAGTGGACATTACATTTCAGATGTGTTGTTTGAGTCAATGCCCTGGCGTATCAAGGCCGTTATTACGGCCGGAGGTGGTTGTTCTGGGTACTGATTTCTCAGTATCTATGCACGCAAATTGCGTGAAATTGTAATCACATGTCAGTTCTAGTATAATATATTTGTCCAATGAATACCCGTTTATCATCTGCATTTCATATTGGTGTAGCAATTTGAATGGCCAGTAGTGTAAGGTCGGCTACTTTGAGACAATTTTCAGCCATTTATAGACTTCATGTTCCTAAACAACGGTAGAATTTTTACGGATGACAATGCGCCACGTCACTGGGCCACAGCTGTTCGCGATCGGTTTGAGCGAATGATTTGGCCACCCGTATCACCCAGTGTGAATCCCATTGAACAATTATGGGACGTAACCGGGACATCAGTTCGCAAACAAAATCCTGAACCGGCAACACTTTCGCAGTAATGGACGGCTATAGAGGCAGGATGGCTTTGTATGGCTGCAGGGGACTTCCAACGACTTGATTCCTGGAGCTGCTGGACTGCGACAGGGTCTTAGTCGATATCCCTCGACTTTTGTCACTGAGTTACTCAGATATGTTGTATTTTGGGAAACCACTAAGGAATAATGCTGCAATTTCCCTTGATCCTTCAAGGTCATTTTACATCCCTTTTCTTTCAGTCTAGATATGAGCTGAGGAAGTGATCAGGAATTTACGAGCGCTAACTTTCTGACACAGCGTCATTATTACCGACAGGGATTTTAAAGTAAAGAGATCACTGTTCGACAGAAAGGCGAGGACAATTTTTGGTGGCGAAAATTCAAAGGATCTTGAATTATACAACCTTACAAAAATGGTCCAAATGGCTCTAAGCACTATGCGACTTAACATCTGAGGTCATCAGTCCACTAGACTTAGAACTAAGTAAACCTAACTAACCTAAGGACATCACACATCCATGCCCGAGGCAGGATTCGAACCTGCGACCGTAGCAACCGGCTGGTTCCGGACTGAAGCGCCTAGAACCACTCGGACACCCCGGGCCAGTCCACGCTTACACATTCCCAAATTTCGTCATTTAAGTATACACCTATCACTTCTTGCAATGCCGGCCGGAATGATCGAGCGGTTCTAGGCGCTACAGTCTGGAACCGTGCGACGGCTACGGACGCAGGTTCGAATCCTGCCTCGGGCATGGATGTGTGTGACGTCCTTAGGTTAGTTAGGTTTAAGTAGTTCTAAGTTATAGGGGACTGATGAACTCAGAAGTTAAATCCCATAGTGCTCAGAGCCATTTGAGCCATTTTTTGAACTTCTTGCAACGTAGGAAAGATCATTTTCTGTGTTGAAGAACGTTTCAGCAGACAGCTGCATGAGCCTAAAACAGGAAATTACGGATTATTCTGTATATCATGTCCCCCAATGAACCATGGACCATGCCATTGATGGGGAGGTTTGCGTGCCTCAGCGATACAGATAGCCGTACCTTAGGTGCAACCACAACAGAGGGGTATCTGTTGAGAGGCCAGACAAACGTGTGGTTCCTGAAGAGGGGCAGCAGTCTTCTCAGTAGTTTCAGGGCCAACAGTCTGGATGATTGACTGATCTGGCCTTGTAACATTAACCAAAACGGCAATGCTGTTCTGGTACTGCGAACGGTTGAAACCAAGGGGAAACTACAGCCGTAATTTTTCCCGAGGGCATGCAGCTTTACTATATGGTTAATTGATGATGGCGTCCTCTTGGGTAAAATATTGCGGAGGTAAAATAGTCCCCCATTCAGATCTCCAGGCGGGGACTACTCAAGAGGATCTCGTTATCAGGAGAACGAAAACTGGCGTTCTACGGATCGGAGGGCGGAAAGTCAGATCCCTTAATCGGGCAGGTAGGTTAGAAAATTTAAAAAGGGAAATGGACAGGTTACAGTTAGATATAGTGGGAATTATTGAAGTTCGGTGGCAGGAGGAACAAGACTTCTGGTCAGGTGAAAACAGGGTTATAAATACAAAATCAAATAGGGGTAATGCAGGAGTAGGCATAATAATCAATAGGAAAATAGGAATTCGGGTAAGCTACTACAAACAGCATAGTGAACGCATTATTGTGGCCGAGATAGATACGAAGCCCACGCCAACCACAGTAGTACAAGTTTATATGCCAACTAGCTTCACAGATGACGAAGAGATTGATGAAATGTATTATGAGATAAAAGAAATTATTCAGATAGTGAAGGGAGACGAAAATTTAATAGTCGTGGGTGACTGGAACTCGATAGTAGGAAAAGGAAGAGAAGGAAACGTAGTAGGTGAATATGGAATGGGGCTAAGGAATGAAAGAGGAAGCCGCCTGGTAGAATTATGCACAGTGCATAACTTAATCATAGCTAACACTTGGTTCAAGAAACGTAAAAGAAAGTTGTATACATGGAAGAATCCTAGAGATACTCGAAGGTCTCAGATAGATTTTATAATGGTAAGACAGAGATTCAGGAACCAGGTTTCAAATTTTAAGACATTTCCAGGGGCAGATGTGGACTCTGACCACAATCTATTGGTTATGCACTGTTGATTAAAACTAAAGAAACTGCAAAAACGTGGGAATTTGAGGAGATGGGACCTGGATAAACTGAAAGAACCAGAGGTTGTAAAGAGCTTCAGGGAGAGCATTAGGGAACGATTGACAAGAATGGGGGAAATAAATACAGTAGAAGAAGAATGGGTAGCTTTGAGAGATGAAATAGTGAAGGTATCAGAGGATCAAGTAGGTAAAAAGACGAGGGCTAATAGAAATCCTTTGGTAACAGAAGAGATATTGAATTTAATTGATGAAAGAAGAAAGTATAAAAACGCAGTGAATGAAGCAGGCAAAAAGGAATACAAACGTCTCAAAAATGAGATCGACAGTAAGTGCAAAATGGCTAAGCAGGGCTGGCTAGAGGACAAAAAAAATGTTCAAATGTGTGTGAAATGTTATGGGACTTAATGGCTAAGATCATCAGTCCCTAAGCTTACACACTACTTAACCTAAATTTTCTTTAGGACAAACGCACACACCCATGCCCGAGGGAGGACTCGAACCTCCGCCGGAACCAGCCGCACAGTCTATGACTGCAGCGCCTGGGACCGCTCGGCTAATCCCGCGCGGCGCTAGAGGACAAATGTAAGGATGTAGAGGCGCATATCACTAGGGGTAAGATAGATACTGCCTACAGGAAAATTAAAGAGACCTTTGGAGAAAAGAGAACCACTTGCATGAATATCAATAGCTCGGATGGAAACCCAGTTCTAAGCAAAGAAGGGAAAGCAGAAAGGTGGAAGGAGTATATAGAAGGTCTATACAAGGGCGATGTTCTTGAGGACAATTTTATAGAAATGGTAGAGAATGCAGACGAAGACGAAACAGGAGATATGATACTGCGTGAAGAGTTTGACAGAGCACTGAATGTCCTAAGTCGAAACAAGGCCCTGGGAGTAGACAATGTTCCATTACAACTACTGACAGCCTTGGGAGAGCCAGGCCTAACAAACCTCTACCATCTGGTGAGCAAGATGTATGAGACAGGCGAAATACCCTCAGACTTCAAGAAGAATATAATACACCCAAACCGAAAGAAAGCAGGTGTTGACAGATGCGAAAATTACCGAACTATCAGTTTTATAAGCAACGGCTGCAAAATACTAACACGAAGTCTTTACAGACGAATGGAAAAACTGGTAGAAGCCGACCTCGGGGAAGATCAGTTTGGATTCCGAAGAAATGTTGGAACAAATGAGGCAGTACTGACCCTACGACTTATCTTAGAAAGTAGATTAAGGAAAGGGAAACCTACGTATCTAGCATTTGTAGACTTAGAGAAAGCTTTTGATAATATTGACTGGAATACTCTCTTTCAAATTCTGAAGGTAGCAAGTGTAAAATACAGGGAGCGAAAGGCTATTTACAATTTGTACAGAAACCAGACGGCAGTTATAAGGGTCGAGAGGCATGAAAGGGAAGCAGCGATTGGGAAGGGAGTGAGACAGGGTTGTAGCCTATCCCCGATGTTATTCAATCTGTATATTGAGGAAGCAGTAAAGGAAACAAAAGAAAAATTCGGAGTAGGAATTAAAATCCATGGAGAAGACATAGAAACTTTGAGGTTTGCTGATGACATTGTAAATCTGTCAGAGACAGCAAACGACCTCTGTGAGCAGCTGAACGGAATGGACAGTGTCTTGAAAGGAGGATATAAGATGAACATCAACAAAAGCAAAACGAGGCTAATGGAATGTAGTCGAATTAAATCGGGTGATGCTGCGGGAATTAGATTAGGAAGTGAGACGCTTAAAATAGTAAATGAGTTTTTCTATTTGGGGAGCAAAATAACTGATGATGTTCGAAGTAGAGAGGATATAAAATGTAGACTGGCAATGGCAAGTAAAGCGTTTCTGAAGAAGAGAAATTCGTTAACATCGAGTATCGATTGAAGTGTCAGGAAGTCGTTTCTGAAAGTATTTGTATGGAGTCCATGTACGGAAGTGGAACATGAACGATAAATAGTTTGGACAAGAAGAGAAAGCTTTCGAAATGTGGTGCTACAGAAGAATGCTGAAGATTAGATGGGTAGATCACATAACTAACAAGGAAGTATTGAATAGAATTGGGGGGAAGAGAAATTTGTGGCACGACTTGACTAGAAGAAGGTATCGGTTGGTAGGGCATATTCTGAGGCATCAAGGGATCACCACTTTCGTATTGGATGGCAGCGTGGAGGGTAAAAATCGTAGAGGAAGAGATGAATACACTAAACAGATTCAGAAGGATGTAGATGTCAGTAGGTACTGGGAGATGAAAAAGCTTGCACACGATAGAGTAGCATGGAGAGGTGCATCAAACCAGTCTCTGGACTGAAGACCACAACAACATTGTTTATCATATGGCTTTTAGTGCCGGGAATCTCCGGAGTGATGCTTGGCTCGGCTTCGACGCAGTTCTTCTCATTTAAGCAGAGGAGCTTCATGCTTAAGATAATCGGAATCTGTCAGGAAAGAAAGGTATTCAGATGGAATTGGCCGTGGCTTATAGTAAGGGACAATTTGCCTAAACTGAAAGTGGGAGACCACCGAAAACCATTTTCCAGGTTGCCAGCAGCTGGATTCAAACCACATCGCGTCCAGAATCCGGGGACTGCGAGCTCAGCGGCTCAACACACACGCAGAGCTACCCAAAGTCAATGGAGAATTGGGAAAAAGTGGTTGTTGTGCATTAGTTTATAAGAAAACACTTCACAACTATAGACTGAATTAGTTGTGCATGTTTGGTCATTTGATAGTGAATGAGTGCAGGCACATTTTAAGATTCAATTGTCCATGGAATTGTTGGCTTCAATTAGTATAGTGTTAAAAGAACGTAAATACTTTTTAGACTAAAGGAGGAGGGAGAAATGTAGTCGGCTGGGACGAATTTAAGCAGCTCGCTTAAAAAAATCTTCTATGAACGGACGAACAACAGAATCTGGTGTCATTACATCTCTCTTCCGCTCTCCGCAAACCCCTCCCCACCGTTCGGTCCGAATCGGAACTGGTTTTCATAACTCTGCGCCTCCCGGTTGACCAGATTGGGCGACGTTTTCCCATCTGGCCTACTAATGATACAATACGGAGCAAATTTTTTTAAAGAGACGGAACCATCGGCGTTGGGGCGATATTTTTGTTGATCAACACTATTTTTGAGCGACACAGACAAACTTAAGTGTGTTTCATGCACTGATTTCAAGTTAGTGCTATTTCTAATGGTATTTACCGCTCCGCTGCCATGTGAAATACTGAAATATCGCAATCCCAAAGTTCTTCCAGCCTACAAATAATGAATACAGAGCTAACGTTAAATTACTGTAGATAGGTAATTAGGCTATTGTAGTAATGTGTACATATTTTTAACTTACCATAACACTAGAGGACGAATAAAAATCGGTTTTCCTCCTCTTCTTTCTTGTTACAGGTTTATTCATAACTAGAAACTTTCACAACAGCACGCATCACAAAAACAAAAAACGGTACATGTATATTAAGTTCAACTGCAAGTGAGAACTGAACTAATTAACAAAACAACAGAGTTTAAGCAAGGCCAACTATTGGTCTTGGCTAAAATAGGGATGGGCGGTAGCCGACAGTGCTGTGGATCTATAGAAAGTTTAAATCTATCGTTGGGATTGCTCGCTATAGTGTATAACGCTTTTTCGTCGTATTACTGGAAATCGAAATATCTTTCAGTTCCACTACACGGCAATCAGGCTGTGCGTAATTTCATTTAAGTAATAGGGGCGATCCATACCCCTGGATCCATCCTTTGGCTATGTCCTTGTATCCCTGTGGTGTTGTTTTAGCTCATCTATCGTTTTCCTTCTGTTTACTGCAAGGATGAAGTACCTTTCGCTCTTTCTCCTTTGTTTTATGGTGTCTGACATGGAGCAATTATGTGGGTCGAGGCGTGTGAGGTAGGAGTTAGTGAGTGATGGACTGAGAGAGTGGGCCAACATTTTTAGCCCTTTGCCCCAAATTCGTTTAATTCGTTTAAGTTGAGAGCCCATACACCCTAAAAACAACAACAGCCGGTTTGCAACAGCGTAGTGAAGTGGTAAAAGAAATTCGACGTCAATGGTAGTTTGTGTGACGCAACCAGGCATGTCAGAGCAGACAGTGGATCGTTCGAAGGACGTGATGTTGCGAAGTCCCGCAATGTCTGCAGAACTGAACGGCCCTCCTGCACCGCAGTCACCACACTTGAAGGCCTGCCATTTTTTCTTGTGGGGTCAAATCAAGGGACAGCGTTTACGTTCCACCTCCACCACAGATCATCAGAGACTTGCGACACCGCACAGCAGCAGCTTTTCTTACCATCACTCCTGTTATGCTGGGCCGGTTATGGGCAGAATTGCACTATAGAGCAGATGTGTGCCGTGTGATGAAGGGTGCGCACATACGGAGAACTCTTACGAACATTGCAAAAAAACTTTTGAGAATGTGTCTTTTAAATACAGTCTCTTTACCGTTCTTGGCCATTTATCTGTACTGACGTTTTAAAAATATTTCATTACCACGTACATTTCTTATTCTTAGCGGATGGTTGACAGTAATATGAGACGAAAATTTAAAATGGGCTGTACACTCAGATACAAATTGCAAGAAGATAAAAAGCATCTTTTCATGCCCTACTAAAACGTAAAAAAAAAGTCTTCCCATTGGACCTGAAAAAGGAAGTTGTACAAACTCCCGTAATTGGGACTGTTAATTTATTGCGATGTTATCCTGCGGGGTCTTTCTCAGGAAAGTTCACGCTACGTGGAACTGGCGACGGGTGCCTGTGTACGATGAATCCTGTCACGCTCATGTTTTCCATCACTTATCGCCACCTGGTGTGCAGTTATCGGGGCTGCTTGCAAACAAGCGCAGGTATCTCCGTACAATTTTATCCCCGTTACCGTGTGACCACCTCATATAGTCCCTCACATCTTTCCTCGACGTTAATACCAGTACCAATCAAAGTGAAGTCCGTCCAGTCTTACACCGCCAGAGACACTCTCTCTATACGCATTTCTGTCGCTGGAACTGACTGGAATGATCTGTTCCAAAGTATCAGAGAAGTTGATCATGCGTCTAGCTTCAAAGGCGGCTAGTTACTGACATCTCATAAAACAGCGATGGTTCTCGTCCTCGTTTCTGTACTCAACATTTTAATCCGTTTTATTAGGTCGCTTTCTTGTGTGGTTGCCTGTTCTGTACAAATTATGCAACTGATTTTAAACTAACTTAACGACGAGCTAGAGACTTGTAACTTGCAGTATAGCTCACAATTTGATGACAGTGCAATATTAATGCGCTTCTTGTCTGATGCATGGCAGAGGGTACTTTGTCTTTCGGTCTGTCTCTTCTGTACAAATTTTGCAATCGGTACCAAACTAGCTTCCCGATCACATTAAGACTTGAGTTTCTCAATATTGCGCAGAACTGGATGACAGCGCAATGTTAACTGTCTTTTTTGAGTGATATGTGGTGGACGGCACTTCACTTTTTTTTTCTGGTACAAATTTTGCAGTTTATTTGGAATTACTTTCCCAGTAATCTTGAGACTTGAAACTTTCAACGTAAGAAAGTACTGGATGACAATGCAATATTTGCTCACTTTCGTGTGTGTTGTGAGGTGAAGAATACCTTGTTTATGATTTTCTTATGAGGTCGCTTTCTTGTGTGTTTGTCTGTTCGGCAAAAATTTTGGAACTGATATTAAGCTAACTTGTGGATGAGCTGGAGACGTGAACTTCCAACATAGCTCATACGTGGGTGACAATGCAGCATTAGCTCAGTTGCTCTTCCGGTGTGCGGTGGAGGGTACTTCGTGTACCACTGCTGTTTCCTCCGTTTCTTATTCCAGTCACAAACGATTCGCGGCCAGCTCTATTGCTCATGACGTTCTGTGTGAGGTGGGACCTCTTTAATTTTTACCTTCACGGTGTTTTTGCGATGTATACGAGCAATATATTGGTTGGTCCACGTGGAGAGAAACTGAAATAAACCTGAAATTTACCACATGCCTCTGTTGCAATCTGTCAAAATGTTTGAAATCGACTGAAAAACTTCACCTACACCAGACTATAAAGCGGAAAATAATTATTAAAATCAAAAGGTTTTTAAAATAATGTGGTTTTAAAACGGAGTAAATTGTGTAAAATAATTTGTGCTAGCTCCCTACAGATTCGTAACCCCATACACATAATCCTGAAAATTATTGCTTGTGATTTTTTATAGCCATGACAATACGTGTAAAACTGAAAACGAAAAACATGGAGTGCACGCAGTATATAATGTAGTAGGGGAGGTGGTTGAGCAGAATCACGCAGCAGTTGACATCATTTGCAGTGCAGTTAGTTCACCAGTTCATGCATCAGCTATCTATTGCAATCGCACCGCATTTTTGTTTTAAATTTTTCAAGTTATCGTCATAGCTATAAAAAATTCACAAGCACATATTTTCTGGACTGTCTGTATGGGATTAGGAATCTGTATGGAGCTAGCATAAATAATTTTACACTTTTTAGTTCGTTTTAAAAAGTGATGTATTAGAAAGTCCTTTAATTAAATAATTTTTTATTATAGTCATGTACCGTCGTTTGCCGCTAGACGTTTATCATTTCCTAACTTTCGTGGCTGGGAGAGTGTTTCTGAATTAGAAGTCGCTACAACACGCTTCAGTTTTCTGTCTCCATACCTGATTACAAACGTCTCAAAAACGAGATCGACAGGAAGTGCAAAATGGCTAAGCAGGGATGGCTAGAGGACAAATGTAAGGATGTAGAGGCTTGTCTCTCTAGGGGTAAGATAGATACTGCCTACAGGAAAATTAAAGAGACCTTTGGAGAGAAGAGAACCACTTGTATGAATATCAAGAGCTCAGATGGAAACCCAGTTCTAAGCAAAGAAGGGAAGGCAGAAAGGTGGAAGGAGTATATAGAGGGTTTATACAAGGGCGATGTACTTGAGGACAATATTATGGAAATGGAAGAGCATGTAGATGAAGACGAAATGGGAGATAAGATACTGCGTGAAGAGTTTGACAGAGCACTGAAAGACCTGAGTCGAAACAAGGCCCCGGGAGTAGACAACATTCCATTAGAACTACTGATAGCCTTGGGAGAGCCAGTCATGACAAAACTCTACCATCTGGTGAGCAAGATGTAGGAGACAGGCGAAATACCCTCAGACATCAAGAAGAATATAATAATTCCAATCCCAAAGAAAGCAGGTGTTGACAGATGTGAAAATTACCGAACTATCAGTTTAATAAGTCACAGCTGCAAAAATACTAACGCGAATTCTTTACAGACGAATGGAGAAACTGGTAGAAGCTGACCTCGGGGAAGATCAGTTTGGATTCCATAGAAATGTTGGAACACGTGAGGCAATACTAACCTTACGACTTATCTCAGAAGAAAGATTAGGAAAAGGCAAACCTACGTTTCTAGCATTTGTAGACTGAGAGAAAGCTTTTGACAGTGTTAACTGGAATACTCTTTCAAATTCTGAAGGTGGCAAGGGTAAAATACAGGGAGCGAAAGGCTATTTACAATTTGTACAGAAACCAGATGGCAGTTATAAGAGTCGAGGGGGATGAAAGGGAAGCAGTGGTTGGGAAAGGAGTGAGACAGGGTTGTAGCCTCTCCCCGATGTTATTCAATCTGTATATTGAGCAAGCAGTAAAGGTAACAAAAGAAAAATTCGGAGTAGGTATTAAAATTCATGGAGAAGAAGTAAAAACTTTGAAGTTCGCCGATGACATTGTAATTCTGTCAGAGACAGCAAAGGACTTGAAAGAGCAGTTGAACGGAATGGACAGTGTCTTGAAAGGAGGATATAAGATGAACATCAACAAAAGCAAAACGAGGCTAATGGAATGTAGTCGAATTAAATCGGGTGATGCTGCGGGAATTAGATTAGGAAATGAGACGATTAAAGTAGTAAATGAGTTTTTCTATTTGGGGAGCAAAATAACTGATGATGTTCGAAGTAGAGAGGATATAAAATGTAGACTGGCAATGGCAAGTAAAGCGTTTCTGAAGAAGAGAAATTCGTTAACATCGAGTATCGATTGAAGTGTCAGGAAGTCGTTTCTGGAAGTATTTGTATGGAGTGTAGCCATGTACGGAAGTGAAACGTAGACGATAAATAGTTGGACAAGAAGAGAATAGACGCCTTCGAAATGTGGTGCTACAGAAGAATGCTGAAGATAAGGTGGGTAGATCACGTAACTAATGAGGAGGTATTGAATAGGATTGGGGAGAAGAGAAATTTGTGGCACAACTTGACTAGAAGAAGGGATCGGTTGGTAGAACATGTTTTGAGGCATCAAGGGATTACAAATTTAGCATTGGAGGGCAGCGTGGAGGGTAAAAATGATAGAGGGAGACCAAGAGATGAATACACTAAGCAAATTCAGAAGGATGTAGGTTGCAGTAGGTACTCGGAGATGAAGAAGCTTGCACAGGATAGAGTAGCATGGAGAGCTGCATCTCAGGACTGAAGACGACAACAACACAACCTGATTACATCTGCATTATCCTCTGTCACTACTAGTATTATCTTTGTAATTATTATCATTAGCATTTGTTGTACCCTTTGCAACTATGATTACCTCCTACAAAGTAATCTTATTTCTGATAGCCTCTGGTACAAACAGTCATCCTTTCAGTTAGCGTTATTATCATTTATTGTAATATTTTACATATTATAATAACTAATCAAATTGTGATTTCAAAAGATTTAAATGTGTGAAACTCTCATCCGATGTAAGAGTAAGACCTTATTATGTGAAGTTAAATAAAGGAATAGATGAAGTAATTTCATTGCGAAAGTAGAGGGTGGCGCAGATCAAAGTAGCCCTTGTAAGTGTAAAGCAAATGCAGTGAAATTACAGAAACGAATAGCTGAAAGGACTTACCATATATTTAAAATGAAAAATACAGTGAAAAATACGTTTATAAATGATTCTGGAAGGGGACCTCTGCAACATCAAAGCAGAGCTGTGCACATCTAATCGTGTTCTGTTATACCCGGCGTAAAGTGCGGGTAGCGATGGCGGCAACTTAAAGGCTGATATTGTCTTTCAGTCCCTGTATTGTGTGTGTATTTTTTTCATAGACCATGCTGTTCAAGTGTTCCACAGTAAAAAAAAAATGGTGTGTTTTTAGATGCGGCGAACGCGGTGGCCGTAAATGTTTCGGTTGTTCGTTCCTCATTGAAGACATCATGGACTCGTTCCAGGGATACTATGGACGTGTGACATGTCCTATCTGGTTGGAAGAAGCAGTGTTGTCTTTCATATTCAGTGACCTGAGCACAAAATGTATCAAAAATTTACATATATACAACCGTGCTGACGGTAGAATCAAAAATACTGGCCCAATAATGCACGTTCCTGTTACACCGCACCAAACGCCGATTTTTGCGTCATGGAGTGGTTGCTGACACACAGTGCTGGGGTTCTCCGTTGCCCAGCACCTCGTGTTCTATGATTTTACATGACCGGAATGACGGAACCACCCTTCATCGCTTATGAGGTAATGGAAAGAGATAACAAACTAACGTTGATGTTATTCAAAAGCCGCGTGCAGTAATCTACACGTTTCTGACTGTCACCCTCCAATAATTGCTGCACAGCCGTCACGCTACACGGCATAAAAATTAAGACTTTCCGATATCTGCTGAGAACTCTTCCTACTCACGCGCGCCTGCTGGGCCAGTTTACTAGTGGACGGACTTCTTTGGGCTCTGAATAATTGTTCGCAGTATCTTCTGGCTTGCGAAGTGTAGGAATTTTGTCGTTTTACATTTTGCGCAGATCTGTAGGTGCACCAATTTCTATACAGGTTCTGTATTGCCCTCTTTACTGGTACTCCTCTATCCGGATATCCGACCCCGAAATTTTAGCGAGTTTCCTTCAAATGGCTCTGAGCACTATGGGACTTAACAGCTGTGGTCATCACTCCCCTAGAACTTAGAACTACTTAAACCTAACTAACCTAAGGACATCACACACATCCATGCCCGAGGCAGGATTCGAACCTGAGACCGTAGCAGTCACGCGGTTCCAGACTGAGGCGCCTAGAACCCCTCGGCCACATCGGCCGGCAACTGTCAATTGTAGAGACTGTTTATTTTACAAGTCAAAATATTGCATTCGGTTTCAGAGGCGAGGCGCGCCGCATTCAACTGCGCCACCCTGTACTGTCTGACGGGCATCCGATTCCATAGTTAGCCCTTGGGCCATCCGTTTACATTTTTCAGTACGTCTTTTGTACGTAGCAGAGGGCAGAAACATTCGTTTGTTACCTATACGGAGAGCTGCACATCGATGTCAGGAGGTGGTGAAGGGTACGTCTTGTGAGGCGGGAAACGCCTGAACGACCGCGATTTGTTATGTTGTTGCTGGTCCATTACGTTGCTGCGCAGAAGTACGTGGTATTTTTCTGATACCGTCACAGTCGGACCCACACAAAGTTATGGAGTGCGCACAAGGCGACATTCAAGGTAAAATGACAGAAATCCCATAATGTGATGGTTTGGTGCAAAAACCATCGACAAAATCCTTTACGTAGAAAGAAATCCGCTGCTTATAAGTCTTGCACTCTTTGCAGGAGATCGGGATACTAGCGATTGTCATGCAGGACACACATAATCGCACTTCGGCTTACATCATGTTGGTGGACCACTTACGTGGAGCTTGTACTAGGGCCCGTCTCAGCGCTCTGTAAAGCCCGGCCCTCCGAACCTGGTGTGCGCACAGTCCACAGCCTCCCCGCACGTTCGTCTCTCTGAAAGCATTCGTACTCACACAAACGCCGTAAAAGGGCTTGAAATGTTGTGTGATGTGGTTGGAGTCTGTGAGGGTGCTTGTTTTGGCACAGTCCTGCTGTCTCTCGACGTTCACACCTGCTTCACAGTACACACAATCTGTTGTGTCACCGCCAGACACCACACTTGCTAGGTGGTAGCCTTTAAATCGGCCGCGGTCCGGTAGTATACGTCGGACCCGCGTGCCGCCACTATCAGTGATTGCAGACCGAGCGCTGCCACACGGCAGGTATAGTCTAGAGACTCCCTAGCACTCGTCCCAGTTGTACACCCGACCTTGCTAGCGATGGTTCACTGTCTACATACGCTCCCATTTGCAGAGACGACAGTTTAGCATAGCCTTGAGCTACGTCATTTGCTACGACCTAGCAAGGCGCCATATTCAGTTACTATAATTACTTCAAGAATGTATTCTGAACAGATAATATAGTGAATCATGTACCGTCGAGAGCGACGTTCATCATTAATTGATTAAAGTTAAGTATCGAAATAATTACGTCCGTTTTCTGAACTCTCATTCCTTGTCATGCTCCAGATCTCACGTCAGTATAGTTCTGCCCTCCTCACGCCAGCCTGCGTGAGCTGAAACGCGTGCATTTCGGCCTCCACTCGTAACATGGTGTTGGCTCTTCTGCTAACACAAAACTATCCATCTCGACTTGTTCCCGAGATGATAACCGGACCATTCCGCTTGTTACAGAACGCTGCGTCAATCACAGCCTACAACACACAAGGAGAACACGATATGTGGCTAGAGAAACCCTCATTCGTCTACGCCATCTATCGTGCAACTGTGCATTTGCAGACACATGTTGATAGGACTGGTTTTCCTCCATTTCCAGACGGGAACCCGTCCCTGTAGTTTGTCGGTTTAACTAATGTTGATTCTGTAGCCTGGCCGACTGTTTGCCCACCTCGTTGGCAGCGCGGTGCCCCGGTCTCCGCCGCACTCACGGTGCTCTGGTAATACCACACGTTTCGGAGGCTCCTCTGAGTGCAGGAGGCAATGCGATCACATCTTCACGTGACATATCTACTTCAGTTTTATTGTAGTTTTTTCAGACCACTTTAGGCGAATGCCAAGATTCTCTGTTAAAAGAAGTCCCATACAAGTTAGGCTGCGTTACAGTGGCACCAACAACGGTGGTTAGATGCCGTCAACAGAGGTCGACTGATAACATCGGAAGACAGCTTCGTCACACTGCAATCGATCTCACTGGCAAGTTTTTGGCGGGGTCGAGAAGGTTAAGCCGACATGTGCGTGAAATTCGTTAAAACTTGACATTTTCTGTTTTCTACTTCATAATATACTTTGGACTTACCTGAACATTTTGGTATATAATGCATTAAAATCAGACAATTCTGAGACCTTGAAATTATATTTTCAATGTTGACGTGTAACTGTCAAATTTCGTGGCTACACATATACTGCCACAGTTGAGCTGTTAAAACTTGGGAACTACATAGTCTAGGAGGCTGTGAATTGCTTCGTTTTGTGCCTACTGCTACGTCTCAGAAATTCGCATTACAAAATGAACAAATTAGTTCTTCGTTTCTGATACTAGTTTTCGTTGAAAGTAGTGCGATTATCGGCTATTTTTGTAGTAAGCTAACTTATATTGATTTTTATACGTAAAGAAAGTGATTAAGCTTAAAAGTAACTTCAAGGAACGCAAATCTTCGGGTAACAGATATGTGAGACCTGCATTTTCTTCTGAAGTACTTGCAAACACTTGTGCTAGCAGTGAAGGAAACCACGGTAATGCTTCTGAAGTGACTATGCCCCCTAGTGCATCGGAAAGGAAAGCAATTTGAGAAACAGGTTTACGCTTCCTTTGGCAGTAATGGAGGCAATCAAACCTATTTACAGAGATTTGGCAAATCCTGAGCTACTGAAGAAGTGTTTACATGGAAAGACCCAGAATGTGAATGAGTCCTTCAGTATTGTCGTGTGGTGCCGTGTGCCTAAAAATGTATTTGTTGGCCTTAAGACTCTAAAGTTAGCAGTGTCTGATGCTGTATAACTTTTAATGGTTGGAACTATGAAAGACTTAACGTTCTGGAGAAGTTATGGGTAAGATTTGGACAGAATACAGCTAAAGGACTGTGGGAACTGGATGAGCTTCGTGTGCGTGAAGCAGAGTTAGCTGCTCAGCAAATGACGAAAGAAGCAAGAAAGTAAAGGAGGCGGCAAGCAATGGGCTATTGTGACACTGAAGAAGACAGACTATGGGCGAGGGCAGTTCTAGTGCATAACTGGGTGTTGTGTGCTGTCTTTAGGTTAGTTAGGTTTAAGTAGTTCTAAGTTCTAGGGGACTGATGACCATAGATGTTAAGTCCCATAGTGCTCAGAGTCATTTCTAGTGCATAAAAGACGCAGAGATGTAAGTCTGTATAAGAATTCGTAATAAAAAAGTTTTAAACCTCAATGTCTCTAAACTACCCTACTGGCCATTAAAATTGCTACACCAAGCAGAAATGCAGATGATAAACGGGTATCCATTGGACAAATATATTATACTAGAACTGACATGTGATTACATTTCCACGCAATTTGGGTGCATAGATCCTGAGAAATCAGTACCCAGAACAACCACCTCTGGCCGTAATAACGGCCTTGATACACCTGGGCATTGAGTCAAACAGAGCTTGGATGGCGTGTACAGGTACAGCTGCCCACGCAGCTTCAACACGATACCACAGTTCATCAAGAGTAGTGACTGGCGTATTGTGACGAGCCAGTTGCTCGGCCACCATTGACCAGACGTTTTCAATTGGTGAGAGATCTGGAGAATGTGCTGGCCAGGGCAGCAGTCGAACATTTTCTATATCCAAAAAGGCCCGTACAGGACCTGAAACATGCGGTCGTGCATTGTCCTGCTGAAATGTAGGGTTTCGCAGGGATTGAATGAAGGGTAGAGCCACGGGTCGTAACACATCTGAAATGTAACGTCCACTGTTCAAAGTGCCGTGAATGCGAAAAGAGGTGACCGAGACCTGTAACCAATGGCACCCCATACCAACACGCCTGGTGATACGCCAGTATGCCGATGACGAATACAGGCTTCCAATGTGCGTTCACCGCGATGTCGCCAAACACGGATGCGACGATCATGATGCTGTAAACAGAACCTAGATTCATCCGAAAAAGTGACGTTTTGCCATTCGTGGACCCAGGTTCGTCGTTGAGTATACCATCGCACGCACTCCTGTCCGTGATGCAGCGTCAAGGGTAACCGCAGCCATGGTCTCCGAGCTGATAGTCCATGCTGCTGCAAACGTCGTCGAACTGTTCGTGGAGATGGTTGGTTGTTGACTTGCAAACGTCGCAGTTTGTTGACTTAGGGATCGAGACGTGACTGCACGATCCGTTACAGCTGTGCGGATAAGATGCTTGTCATCTCGACTGCTAGTGATACGAGGCCGTTGGGATCCAGCTCGGCGTTCCGTATTACCCTCCTGAACCCACCGATTCTATATTCTGCTAAGAGTCATTGGATCTCGACCAACGCGAGCAGCAATGTCGCGATACGATAAGTCGCAATCGCGATAGGCTACAATCCGACCTTTATCATAGCCGGAACTGTGATGGTACGCATTTCTCCTCCTTACACGAGGCATCACAACAACGTTTCACCAGGCAACGCCGGACAACTGCTGTATATGTATGAGAAATCGGTTGGAAGCTTTCCTCATGTCAGCACCTTTTAGGTGTCGCCACCGGCGCCAACCTTGTGTGAATGCTCTGAAAAGCTAATCATTTGCATATCACAGCATCTTCTTCCTGTCGGTTAAATCTCGCGTCTGTAGCACGTCATCATCGTGGTGTAGCAATTTTAATGACCAGTAGTGTACATTTATTGCAATAAATGACCCATTTTCTAAAAAATTACTGATGGTCGCGACATGAAATTTTCACAGCATGCCAAGTGTGAGATTCAACACATATGGAACTAGAATAACTAAAATATCCTGAGTTGTTTCGTTTTTATGTTCTTTTATTTAAAAAATTCTGTGAAAAAGTTAGTCTCTTCGAAAAAAAAAAAAGGTAACATGCCTCACAATACAATTTTAATAAAATTCTAGTTCATTGTATCTAGGAGGATGCATTCAATAATTATGAAAATTGTGAGTTGGTGTCTTAATGTCCCCTTAAGTTAGGATTGGATTGTTTGGGGGAAGAGACCAAACAGCGAGGTCATCGGTCTCATCGGATTAGGGAAGGACGGGGAAGGAAGTCGGCCGTGCCCTTTCAAAGGAACCATCCCAGCATTTGCCTGGAGCGATTTAGGGAAATCACGGAAAACCTAAATCAGGATGGCCGGACTCGGGATTGAACCGTCGTCCTCCCGAATGCGAGTCCAGTGTGCTAACCACTGCGCCACCTCGCTCGGTCCTTAAGTTAGGTTAGAAACTGTCTGTGTATGAAGTAGGTTATGTCACGGAGTAAAGTCAAGTGCAGGCACGCCAGTCGGGAACTACGGGAAACAGAAGGCCGTAAGACGACATCAGCCAATGGCACGCCGACCAGACCTCCCTTGCAGGACGACAACGCGACTGCAGCGGCCCCTATGCCGAGAGCACATAAGTGCCGCGATAGACTGGTGGCGGCCCAGTTCGATAGCAGCTTCAAGATTAGCGAATTGAGTAGCAGCTTCAGTGTTAGCGACTCTGATAGCATTTCAATAAACACTTTCGTCAGTTAGAGATCAGCAGTCACTGCGAAGACATTATTTCGTGTGTCGCCCTTTGGTTGCGACACATCTGTGTGATTACCGAAGTTGAGTATCTGTAATTTTCTTATAGTAATAAACTCATTAATACGACTTGTATGATCGTTTGTCTAGTGAACCAAGTATTCAAGATTCCTAGACACTGTAGGTTAGATTTTAGCCTCCTTGGTTGGAGACGAGTGCTACAATGCGGTGTTTGCTATTAAAAAGGTGCCACGTGAGCGGTGTTTGTCTCGCAAAGAACGTTTCGAATACTGTACAACCTGTCTTCAGTTACTGGATTTACCAGACAAGTTTTACGAAATACCCGTGCATTACGAAAATATGTAGTTTCAGTGATACACCTTGCTAAGGATCTCTCCAAAATAGGTTGTTCAGACTATGGTTTATTATGCTACAGTGGCGACTTCGGAGTATAGATGAATGGTTAATTTATGTGGTGAAAGTAGATGTTACTATTGCATCCTGAATGGGTAAAATTTGTTTGTCAGTAAGCAAGTACTATTTAATTAATGAAAAGTTCACTTTATTCTGAAAGCTGTATATATTAATGCAATAGTGGCAGTAGGTATACTCAGATAATCAGATTCTAGTACTGAAAACTTCACTGCACTTTAAACACTTGCTCAGGGGATTTGAGAAAGGACGTAACAAAATTTATGGTGGCAGTATTATTCCAGATTGAGTGTAGCTTTTAATAAAGAAAATCAACTACACTATGCGATCAAAAGTATTCGGACACATGGCTGAAAACAGCTTACAAGTTCGTGGTGCCCTCCATCGGTAATGCTGGAATTCAGTGTGGTGTTGGCCCAATGACAGATTCCACTCTCGCAGGCATACGTTCAATCAGGTGCTGGAAGGTTTCTTGGGGAACGGCAGCCGATTCATCACGGTGCTGAAATGAGGAGACGTATCGATGTCGGTCGGTGAGGCCTGGCACGAAGTCGGCATTCCAAAACATCCTAAAGGTGTTCTATAGGATTCAGGTCATGACTCTGTGCAGGCCAGTCCGTTACAGGGATGTTATTCTCCTGTAACCACTCCGCCACAGGTCGTGCATTATGTTTAGGTGCTCGATCGTTTTGAAAGATGCAATCCCCATCCCAGAATTGCTCTTAAATAGTGAGAAGCAAGAAGGTGCTTAAAACATCAATGTAGCCCTGTGCTGTGATAGTGCCACGCAAAACAACAAGGGGTGCAAGCCCCCTCCATGAAAAACACGACCACACCATAACCCCTTCGCTTCCGAATTTTACTGTTGGCACTACACACGCTGGCAGATGACGTCACCGGAAATTCGCCATACCCACACTCTGTCATCGAATCGCCACATTGTGTACCGTGATTCGTCACTCCACACAACGTTTTTCCACTGTTCAACCGTCCAATGTTTACGCTCCTTACACCAAGTTAGGCGTCGTCTGGCATTTACCAGCGTGATGTGTGGCTTATGAGCAGCCGATCGACCATTAATTCCAAGTTTTCTCACCTCCTGCCTAACTGTCATAGTACTTGCAGTGGGTCTTCATGCAATTTGGAATTCCTGTGTGATGGTTTGGATAGATGTCTGCCTATTACACATTACGACCCTCTTCAACTGTCGGCCGTCTCTGTTTGTTAACAGACGAGGTCGGCCTGTACACTTTTGTGCTGTACGTGTCCCTTCACGTTTCCACTTCACTATCGTATCGTAAACAGTAGACCAGGGGATGTGTAGAGTGTGGAAATCTCGCGTACAGACGTATGACATAAGTGACACCCAATCACCTAACCACGTTCGAAGTCCGTGAGTTCTGCGGAGCGCCCCATTCAGTTCTCTCACGATGTCTAATGACTACTGACGTAGCTGATAAGCAGTACCTGTCAGTAGGTGGCAGCACAATGCACCTAATATGAGAAACGTGTGTTTTTGGGGGCATCCGGATACTTTTGATCACATAGTGTATATTGCAGTGTGTTTCAGGGCACTTGCACGATGCATAGCTCCAAAATTCGATACAGAATAAGAAAAAAACTTCGTAGTCTTTGACGTGCAAGAAGAAGAATATGAACTACGAAACTGGTATTTAGGGCATGGTAAAAAAGATCCATAACGCACAAAAACACTGAAACTGTACTTTTCAGAACGCGGTATAGGCCTAATCATTGGCAAGATGTAATCGCCAGATGTCAAATTTCGAAGTGTCACTTCTACTTTTACTTCAGTCGGAATTTCATCTTTAGTTTGAGTGTCGGATTTTTTAATACAGCTCAAATCACACCTCTACGCAAGCACTCGAAATCTGTTTTGCTGAATTTGTTGGAAGCTGTGCAGACGTATGTCAGTTAACCTTCAATGAGTGTCATTCAGTGTATGTGTGAAAGACAAACACAAAATCTGCAATAAGATACTCGAACACCTGAAGCACTGCAAAGTAGAAAAACATAGCTGTGCCACATTTGCCTACCACTTCATGGCACAGAATAACTTGTAGACAGCTGATGTCCACCTGCCTCAACCCAAAAAGATCCATTACAGTAACTCTAATCATAAGTTACACCATCCTTGTCACTTGAACAAATTATTGTTCGAGATTACAATCCACACCTAAAACTTCCGATAAGGATTTTGCGTTTTGTGATTTCCAGTAAACCTGCGATTTCAGTCCATAAGTTTCCGAGCTATATTCCGATTATGATATTTTCATTCTCATGATGCCAGTACACTTATCAGTTTCCCACAGTCCATTTTTGTGTCCTGTCAGTCATTATGACCGAAAAAACAAACTGATCGGGCGATGAGATCGGCAACATTGTGACCGCGAACGTAGTGGCGCACTGACTTGACTGACTTGGGACGATGTCGGACGTCGGCGGAACCCACCTATGTCGGTGCCACGGCGACCGCAGCCTTACTTGTGCAGCCTCAGCTTAGGCCGCTTCTAGACTGAACACCAAGTTGACGCTACACTAACAGTTATTCATTTCTTGTCGTTTTAAATGTGTTTTAAATGACCACGGATGAATAATTACAGATAAAAGGTTATCTTATTTGTATTCTCCATATCTCAACAGCTGTAGCGTGTGGTCGGCAGTAAGTTGGACTATGATGCGGCTAACTGCATGTCGATCTGTTGAGTGTAGCTGTAGATCGCAGAGGCTGACCTACACGAAAGTCATTCTGTGGCTGCCACAGACCAGGTTAAAGGAGGTATGAGGAATTGTATACCTGCTTAAGAAACTTTTATTCTACAGGCATCTCTGTAAGCGCTTCTTACGAGAGTTAACAGTGAAGACTGCAACAATGTTAGTCACGAATGAGATGACGCCATCAAGAACACGGCTCACAGAGCACAGAGAGCAGGCAGTATCCCTGTTTGTTAGAGTCGATTGGGCGGGGGGGTGGGAGGGGGGGGGGTGGATGGGGCAAGGTCCTCCGGTAGTCGCGGTTGGCTCGAACCAACGAGACTGGTACGGCAGCAACGACTGCTCCTGCAGATGGGCAGGCGTCGTCCTGAAGACTTGGACGACCGAGGTATTGTGACATGGAAGGCAAACGGAAATCACCACATCAAATTTCACTAGTACATTCTGTTCTCTGTTAAAAATATCATAATGGCTTTATCTTGAGGAAAAATGTTCGGAGGTAAATGAGTCCCACGAGTTATGTCCAGTTAGGTACTGATGGGGAGGAATGATGAGATAATGACAGTACAGCCACGTGAACGCATTGCGGAATCCTAGAAAATCAAAACGTACGTTTGGGAACGATGCAGTTGGATATTATAGCCGTTAGTGAGACGCTATCGCCAGAAGTAGGGGATATTTGGAGTGGGTCAGATAATTATAGAGCAGTCACAGGAACAACAATGAACAAAGAAATTGGCAGAAGGGCAAAGGGTTATCGCAGGAAAAGGGAACGGTATTACTGATGAAATTGAATGGAAATCCCGCTGACCTACATATGAATATGCCAACGACCGATGGAGATGACAGTGATACCGAAGAAGTATATGATCATATTTGTGAGTTCATAAAAAATGTCGATCGGGATGATAATTTAAGAGTTATGTGGCACTGGAATTTGGTCGTCAGTGAAAGTCGAATGAGAGAAGACAGCGGTAGTTTTTCAGAATTCTGTGATGGCCATGAATCAGACGTTGTTAATGCTCCTAGAAAAACGGGTACTGAGATAAGACGCGAGTGATTCACGAACTGACTATATTTTCGTAAATTTATTTATTTGTTTACTCCATTCCATTGTAGCCTGTCACCACAATTTAAACACAGGCTGTTACAGAAATTATTTTATCCTATTCAATCCTACCTCACATCACCATAACTTTTTGTACTATTAACGCTACTAATAGTAGTACTACTAAAAATAATTATAATAAAAAAAACTAGTACAATTAAATTTTTCTTGACACTTAAGAGTCTCAACTTTATTTTCAACAGTGATGGAAGCTGAAAAAATGAATTAAAGCTTGTGCTATAGCAAGGACTTGAACCCAGGTCACCTTCTAAATACATAACTGTGCTAAGCATTACAGCATTGTAGCATCTAACACAGGTACGTGGACTACCATAGTCTAATGACATCCCTAACACAAACTTCAGTTCACACCTTCAGCCCATTTTTCCCTTCTTAAAACGTCACTACTGCCAATGCTCTACAGTACTGGAACAGAGCCCCAGCTGTGTAGGTAGTGCGGTAATCCTGCTTGTTTCTCAGGTTCAGGTGATCCATTGAGCTGATAGAATTCATTACAGAAGATAAAGTTCAGACTCATACGTATCAAGGGAAATTTAATTCCATAAGATTCCCCATGGCGTACAAAGCTTGTGTACTATTCGGAGACTGGAGAACCTCGACAATGCTGAGGATTTAAGAAGGGGAAAATAGACTGCTGGCGTGAACAGAAGTTTGTGTTAGAGGCGGCACTGGGCTAGGGGAGTCGTTCAGGTGGGTTAGCTGTACTGCTACGGTGGTGTAATGGCTAGCATGTCTGCATGGTAAACTGGAGATCGGGTCCAAGTCCCAGATAGAGCACAAATTTTAATTCATTTCTTCAGCTTCCATCATTATCAAAATTAAAAAGCTCTTAAAAATACTTCTATTATTAATAAAACTACTCTAATTGCGAAATCCACGTGTACTACTGATATGACGACTCCAGCTTTTGTCCATCACATTCCACAGTGCGCTCCATCTCTCCCCGCACCGTAGGCGTGCCCTGCCGGTTCCTCGGGCGCCTGGAGGGCGTTGTGGTCGCATCCGCCTCTTCCGTCGTTGCCGGTGATGAACATAGAGACGTGCGGGCCCACATCAACCCGGTTCTGGTTCGTTGGGTGTCGAGACACGGCCCACGGCTGCTTGTTTCTCTGGTGTCTTTAGGATGGCTGCGCCTACTGCACTGGCAATTCTTCAACCGCAGCTGTTGATCTCAGCTTCCTTCGTTGCCTTGCGTCTCGATGTGTCGTCACAAGCTCTCGTAGTGCAGTAGACGGGGGTGGTTTATGGGATAAAGTGCTACGCAAGCCTTTCTTGAAATAGCGTCAGCAATCTTGTCCGAGATCTGCCATTCTGTTTTGGATCGCCGTATCTCCTTGACATCGATTCTTTCGTTCCGATTCAGTTTCCTGCCGACCTATATCAGCGACATAGGCATACAACAGACGTTCCCAGACAGCGTGTTCTTCACCACAGGCACACCAGCAGGTCTGGCGTCCACCAGTTCGATGCCAGTAGGCGCCGCAGGGCCCATGACCAGTCAGGCAGTGTGTCAGGCCTCTTGAAGCATTGGGGTGCTTCATTCCCAGTCTCCAGTTACCTTTGGCAAATAACCATAGGTGCGCCTCGTTGTCTGGACATCGCAACGTTTCTGCCATAGGTGGAGAATATGATTTTGAATTTGCTGCTTGCTTGTGGCCAGTACTCCTATTAAATTCAGCACTCTATGATACTTCTATTGTTCTTTCTTCAGCCAATACATCGTCACCTTTTTCCGTATCTGAAGATCGAGTGGACATATTGCAAGTATTACTTACAACGGCTCATCTGACACAGTGCCAAAAGCCCCCGTCAGCCCAAGTATTCCACGCTGCACCCTGTTAACTGTCTGTGCTGGTGTTACGACCAAAAGTCTGTGGCTCCAAGCACTTGCACAGTATCCCACGATCGCAGTTGAGATAGATTTATGATACGTTCTTATTGTTTGCATGGGCAGACTAATAAATTTGTTCATCGTGTTCCTGGCTCTCTTCCTCATTTCTTTGATCGGTGCACCATAGTTTTGTCTTTCGTCCAAGAAGACGTCCAAGTATCTGGAGAGATGGACTTTCTCTTTGTGGACCTGCCACTTAATTTGATGATCGAGTATCTTAGAAAATCCCCTTTTATCAGCATGTGCATGGTCTCTTGAGGCGCAACAGACAGTTTGACTCTTTGGCACCAGCGGTGTATTTCTTGAAGGATTATATTACCTACATCTTCCATGTTGCTTCCGAAGCTTCCTTCACAAGACTCGTCAGGTTTCCGGCATAGGCCACTGCTCCTAAAACCACCTCATTGCGCTGTAGCTTTCCTAATACCGCGTCGAGTACTAGATCCTAGGAAACAAGGCTGCTTATGGATCCCTGTGGGGAGCCTTTTGAAATCCTTTATAGGGTCTATCCAGGGCGCGACAGTGTTGCTTCTCTGTTTGCACAGCAGTTCTTAAAGCAGCTGTGTAACGCTCGGGGGCAGCGCGAGTTCTTCAGGCGGCCAAAAAGTACTGGCCACCATAAGTAGTCGAACACTCCGGCTATGTCCACCATTATGGCTGCGACATATTTATGCGGAGCGTTTTTCACAGGTATTATCCCTTCCTTTACAACGTCTTCTAGTGACTTCCCGCTTCTGAGACCATACTTTCCGAATTTATTTCATGAAGAAGTCTTTTCTCTTGTAGTCGGGGCCGGCTGCGGTGGCCGAGCGGTTCTAGGCGCTCAGTCCGGAACCACGCGACTGCTACGGTCGCAGGTTCGAATCCTGCATCGGGCATGGATGTGTGTGATGTAATTAGGTTAGTTAGGTTTAAGTAGTTCTAAGTTCTAGGGGACCGATGACCACAGATGTTGAGTGCCATAGTGCTGAGAGCCATTTGAACCATTTTCTTATAGTCTACCGCATAGCAGCTTCTCGAGAACTTCTCTAAGGTATCGAGAAGGCAGATCCGTCTATAGGACTTTGAAGCTAGGGGATTCTTGTCTTCACCATTTTTCACGATTATCACATTTGCTTTCTTTCATGTATCTGGTATTCTTCCCTGCGATAGACACTTGTTGTAGAGTTGGCGTATATATAAAGTAATGTGCAAATGAAGAGCCTGTACAACTTCAGCAGTGATGCCGTCATTGCCATATGACTTACTCCTTTTCAGTTTCAGTATTTCATTTCTCACCTCATCTTTTGACAGTGGACACTGTTGTGGATTGGCAAGACAGCCAACCCACTAATAGGAAGCCGAAAGGCACGCGTTTTAGGAACAGGACAAGGAATTGAGACTAGCAAAAAAGGTACGTAGCTTCTGGAATACTTAACTTTAATCCATAATTGGTGAACATCGCTCTTGACGGTACATGTTTTACAGCATCAATAGTAATTGGTAATGGCGCCTTGCTAGGTCGTAGCAAATGACGTAGCTGAAGGCTATGCTAACTATCGTCTCGGCAAATGAGAGAGTAATTTGTCAGTGAACCATCGGTAGCAAAGTCGGCTGTACAACTGGGGCGAGTGCTAGGAAGTCTCTCTAGACCTGCCGTGTGGCGGCGCTCGGTCTGCAATCACTGATAGTGGCGACACGCGAGTCCGACGTATACTGCCGGACCGCGGCCGATTTAAAGGCTATCACCTAGCAAGTGTGGTGTCTGGCGGTGACACCACAGACACACCATCCTATCTCCACAGTATGCTTCCCTACTTTTGTTCCGCACTTATCTGTGTTCATCAAATTCGTCCTCTGCTTTATCGTCTGGGAACAGAGTGTCCATCAGTAAATATGCGGACTGGCGCCAGTTTTCTGTCATGCTGCCGCCTGCTCGGTTTACAATTGATAACATTGTTGGAGAGTTTATCTTTTAGCAGACGATTCTATTAGGCTTACACCATGGATCAAGATTCAATCTGCGAATCGAATCGGTTCCATTTCTCTGATCTATCCTGCTGCAGGTGGTCTTTAAATTCCTAGTTGAGATCTCTGTATCTGCCCAGTCTGCGATCTCTTTCTTCCGCAGTGCGGCCCTTCTGGTAGAAAGCTGTTGCGCTTCTGACTTCTGTCCCCTATCTTTCGAGATCCTCGTTCCATCATACTTGTGAACTCCAGCCCGTTTTTCTTATTGCTGGTATTCTGCAGTGACGAGTTCATGGGTTCTCTTCTCTACGTTCTCATATATTTCCACCTCGTCTGGACAGCAGAAAATACTCCTCAGATGGTCCCAATCGCCTTTCCTTATGTAGTAGCTAGTAAAAAACGTTTGATGCGTCATCATTACTGAGTTCATTTTTTTCAGGTGTCAACAGTGAAAATAATGATGATGTGGTCCCTCGTGGTGAGGCCATTTTCAGCTTCCCAGGTTCTGGTCTTTTCGACCGCACGTTCGTTAACTGCTGTGACGTCTATATTGGACTGTGAATCAGCCCTACGTTTATATTTGGGCGGATTTCCAATTCTGTTCGCCATTTCCCTATTTAATTCCATTATGGGTTCCTGCAGTATAGTGCCTGTTCTATCCTCCACTGAGCTGATCCATATTGGTGACTTAGCGTTCGCGTCCACGGTATAGATGAATGGTTTGCTTTCGTCAAGGTAACTGATGTGTTTGAATTGCTCTACGTACTTATCTGTGGTCCGACAGAACTGAAAATACACTGAGACAAGAATCAAACACCCTGTGGCTACCAGAACCTCGACACAAGTCATGTGTTCATTCCAGTATTGTACTGTTTCTACAGCTGCGATTTTCTTATTGAATAATACAATGGTTGCCATAGGTTTTTAATCGTGTGTCATGACCTGAGTTGTGACCGCGATTCCAAGTATTTTTTCGCTTCTCGTCTGTTGTTCCTGTAAGCATGGGATGCCGAATTGCTTATCCTCAGTTACTTTGCGAATTTCACACGTGACGGCCCAACTTCTCATACAGTGTAGCTGTTCTGTGTAGTTGTTCTGTGTACTTGTTCTGAGTTTTGGTATCTCCTGTTGTTGGCGCATTGTTGTACCGTTTTTCAATGTGCAACGCATGTTTTCAGATGTGGTAAATGTTGTACACATTCGAGTCGATTCTACGACGCGGTTGCGAATGGTTCTCCTATACCTGAGTAGCTGCATGTCTGGTATATTTTCGTAAAACAAGGATCAGGAATTAGATTAAGGACTCCAACAGATATCGATTTAATGAGATTATAGTGATCATAATCTAGTATTTATAAAATGCGAGTTGTAATTCATTAAGTTAAAGAGAAAACGTACACAAGTTCAAGAAACTAAGAACTCAGATTGTCTTGGAGGAACATGTGAGAAAAGAAATAATGACGCCCTAACGAGACATTGGTGTGGAAAATCGGTGGAATGCCCCTAAAAAATTACGTAATAAAGCTGAAAAAGTATGAGGAATCAAAAGCGCTGTAAAGAGGCAGGTGCAGACAGATGACGTACTGGAATTAGTTATGATGCTACGAAAATCGAAAAAAAAAAAAAAATTTAAAGTAACTGAGACAAACTAGTTCACAAAATTATCCGGGAATGTATAGAAATTGAAGAAGAATGGATGTAGGAAAGTTGATATCACGAAATACATCTAAAATTGAAACAGATAACGTAGCTGTTGTACGCAGACAAATAAACAATCATTTTACGGATCACGGAACAAGGAGGACAATAATTATGGACAAAAATCTGATTGGGCAATGGAAGTAGGAAGTAAGGGAAAGAGATGGAGGCAATCCCTGGATAAGCTTTATCAGTGCCCAGAAGAAATTAGGCCAAGGACTTATTTGTGAAATCTGGCAAAACACCAGAATGAGAACTGTACAAGCTCTTTGATTAAATTAATGAAACTGGGGAAGTTCCATCAGCTTCTGCAAACAATATAATTATTACACTTTGTAAGAAAGTAAGAGCGAACAGATGGGAGAATCACTGGAGAGACAGTCAAGTAACATTTGTATCAAAAATAATCAAAACGATGCCTACTTTATCGAAGAATGGGAGGAGAAATGAAAGTGGATTAAAAGAGGAGGAGAAGTTTGGTTTTAGGATCAGCAGGGGCACTCGCGAGAAACAATTTCAACACTGGCCAGATGTAGGAAAGGAAACAAGGAAACATGTAATGTATTCGTAGATTTTGAGGAGGCACTAGATAATGTACAATGAGATAAAATGTGTTATTTTTTGTAGGCAATTTGGTATCAAATAGAGAGACAGAATACTACTCCGTTGACCTAAGGTGAGTGAAAGGTGAAAATCAGGAAAGTTGTGAGGCAGGGCTGCTCATTATCACCACCGATATACAAAATGAACGCTGAAGAGGCAGTGAGGGAAATGAAGCATTATCTTGATGAGGCAGTTGTCTGTCACGGACAGAAAATCACCATGCCTCGGTTCACCGGCGGCATGGCAGTAGTCGCTGAGAGTCAACTTGAACTGAGTCGAATGCTTAAAGGAATGGAAAGCTTGCTGGCTGGTGGCCATGATCAGTACAGAAACACAGAGGAAACACAGCTGGCGATGTGCGTAACAGGCCGACATGCTGGGTGGCTGAACTGTGAAGAAGTGCACCAGTTTTCCTCTCTAGGAAGTAGAACATGAAAAAGGACGACGAAGGCATAGTAGCAAAGGATTACACAAGGAAAAAGAGCTTTCTAGAAATGCAGCTAAAAGGCAAATTGTGTATGTTCTACAGAATTAGTTTAATTTGGTAACATGTTTTCGTCTTCGAAGGCCTTAATCACAATTTAACTGACAGTCGTCGTCAAAGGAGGTAGAATATTCGTGAACAACATCAAAACTGATGTTACTAATCGAGAGAGAGAGAGAGAGAGACAGACACGAACGCGGAGTAGAGTCATCTTTGACAGTGGAGCGGTAATTCAATTTAAAAAATTCAACAGTAAATAAATATAATGGAGTAAATCGTAACAATGGCGTACACAAAATTACTGTGCCTGATTGTCTTAAGTTTTATGCTAGTCAACCAAGCAGAAACATAACGTCTCGTTTGTCTGAACATGAATGCTGCTTGACGTCGAAGAACTTTGACTCCACATTTGCTGAACGTGTACTGAGCGCACGCCACAACTATCAGCCACCGCCCAAAACGCTCCACTCAGCAAATAAAAGCCATAAGCTTAACCTGTTAGAAGTCGTGGAAGCCAACAAGCATCCTATCCACAATTATGATTTAATATTAAATGACCAGACACAGTACCTTCTCCTCTTCTAACCTTCACTTAAGCCTCGTGGACATTGTCTGAATCATTCTGCTAGTGTACATCTATGATCCGGATGCAGCTACGGTCACTGCATGAAACGTCTCCTGAGACTCCAGCATCTTGTGTCCAAAGCACCACTGCCCGTTTACTGTAACCCTTGTACCCTCACATTCACCATGCGACAGAGAAATTACTTCGAGATTGCAAACAACAGGCTCCTTGCTGACTCCACGGACTATTGTCGGCATCAGGATTTGTCTCGTCATTAGGCGGGTGCTGCGGTACTGCATAAGCCTCGACCATGTAGTCGGAGTCGTTCTTCTAGTGTACATCTATGATGATGGCGGGTCTACGCTCACCGGATGGTACGTCCCCTGGGTGTCCAGTAGCTTGTACCCAATGCACCTCTACACCTTAAGTGTAACTGTGACACACTGAGATTGACGATGCGACTCAAAAATTGCTTCCTGATTGCATGCTACAGGCTCCATCCCGACATCTCTCCAAGATACTATTGGCGTCCTTAGGAGTTGTCTCGCCATTACCCCGGTACTGGGACATTGCATAAGCCTCGAAGACATTGTCGGAGTCATTCTGCTAGTGGGCATCTATGATCCAGGCGCGGCTATGGACACCGCATGGAGCGCCTCTTGGGAGTCCAGTACCTTGCATCCGCTGCACCGCTCCCCTTTTACTGTAACCCTCGCATCCCCACACTGACGACGCGACACAGGAATTGCTTCAGGGTTGAGTAGTACAGGCTCTGCGGCGACTTTTCTCCACAGACTTATCTAACGCTCAGAAGTTGTGTCACTGATAGGCAGGTACAACGATGCTGCATAAGCCTCGAGGACAATGTGGGAGTCATTTTTCTGGTGTAGATTTATGATCCTGGCGCGGCTACATTCAATGCATGGAGCCTCCCTTGGGAGTTCAGTAGCTTCTAAAGGATGCACAGCAGCCCGTTTTGTACAACCCTCAGCCGGTCGGTGTGGCCGTGCGGTTCTAGGCGCTGCAGTCAGGAACCGGGCGACCGCCACGGTCGCAGATTCGAATCCTGCCTCGGGCATGGATGTGTGCGATGTCCTTAGGTTAGTTAGGTTTAATTAGTCCTAAGTTCTAGGCGACTGATGACCTCAGAAGTTAAGTCGCATAGTGCTCAGAGCCATTTGAACCATTTGTACAACCCTCACACCCGCACATTGATTATGTGACACAGAAATTACTGAACAATTGCATTCAACACGATCCATTCCGACTTCTCTCCAAGAGACTAATGCCAACCGCATGAGTTGTCTCGCCATTAGGCACGTGCTGGCCTCTTGCCAAAGCCTCGACGATATTCTCAGAGTCATTACGGTAGTGTACATCTATGATTCTGACGCTGCTACGGTCATAGCATGGAACCTACCCTGAGAGTCCAGTAGATTGTAACCGATGCACCACTGCCCGCTTACTGTAACATCACTGCAGGTTTCATGCCGAGTTCTCTCCAAGACACTAATGTCGTCCTCATGATTTGTCTCGCCTTTAGGCTGGTGCTGGGCTACTGTATAAGTCCCGAGGAGATTACCGGAGTCATTCTGCTGGTGTACATCTATGATACAGGCGCGGCTATGGTCACCGCATGGAACCACGCCTGGGAGTCCAGTAGCTTGCATCCAATGCACCACTGCCAATTTACTGTAACACTCGCACCCACACAATCACGATGTGGCACAGAAAGGGATTCGCAATTCCATGCTACAGGCTCCATTCCACGTTTTCTCCAAGAGGCAAATGGCGACCTCAGCAGTTTTGTCAGCATTAGATGGCTGCTGGGCTATCGCATAAGCTTCAAGGGCATTGTCAGAGTCATTCTGCTAGTGTTCATCTGTGATACTGATGGACAGTGATGGAACCTCACCTGGGAGCCCAGTACATTGTGTCCGACGCATGACTGCATGTTTACTGTAACACTCACACCCTCACATTCACCATGCAACACAGAAATTGCTTCACGTTTGAATACTACAGGCTTCATGCAGAGTTTTTTCCAAGAGATTAACGTCGCCCTCAAGAGTTGTCTCGCCTTGAGGCAGGTGCTGGGGTATTGCATATGTCTCAAGGACATTGTCTGCGTCATTCTGCTATTGTACATCTAATATAATGGAGGTGCTACGGTCACCAGATGGAACCTGTCCTGAGAGAGCAGTGGCTTGAACTGATGCACCTCTGGCCATTTACTGTAACCATCACAATCTCACATTCACTACTCTACACAGAAAATGCATCACGATTGCCTACTACAGGCTCCATGCCGACTTTTCTCCAAGAGCTTAATGCCGCCCTCAGTGTTTACCTCGCCATATCGTGGGTGCGGTGCTATTACACAGGCCTCGAGGACTTTGTCAGAGGAATTCTGCTAATGTACATGTCTGGCACTGGCGCCGCTATGGTCACCACATGGAACCTCTCCTGTGAATGCAGTAGCTTTTAGCTGATGGACACTGCCTGTTTATTGTAACCATCGCACTCTCACATTTACGATGCGACACAAAAATTGCATTGTGATTCCATGCTAGAGGCTCCCTGCAGGTTTCTCTCCAAGAGACTAATGCTGGCGTCAAGAGCTGTCTCGGCATTAGGTGGGTGCTGCGATACTGCATAAGCCTCATGGACATTCTCGGAGTCATTCTGGTAGTTTTGATCTAAGATCGGGGCGCTGCTATGATCTCTGCAACGAACCTCTCCTGAGAGTACAGTAGCTTGTAACCAAAGAACTGACCCCATATACTGTGAACCATGCACCCTCACTTTCACCATGTGACATAGAAACTGCTTCGTGTTGCATTATCCGGGCTGTCTGCCGATTTCTCTCCAAAAGAGTAATGCAACCCTCAGGTGTTGCTTCAGCATTAGGCAGGTGCTGGACTATTGCATAGGCCTCGAGGTCATATTCAGAGTCATTCTGCTAGTGTACATCTGTGACAGTGGCGCTGCTGTGGTCACCGTATGGAAACTATTCTGAGAGCCCAGTAGCTGGTATCCTATGCACAAGTGCTCTTTTACTGTAACCCTCGCAACGCCACATTCACCATGCGATATAGAAATTGCTTCACAGTTCCATACTATAGACCCTCTGTTGACTTCTCTCCAAGAACTTAAAAATAATGTCCACAGCACCCGCCATTGGGTTACACTGCATAAGCCTCCAGGACATTGTCAGAGTCATTCTGATAGTGTACATCTACGATCCTGGAGCTGCTAAGGTCATCACATGGAACCTCTCCTGTGAGTCCAATTGCTTGTAACCGCTGTCTGTTTACTGTAGCACTCGGACCCTCACATTCACCATGTGACAAAGAAATTTCTTCGCAATTGCATCCTACGGTCTCCCTGCCGAGTTCTCTCCCAGAGCCTGATGCCGCCCTCAGGAGCTCTCTCACCATTAGGAAGGTGGTGTTCTATTCCATAACTCGAGGACATTGTTGGAGTCATTCTGCTAGTGTACATCTACGATACTGGCGAGGCTATATTCTCCAGATGGACCCTCTCCTGGGAGTCCAGTAGCTTGTATCCGATGCACCACAGATCGTTTACTGTAGCCCTCGCCCCTTATACTGATGATGAGACACAAAAATTGCATCATGATTACATACCGGGTGATCAAAAAGTCAGTATAAATTTGAAAACTTAATAAACCACGGAATAATGTAGATAGAGAGATAAAAATTGACACACATGCTTGGACTGACATGGGGTTTTATTAGGGGGAAAAAAAGTTCACAAAATGTCCGACAGATGGAGCGGGACATCAAACCGTTAGTGACTGCGCATGGCAATCGCGTATAAAAGGAGCTGTAATGAGAGAGAGAGGAGAAGATGCGCCAGCAGTCGCAGCATGTTGACGTTACATGAAAAGGTGCTCTTAGTGAATCTGTATTACGATCCTATCGCTATAGGAAGGGGATTCGAACTGGTAAAAGTCCGTTGAAAAATGCAGCTGTGGCGAGAATGATTTCGAAGTTCGAAGGCACAGGTTGTTTAGACGATAGACCCCGTAGTGGCCGACCGAGCACAAGGCGTAATGCTGCTGAGACAGTTCAGGAAGAAATGGAGACTGTAGCGGGTTCGTCTATGCACGAGTAAGTCAGCGCTCGTGCAGTCGCACGTCGCACCGGCATTCCATACACTACTGTTTGGTTGGCACTTAGGCGTACCCTCCGATGCTATCTGTACAAAATCCATCTGCATCATGAACTGTTACCTGACGATTTAGTGAAGCGGAGGGCATTTGCGGTGTGGGCGTTTCAAAATATGGCGGAAGATAACGATTGGCTGAGTAACGTGTTGTGGACCGACGAAGCTCATTTCACGCTCCGAGGGTCTGTCAACGCCCACAAGTGCAGAATGTGGGCTACCGAAAATCCTATAACTGTCGTGGAAACTCCAATGCACGACGAGAAAGTCACGGTATGGGTTGGATTTACCACATCTACCGTTATCGGGTCTTTTTTCTTCGAAGAAATGCGTGATTCTGGTTTTGTAACTGCTACCGTGACGGGTGAGAGGTACGCCGATATGTTACAGAATCGCATCATCCCTAGCCTGGCTGATAAACACCTGCTGGAACGTACGATGTTTGTGCAGGATGGCGCTCCACCCCATATTCCTAGACGCGTGAAAGATCTCTTGCGCGCGTCGTTTGGTGATGATCGTGTGCTCAGCCGCCACTTTCGTCATTCTTGGCCTCCCAGGTCCCCAGACCTCAGTCCGTGCGATTATTGGCTTTGGGGTTACCTGAAGTTGCAAGTGTATCGTGATCGACCGACATCTCTAGGGATGCTGAAAGACAACATCCGACGACAGTGCCTCACCATAACTCTGGACATGCTTTACAGTGCTGTTCACAACATTATTCCTCGACTACAGCTATTGTTGAGGAATGACGGTGGACATATCGAGCATTTCCTGTAAAGAACATCATCTTTGCTTCGTCTTACTTTGTTGTGCCAATTATTGCTATTCTGATCAGATGAAGTGCCATCTGTCGGACATTTTTTGAACTTCTGTATTTCTACACTGTCCATACCCACTTCGCTCGAAGAGACTGAGATTGCCCTTAGGCGTTGTCTCCCCATTAGGTGAGTGCTGCACTACTGCATAAGCCTCGAGGGTAATGTCAGAGTCATTCTACTAGTGTACATCTACGATCTGGACGAGGTGCATGTAACCTCTGGTGTCTGTAACTGATGCACCGTTGGACGCTCACTGCAACGCTAGCAACATCACCTTGACGATGTGACACATAAATTGCTTCCCAACTGTATACAAGAGCTCCATGCAGGCTTCCAATCAAGAGGCCAATGCCGCCTTCTGGAGATTTTACCCTTTGGGGGCGTTACGGGTTATTGCACAAGACTTGAGGACACTGTCAGAGTGACTTTGCTAGTGTACATCTATGTCCCAGGCGCGGCTACGTTCACCACATGGAAACCTCTCCTGGGAATACAGTAATTTGCAAGTGATGCACTGCTGCCTGGATACTGCAACCCTTGTAACCTCACACTCACGTTGCGACAAAGAAATTGCATTGCAATTGAACACTAGACTACAAGCTCCATACCGACTTCTCATCAAGAGACTAACGCGCCTACAGTCACTGCATGCAACCACTCCTCAGAGTTCAGTAGCTTATTCCCGAAGCTCCACTGCCCATTTACCGTAACCCTCGCAAACTTACATTGATGTAGCGACACAAAAATTGCACCGCGATTCAGTACATCAGATTCCATGGCGATTTCTCTCCAAGAGACTAACGTGGCCACAGTGACCGCATGGAAACTCTCCTGATAGTCTTGTAGCTTATATCCGTTGCACCATTGCCCATTTACTGTAACCCTTGCACCCTCACATTGACGAAGCAACGTAGAAATTGCATCGCGATCGATCACTAGATGCTGCATGCCAACCTCCCTCCAAGAGACTAATGCGGCTACAGTCACGGCATGGTACCTCCCTTGTGACTCCAGTAGCTTGTATCCGATGCACCAATTCCTCTTTAATGGAACCCTCATACCCTAATATTGACGATTAACACAGAAACTGGATCGGCATTAAAAACTACTGCTCCATACCGATTTCTCTCCAAGAGATTATTGCAGGTTCAGTCATCACATGGAACCTCTCCTGGGAGTCCAGTATCTTATGCCCGATGCACCACTGCCCGTTTACTATAACCCTATCACCCTCACACTGACGTTGAAACACAGATATTCCATCGCTATTGAAAACTACAAGCACCATCAAAATTCTCTCCAAGAGAGTAACTCGGCTATGGTCACTGCATGGAACCTCTCCTGGGAGTCCAGTAGCATGTATTCCCTACATCACTGCCCGTTTACCCCTCGCATCCTCACATTAATGAAGCGACACAGAATGTACATCGCGATTGTAAACTACAAGCTGTATGCCAACTTCACTCCGAGACGAACGCGGCTACGTTCACCACATGCAACCACTCCGCAGAGTTCAGTAGCTTGTAACCTCCATACCGACTTCTCTCCAGCAGACTAACGCAGCTATGGCCACATCACGAAAACTCTCCTGGGAGTCCTGTAGCTTATATTCGTTGCACGACTGCCCATTTACTGTAGCCCTCGCACCCTCACATTGATGAAGCGACACCGAAATGACATTGAAATTGATAATTACTGTGTCAATGTCGAATTCTCTCCAAGAAACTAACGCGGATCTGATCCCCCTATGATCCACTCCTGGGATCCAGCAGCTTGTATCCGATGCAGCACTGCTGATTTTCTGTAACCCTTGCACCCTGACATTGAAGATGTGACACAGAAATTGTATACCTATTGAAAATTACAGGCTCATACCAACTTCTTACCAAGAGACTAACGCTGCTAGTCACCGAATTGAAGCTCTCCAGGGAGTCCAGTAGTTCGTATCCGATGCACCACTCCCCATTTGCTGTAATCCTCGCACCCTTATATTGTCGATGCGACACAGAAATAGAATCAGTGTTGATAACCACAGGCTCCATTCCGACATCTCGCCAAGAGACTAAGGCGACTATAGGCAGATCATGAAACCTCTCCTGGGAGTCCAGCAGGTCATACACGTAGCTCCACTACCTGCTAACTGTAATCCTCGTACCCTTATACTGACAATGCGATTCAATAATTGCATGGCGATTGAAAACTATAGGCTCCATGCCAACTTCTGTACAAGAGACTAACCCGACTATGGTCACTACATGGATCCTCACCTGGAAGTCCAATAGCTTGTATATGATGCACCACTGCTCATTTTTTGTTACCCTTGCACCCTCACATTCGCGATGTGACACAGAAAAATGCTTCAAATGGCTCTGAGCACTATGGGACTTAACTTCTGAGGTCATCAGTCCCATAGAACTTAGAACGACTTGAACCTAACTAACCTAAGGACATCACACACATCCATGCCCGAGGCAGGAGTCGAACCTGTGACCGTAGCGGTCACGCAGTTCCAGATTGCAGCGCCTAGAACCGCTCGGCCATGCCGGCCGGCGACACATAAATTGCATCGCCTTTGGAATACTACAGGCTCCATGCAGACTTCTCTCCAAGTGACTAACGCGGCTACGATCACCGCTTGGAACCACTCCTCAGACTCCGGTTGTTGGTATCCAATGCACCACTGCCCCTTCACTGTAACCTTCGCACCCTCACATTGGCGATGCGACATAGAAATTGCATCGTGATTGAAAACCACTTGCTCTGTGCCAATTTCTTCAAAAGAGACCAGCGTGGCTCTGCTCATCGCGCGGACCTATTCTGGGAGTGCAGTAGCTTATACCCGATGCAGCTCAGTCTGATGACTGTAACCCTTGCACCCACACACTGACGATGCAAGACAGTAATTGCATCGTGTTTGTAAACTACAGGCTCCATGCTGACTTCACTGTTAGAGACTAACACGGTTATGGTCACCACATGGAACGTTTTCTTGGAGTCTAGTAGCTTGTATCCGATGCACAATTGCCTGTTTACAGTAAACCTCGCAGCCTCACATTGGCGATGCGACACAGAAATTGAGCAGCAGTTGAATACTAGAGGCTCCATGCTGATTTCTCTCCAAGAGACTAACGACGCTATGGTGTCCGCATGAAACCTCTCCTTGGAGTCCAGTAGCTTGTATCCTATACAGCAGTTGCCATTTACTGTAACACTCGCACCACAAAATTGGAGATGCGACACAGAAATTGCCGTGGGATTGAAAACTACAGGCTCATACCAACATCTCTCCAAGACACTATCGTGGCTGCAGTCACCACATGGATCCTCTCCTATGATTTCAGTAGTTTGTATACGGTGCTCCACTGCCCATTTAACCCTCGCACGCTCTTATTGAAGATGCGACACAGAAAGTACATCGTGATTGAAAACTGCGGGCTCATGCCAGCTGCTCGCCAAGAGACTAATACGGATACGGTCTACTCATGATCCCCTCCTTTGAGTCCAGCAGCTTGTATCCGATGCAGCACTGCCCAATTTCTGTAACCCACGCATCCTGACATTGAAGATGTGATACAGAAATTGCACTGTTAAGGAAAACTAGAGGCTCGTGCCAACTTCTCTCCAAGAGACTAACGCGGCTACGAGCACTGCATAGAACCTCTCCTGTGAGTCCAGTAGCTTCTGTCGGATGGACCACTGTCCGTTTACTGTAATGTTCGCAATCTCTCATTGACGAAGCAACATAGAAATTGAATCTCTATTGAAAACTGCAACCTCCATACTGACTTCTCTCCAAGAGATGACCACGTCTACGGATGCTGCATGGAACCTCTCCTGGTAGTATAGTAGCTTATACCCGATTCACCACTGCCCATTTACTTTAACCCTCACACCCTTACATTAACGATGCTTCACAAAAAGGGCATCTTTATTGAAAACTAGAGTCTCCATGACGACTTCTCACCAAGAGACCAATGCGGCTGCACTCACCGCATTGAATATCTCCTGGCAGTCAAATAGCTTATACACGATGCGCCACGGTCTGTTTAGTGGAACCCTCGCACACACACATGCACGATGCGACACAGAATTTGCATCATTACTGAAAACTATAGGCTCCACGTCGACTTCTCTCTAAGAGACTAATGCGGTTACGGTCACCGCATGGTAGCTACCCTGGGAGTTCAGTAGCTTGACTACGATGCACAACATGCCCTTTACTGTAAATCTTGGACCTTCACATTTACGATGCTATACAGAAATAGCGTCGGGATTGAATACTACAGGCTCCATGAAGACTTACCTCCAAGAAACTAAATCGGCTACGGTTACCAAAGGAAACCTATAATAGGCGTCCTGTAGTTTATACACGATTGAACACTGGCCGTTTACTGTAACCGTTGGAACCTCACGTTAACGATGCGACACAGAAATTGCTTCATGATTGAATACTACAGGCATCATGCCGACGTCTGTCCAAGAGACAAACGAAGCTCTGGTCACCACATGGAACCTCTCCAGCGAGTCCAGTAGCTTGTATCCGATGGACCACTGCCTGTTAACTGTAACCCTCGAACCCTGACAATGACGATGCGACAGAGAAATTGCACAGTGTCTGAAAACTACAGGCTCCGTGGCGGCTAATCTGCAAGAGTCTAACGTGGTTACGGTCAGTGCATGGTACCTCTCCTCGGAGTGCAGTAGCTTGTACGCAAGAACAACATCCCGTTTATTATAAATCTTGAACCTTCAGATTGACGATGCGACACAGAATCCGAGAGTCAATCGCACGTACGGTCACCTTATATAACGTCTCCTCAGAGTCCAGTAGCTTGTATCCCATGGATCACTGCCCGTTTGCTGTAACTCTCGCACCCTCACATTGACGATGCGACAAAAAATTGCATCGCGATTGAAAACTGCATTCTCCACTCCAAATTCTCTCCAAGAGACCAACACGGCTACGGTCACCGCATGGAACCTCTCCTGTGAGTCCAGTAGCTTGTATCCGCTGCCTGTTAACTGTAACCCTCACATCCTGACATTAAAGATGCGACACAGAAAATACATCGCGATTGTAAACTTCATGCCCTATGCCGACCTCTGTCCAAGAGAGTAATGCGGCTACACTCACTGCACAAAACCTTTCCAAGGAATCCATTTCGTATATCTGATGCATCAGTGCCTGTATACTTTACCCCTCGCACCCTTACATTGGCCACGCTTCACGGAAATTGCATCGCGAATAAAACTACAGGCTCCATAGCCAACTTCTCTCCAGGAGCCTAACGCTGCTATGGTGACCACGTGGAGCCCCTCCTAGGAGTCCAGTAGCTTGTATCCGATGTACCTCTGCCCGTTTTCTGTAACCTTTTGCACCCTGACATTGTCGATGTAACACAGAAATTCCATCGTGATTGAATACTACAGGCTCCAATCCGAGTTCTCCCCAAGAGACTAAAGTTTAAACAGACACCTCATGGAACCTCTCTTGGGAGTCCAGTATGTTATACCCGATGCACTACTGCCCTATTACTGCAAGTCTCGCACCTACACATTAACGTCGCGACACGGAAATGGCGTCGCGATTGAATACTACAGGCCCATGCCGAATTCTCTTCAAGAGACTAACGCAACTATGGTCACCGAATGGAACCTCTCCAGTGAGTCCAGTAGCTTGTATGCGATGCACCACGGCATGTTTACTGTAACCCTCGCACCCTCACATTGACGCTGGGATACAGAAATTGCATCACGATTGAATACTAGAGACTTCATGTGTCTTTTCTCGAGGAGATTAACGAGGTTATGGTGGCCGCCTGGAATGTCTTCTGGGAGCCTGTTAGCTTGTGTGAGATGCACCACTGTCCATGTACTGTAACCCTCGCATCCTCATATTGACGATGCGACACAGCAATTACATCGCGATTGAAAACTATGGGCTCCATGCCGACTTTTCTCCAAAAGACTAACACGGCTACAGTCACCATATGTAACCTCTCCTGTGAGTCCATTAGCTTATATCTGATGGGCCACTTGCTGTTTACTGTATGAAATCTGGTTTTGTAGGACAGAGCGGATCAGGTTGTGGAATGGGTCCAAGATCAGTTACTGTTAGTTGCACAAAAACACAACTTTATTGCTCGAAAACCAATGCACAGTTTTCTCTTTAAAACAACAAATATCAATTCACGCCTGAGGGCCCAAGTAACTTCTCAATAGTAAGGTCTATATAATTCGTTTTAAAACTCAAGGATTTAGAGAAATGGCTGAAGGCCTTAGTCAATTAAAATTAAAATATCCTTAAATAATTCCTTATAAATCGCCAGAATTTAGACAAATGGCTGAAGACTTTACTTAAGTGAAATTAAAATATCGTCTTGGCTAAAGGCCCAAATAATATTTCAGATCAGCAAAGGAAATTCTTTAAACGGTGAGCATTTGCAAAACTCGGCTAAAAGCCATATTAAGGAAAATATAAATTAATTCCTCTGCTGAAAGCCCAATAATTGTTTATCATAATAAAAGGCAACCTATAAAGACAAGCATTTACACAGTACAACAGAAAACAATTTCAAGAAAACTTGAAATATCTTGATGGCTGGATGCCCAAACAATTATTGAAAAGAATTAAAGAGAAACCTTAGGATAACCATTTGCACAGTACTGCTGAAGGCCATTTTAAGAATTAAAGTTAATTAAAGAGAAACCTTACAGACAGGAATGTACACATTATGGCTGGAAGCCACAGATTTTAAAACTAATGCGTCTGAAGGCCTAAATAGAGAGCAAACAAGAATTTTAAATAATACACGGCTGAAGGCTTAATATTATAATACTTCACATAAGGTTCATCTGAGGGCCAAATACTGAACATAGAGCAGATAAAAATACACAGCTAAGGGCCTGGCATAGTACTTGTGAGAAAAGAAAATCAGAATCACCAAGAAGTGAGCAGTGGTGCTCAGAAGCGTTCGAAGGGTCGGCCAGGCGAGGAAACTCTAACAACAATTTAGGTGAGACAGACAGCCAAGCGTAACACTAAATAATTGGGTGGCAGCATGACCTAGGGATGGCTGAAGAACCAACCAACAACCTAACCAGTTCCCTTATATCCGACCGCGAGTGCACGTTGCCGGCAACCCCAGACTGAACTCACACCGCCAAGAGTTCTTCGCTGCTCTGTCGCAACTGACCAACTACCTACTCCGGTACACAGACAGCATTCATAACTGCTCAGTGGAAATCACACTAACTACACGCAGTTCCACGTAGACACTTGCACCAAGCAGTCCGACAGTCCTAAAACCTGTCAAAGTGGAATAACAAGGACGAATCACAAGTTGACACACACAGAGTTTCCATAAGCGGTTGGCGACCAAATACACGTCGTCGCGTGAAAAATCCAACCGAACGACCAACCAAGGTCGTCCCCACTTAAGTTATGTGTGTCGGCAGCGGTCAGGCGAGTCATGGCTGTCTGGAGCTAACTGAAGCTGCAACCCGACTCGATGTCCGTTCGGATCTCGGAGACACAGAGACACGGTCACACTGGCCCGGACCCACCAATGCAGAGGGAACTCTTGCCCATTGGCGTCCAGAAATCTCTGCACAAGGAAGGAACCGACCCCAGTCTGGCTAGATGACCAACTGACGAGCCCCAGAAACGGTCAAAAGACCAAATACACGTCGCCCAATGACGCGACCGACCGAACGAACAACCCCTCCAGTCTCCTTCCGTCTGACAGTACATGTGTGTCGCCAGCGGTCGGCGAGTACTGGCGGTCTGCACCTCACTGGCGCTCTGTCCCGACTGAACTCCAAAAACACAACGACCCGAAAATACTAGGGGTCGCTCCAGAGACAACGACAGTGACTTATCGATTAGCGCTGCTGCTGCCAATCACGGGCAAGAAAACCAGCAACCTAGTGTCGCCAGTAAATCGAATTAAAAGAAAAACGAGGCGACAGAACCATAAAAACAAGATGACGAGCAATAAACATCATGACTGCAAACCGCGCATGGCTCACTGTAACCCTCTGACCAACAGATTGACGGTGCAGAAACTGCATCACAATTGTATACTACAGGCTTCATAACGACTTCTCTCCAAGCAACTAATGTGACACCAGCACCACATGAAACCTCTTCTGGGAGTCCAGTAGCTTATACCCGCTGCACCTCTGCCCTATTACTCCAACTCTCGCACCTTCACATTGACGTTGCAACACCGAAATTGTGTCGCAATTCAATAGCTAGGCCTCCATGCTGAATTCACTCCAAGAGACTAACGCGACTATGGTCTTTGAATGGAACCTCTCTTGGGAGTCCAGTAGCTTGTATTTGAAGCAACACTTGCCATTTCTCTGTAACCTTTGCACATTCTAGTTGACGATGCGAAACAGAAATTGCGTCGCGATTGAATACTACAGGCTACGTGCTGACTTCTCTGAAAGAGAATAACGTCATTACAGTCGCCGTAGGGAACCTTTCCTGGGAGTCAAATAGCTTATACCCGGAGTAACTCTAGCCATTTAATCTAAACCTCGCACCCTCACGCTGACGATGTGAAACAGAAATAGCATAACAATTGAAAACTAGTCTCCATGCCGACTTCCCTGCAAGAGACTAATCCTCCTACACTAACCGCATAGAACCCCTCCCAGAAGTAGCTTACAGCCGATGTACCATGGCCAATTTACTGTACCCTTGCACCCTCACACTGATGTACGACACAGAAATTGCATCTCGATTGAAAACTACAGGCTCTATGCCAACATCTCTCCAAGAGACTTTTCTGGTTGCAGTCAGTATATTTTATCTCTTCTGGGAGTCCAGTGGTTAGTATCCAATGGACTGTGCCTGTTTATCATAAGACTCGCACCCTCTTATTGACGAGGCGACACAGAAATAGCATCGCGATTGAAAACTACAGGTACCATGCCGACTTACCTCCGAGAGAGTAACACGGCTACGGTCACCCCATGGAAATTCTCCCGGGAATCCAGTGATGCAACACTGGCTGTTTACTGTAAACCTTGCACCCTCACATTGATGATGTGACATAGAACTTCCATCAAAACAAAAAACTAAAAGCTCTATGCCGACTTCTCTCCAAGAGACTAACACAGTTATGGTTACCACATGTAATCTCTCCTGGGAGTGAAGTAGCTTATGTGCGATGCACCACTGCCAGTATACTGTATCACTCGCACCTTCACAATGACGATATGACTAGAAGGGCGACAAGGATGCCAGGCCATTTTGTTAGGGCAGGCTGCCTACATCAGGGACAGGTATGCACTCATTGGCAAACCTGTTGTTCTCCTTTGATTGGCATGTACTTAACCTATTGTTCTGTTAAGTGGTTTTCCATGTCTACCGCGTTTCCTTTTGATCGACAGAAACTTATGCTATTGTCCCTCCACCCCCTCCCCCTCCCCCAAACCCCCTCCCTCCCTCACTGCTACAGATACTCCCAAAAGAGGTTCCATGTGGCGACAGAAGTCGGCATGGAGCCTGTAGTTTACAGTCGCGATGGAATTTCTGTCTCACATTGTCAGTGTTAGGGTGAGAGTGTACAGTAAACAGGTAGTCATGCATCGCATACAATCTACTGGACTTTTAGGAGAGGTTCCATGTGATGACTGTATAGACACTTGGAGAGAAGTATGCATGGATTGTCTATTGTGAGTTATTGGAATTGACCTCTCTCACTCTTAAGAACGTGATTGATTACTGAATTAAATTGATCCATTAATTCACCTCGCACCCACTGGTAAAACCACTGGTAAGTTAACGTAGCTTTTAACATGGATTCTTGTGAGCACATGTAGAACCAAGACTGCTTGTGACAGTAACATACGGTAGTTGTTGGGATCGTTTTTTTTTTTTTTTTTAAACATCTGGCGGTTTGTAAGACGATCACATCTCTCTTTCTAAGACACAGAGGCAACACTCGCAAGAAAAACTTATGAGACATGTCCACCCATTGCTGATTTTTGGTCAGTATTATTTCGTATTGCCAGCGATCAGCTACTGACAAGGTATTATACTTAGTAGTAGGGGATGTGTGATAGGTTCGCCTTGAGCATCAGGCTTATAAAGGATGTGTCTGTGTTCCAAATGTGCAAAGGAAATGACTATGTCGATTCGTAAGAAAGGTATGGATTTGACCTCAGGGAAGAGTATGTCTAGTCATAATAATGGTACTGATATATAATTTCCTGAGCCTCAGCCGTCAACTGGGTGTATTTACGATACGTAGTTCATTGTCGAATTTCGTTCAACTGAGACCACGATCGTAACATTTAGTTGTAAGTACAGGGATAAAACATATATGTGACCGATTTCTTAGGATGATGAATCTACACTTGCGTGCTTGGCGTGCAGCGCCGGTGACCTGTGCAGGGAGCTGTCCAAATGGAGAGGTCTGTTGGAGTGTAGGAATCTAGATGACATAACGTGTTGTCCTCTATACGAACAAATAGCGAACTAATACTTAGTATGTGTTGGATAGCTTTCGTGATGGAGGGGAGATTTGAGAAGAGTGAATATGGAGTTGTGTTTGCCCTGGACTGTTATTCCTTCCGTGTATACTGTTCGGTTGACTGCTTCTGCACATTTCACATATTTATTTAGTTGAGAGAAGATCGATTGTGGTGTGTGCATCTAGCATATGGAAGACACGTTTGCCAGTTGTCTAGACATGAGAAACAGCTTACTTGACCTTGTAAATTATAGGGAAGAATCACTGACATCGGTATTAGTGAGTGGAAATATCAGTTTTCTCTATCTTTTTCGATCTTCTGCGAAAATGTCTTCGGAGAAGTGACTAGTTCCTAGTTAGTCAGTGGTATACAGCAAGTCCACCTAGCTAAAGTTTTGGGTCTGTAGAGAAATAGTTTCCAGTCTACATCTTCTGAATCATGTTGCACGAGCGATCGGTAGGATACTGCTGTGTGATTAATATCGAGAAGTATCGCAAAAATGGTGTAATATCATGGTAAACCATGCGGAAATACATGTTTCATTGTAATGCCAGAGTCTGGTGATGGCTGTAGTAAAGCAAGCAAGCAAGCCGTTTCGGACCAGAAACAGTAATGCATTTGTACCGAGGAGGAACAAGCCCAAATTTGTAGAACAGTTCTGAGAGTGACTTTGGTCCACAGAGGGCGCTCTGGTCACCTGTTGGGGGTGGACAACCGTCGACCTCGTAGGGAAATATGTAGTGCTGCGAGGAGCGTACACAGTGCTGTCTGTCTTCGCTGTATATGTATGAATGATGTAAAAGGGCTGATGTTGTATTATGCAGGATACAGATTGTATGTTTACTACATCGACACGGTACGCGGTGGTATATTGCTGGGTTGGAGATCTGTTTTGCGCTATAATATTCAAGCTCGTGTCCTTAATAGAAGAGCAGTGTAATTGAGTAAAGGTCCTTCTGCATTTGAGGATCTGTAGGCCACTTTGCAGGGTTTAATTGTCGGTGCAATTTGGTGATCTTCACAAAATACAATAATAATGCTCTATTCATTCACAAGATATCCTTTGTGCCGGGACACAGGAGCGTCTATAAACTTATTCGAACAAGATGGCGGCAATTTATGTATGGAAAGTACTGAGAAAACAAGTGTTTGAAGACAAGTTGAAGGAGACCATGCATCTCTGGTGGGGATGCCGTCACTCATCCGCCACTGTGGCATTAGGTCATCTCCAGACCTGTAGGTGTAGGGTACCGAAAATCCCGGCACTTTTTTCTCTTCTGTAAGACAGTGCTTTGAATTCTGTTTGCATCATTGTTCTGATTTCCTCCCGTCTGTACTTAGAGAGTGCTCTCCTTCCAAACAACAAGAATGCTTTTATGATTAATGGTGTTTTCGCGAGCGTGCACAGGCTTTTAGCAGTGAGGACGTTTAACGTTTCTGAGACGTATATTGATAGCAGGACGAATATTTCGGGCTATGCATCAGTCACACTGGGTAAGTGTGCACTGCTTGACGCAGCTCGCATGCCCTGTTAGGATCGCTAGGAACAATGCACACTGTGCTATTCCGTGACGTCAGTATTCGCAGGTATCGCATCAGTAACGGTAAAAATACGTGCTACCAGACCCATCTCACGTAATGGGACCGGCGTGAGCACGCCTTGTAATCCTGTGACGTCAGTATAACACTCTAAGAACTCTAACTGTATACCCGAATATAGACCCAACTTTCACCTGCTCGCTGTAGGCAGCAGTGGCTTGAGAGGGATGGCTCACGCTGGCTCACGCTGGCTCGCGTCTGGTGGTGTCTCGCAGTGGCGTTGACAAGTGCGCGCCCTTGGAGTGTCTGCGCTCTGCAAATAAGTCTTCACTCCCATCCGGTGGCATCAGCAATGACGCCTAGGTGATCACGTATTTCGAGAGCAATTTCTCAGGTGTAAAGTATGAAAGGGATGCCATCACCTCATGTTTGACGGACCTGAACAGACATCTGTGCGTGGATTGGCAGCTGACAGCCGCATCAGCGTCAAGCTTGAGTGGCAGGATGTGTTTTTTATTACCGATCTTTTGTTCAAACTATATTCCATCCATTTCACTGACCAATAGGATGCTGTGAATTAGAGAAACAACCCCATACCTGCGAAGAATATCGAATTAATTAATTTGCATACATTTTTTATATCAGTGTGGTGTTAGTGGTACAGCAGTTAAGGGGAGGGTGTAGTTCTTTTTCTTAGGTTAGTATAGGTAGCCATGGTATGTTCAATTATGCTGATGGAATTTAGACTTCCCGCTTTTTTCTGGGGGAGGGGAGGGGACAGGAAGAGGAGGGCGTTTACTAGTGGGTCAGAGGTTAATTAATTGATCAATTTCATTCAGCAGTCAATCAAAAAGATAAGAGCGACATGAGGGCTGCTTCCAATAACTCAGACTTTAAAGTGTACCTGTAGCAGCGAAGGTGGAAGGAGGGTTGGGGAGGGAAGGGAAAGGGGGAATTTAGGATAAGTGGTTGTCCATCTAAAGGAAATGGGGGTGACACTGAAAACCACTTAACAGAACAATTGGTTAAGTACCTGTCAATCAAAGGAGAACAATAAGTTTGATCCTGAGTGCATACCTGCCACTGATGCAGGCAAGCCACACTAACAAAATGTGCTGGAGTTCTTGTTGCCCTACTACTGATGCAATACAGAAATTTCGGTATGAATGTATACCACAGTCAACATGCCGATTTCTCTCCAAAAGACTAACGAGACTACAGTCACCGCATGAAACCTCTCCTGGGAGCCCAGTGCTTGAAGGCGATTCACAACTGCCCATTCACTGTAACCGTGCACCATCACATTGACGATGTGACACATAAATTACGTTGTGATTTAATATTACAGGCCCCATACCGATTGAGTACTGCAGGCTCCATGCAGGCTTCTCCCCAAAGTATAACGTGCCTACAGTCACCGCATGGAACCTCTCCTGGGAGATCAGTAGCTTATATCCGATGTAACACTGCCTGTTTACTGTGACCCTCAGAGCCTTACATTGACGGTGCGACACATAAATTGAGTCGCTATTGAATACGTAAGGTCCCATGCAGACATCCGTCAAAGAGACTGACGTGCCTACCACCACCGCATGGAGCCAGTCCTGGAAGGTCAATAGTTTATATTAGATTGGCAATTGCCTGTTTACAGTAACCCTCTCACAGAAATTATGTCATGTTTGAAAACTGCAGGCTCGATGCTGACTTCTGACCAAGAGACTTACGTCCCAACGGTTTGTATCCGATGTACCATTACCTGTTTACTGTAAACCTCAAAGATGCATTATCGATGCGACTTAGAAGTTACGTTGCGATTGAATACTGCAGGCTCCATGCAGAATTCTTTCCAAGACACTAATGTGCCTACGGTCACGGTATGGAACGTCTCCTTGGACATCAGTAGCTTCTGTCCGAAAGACCACTGCCTGTTTAACCCTGACAGAATTACACTCACGATGCAACACAGAAATTAAGTAGCGATTGAATACTGCAGGTTCCATGTAGACTTCTGTCCAAGAGACTAAAACGGCTACAGTAACCACTTGGAACCTCTCCTGGGAGTTCGGTAGCTTATATCCAATGGACCACAATCTGTTCACTGTAACCCTCGAGGCCTTATATTGACGATTCGACACAGAAATTACGTCGCAACTGAATACCGCAGACTCCCTGCAAACTTCACTCCAAGAGTCTAAGCCGCCTACAGTCACCGAATGGAACGTAACCAGGTAGTTCAGTATCTTATATCAAATGGACTACTGCCTGTTTAACACTCGTAGACTTGCACTGACGATGCGACACAGAAATTACGTCTCGATTGAATACTGCAGGCTCCATGCAGACTTCTGTAAAACAGACTAACGGGCGTACGTTCACCCCAAGGATCCTCCCCTGGGCGATCAGTAGCTTGTATCCCATGCACCACTGTCCATTTATACACTCCTGGAAATGGAAAAAAGAACACATTGACACCGGTGTGTCAGACCCACCATACTTGCTCCGGACACTGCGAGAGGGCTGTACAAGCAATGATCACACGCACGGCACAGCGGACACACCAGGAACCGCGGTGTTGGCCGTCGAATGGCGCTACCTGCGCAGCATTTGTGCACCGCCGCCGTCAGTGTCAGCCAGTTTGCCGTGACATACGGAGCTCCATCGCAGTCTTTAACACTGGTAGCATGCAGCGACAGCGTGGACGTGAACCGTATGTGCAGTTGACGGACTTTGAGCGAGGGCGTATAGTGGGCATGCGGGAGGCCGGGTGGACGTACCGCCGAATTGCTCAACACGTGGGGCGTGAGGTCTCCATAGTACATCGATGTTGTCGCCAGTGCTCGGCGGAAGGTGCACGTGCCCGTCGACCTGGGACCGGACCGCAGCGACGCACGGATGCACGCCAAGACCGTAGGATCCTACGCAGTGCCGTAGGGGACCGCATCGCCACTTCCCAGCAAATTATGGACACTGTAGCTCCTGGGGTATCAGCGAGGACCATTCGCAACCGTCTCCATGAAGCTGGGCTACGGTCCCGCACACCGTTAGGCCGTCTTCCGCTCACGCCCCAACATCGTGCAGCCCGCCTCCAGTGGTGTCGCGACAGGCGTGAATGGAGGGACGAATGGAGACGTGTCGTCTTCAGCGATGAGAGTCGGTTCTGCCTTGGTGACAATGATGGTCGTATGCGTGTTTGGCGCCGTGCAGGTGAGCGCCACAATCAGGACTGCATACGACCGAGGCACACAGGGCCAACACCCGGCATCATGGTGTGGGGAGCGATCTCCTACACTGGCCGTACACCACTGGTGATCGTCGAGGGGACACTGAATAGTGCACGGTACATCCAAACCGTCATCGAACCCATCGTTCTACCATTCCTAGACCGGCAAGGGAACTTACTGTTCCAACAGGACAATGCACGTCCGCATGTATCCCGTGCCACCCAACGTGCTCTAGAAGGTGTAAGTCAACTACCCTGGCCAGCAAGATCTCCGGATCTGTCCCCCATTGAGAATGTTTGGGACTGGATGAAGCGTCGTCTCACGCGGTCTGCACGTCCAGCACGAACGCTGGTCCAACTGAGGCGCCAGGTGGAAATGGCATGGCAAGCCGTTCCACAGGACTACATCCAGCATCTCTACGATCGTCTCCATGGGAGAATAGCAGCCTGCATTGCTGCGAAAGGTGGATATACACTGTACTAGTGCCGACATTGTGCATGCTCTGTTGCCTGTGTCTATGTGCCTGTGGTTCTGTCAGTGTGATCATGTGATGTATCTGACCCCAGGAATGTGTCAATAAAGTTTCCCCTTCCTGGGACAATGAATTCACGGTGTTCTTATTTCAATTTCCAGGAGTGTAGTAACATTCGCGATATCAAAGGACGCCGCGACACAGAGATTGCGTCGTGATTGAATATTAAATGCTCCATGGCGACTTCACTACAAGAGACTAAAGCGACGACAGTACAAACTTGGGATCTCTCCTGGGAGTTGTTGCTTGTATCAGGTGAACCACTATCTAAGCCTTAACTTGACCATGCGACACTGAAATTACGTCGTGATTGAATACTGAAAGCTCCATGCAGACTTCTGTACAAGAGCTTAACTGGCGTACCGACACCGCAACGAATATTTCCTGGAAGATCGGTAGCTAGTGGCCGATGCATCACTGCCCGTTTACTGTAACCCTCGCATATTCATATTTAAGATGCGACACAGAAATTGGGCCCCTATTGGATATTAGAGAATCAATGCCAACTTCTGTCCAGGAGACTAAAGCGGCTACGGTAGCCACACCAAATCTCTTCTGGGAGTTCAGTAGCATGTATACGTTGGACCGATACCTTTTCGCTGTAACCCTAGAGGCTTTACACTGACGATCTGACACAAAAATTACTTCGCGATTGAATACTGCAGGCTACATGCACACTTGCGTCCATGAGATTAACGGGCGTACCTTCACCCCAAGGATCCTCACCTGGGATATAAGTACATTGTGTGCGATGCACCACTGCCCATTTACTGTATCCCTTGGATATTGATCATGACGCTGCGACACAGAAATTGCGTCGATATTCAAAACTGCATACTGCATGCTGACTTGTGTCCATGAGACTAACGGGCGCAACTTCATGCCAAAGATCCTTTCCTGGGAGATCAGTCGCTTGTGAGCGACATACCAACATCCGCTTACTGTAACGGCCGGATATTCATAATGACGATGAGACACAGAAATTGCGTCGCGACTGAATTCTAGAGGCTCCATGACGACTTCTCTCCAAGAAACTAAAGCGTCTACAATAGCCACTTATCACCACTCCTGAGAGTTCACTAGCATGTATCCGACGGACCATTACCTGTTCACTGTAACCCTAGAGACCTCACGTTGACGATGACACACAAAAATTACGTCGCGATTATACACTGCAGGCTCCATGCAGACTCGCCTCCATGAGACAAACGGGCATACCTTCAGCCAAAGGATCCCCTCCTGTGAGATCAATACGTTGTGTGCGATGCAATACTTTCTGTTTGCTGTAACCGTCGGATACTTATAACGACGATGCGACAGAGAAATTACGTTGCGATTGAATATTAGAGGCTCCATGACGACTTCTCTCCAAGAAACTAAAGCGTCTACAATAGCCACATATGATCACTCCTGAGAGTTTACTAGCACGTATCCGACGGACCATTACCTGTTCACTGTAACCCTAGAGGCCTTACATTGACGATGAGACACAAAAATTACGTCGCGATTCAACACTGCAGGCTACATGCACACTTGTGTCCATGAGACTAACGGGCGTACCTTCACCCCAAGGATCCTCTCCAGGGGGATCAGTACCTTGTTTGCGATGCACCACGTTCCGTTTACTTCAACCCGCCGGATATTCATAATGACGAAACGACACAGAAATTGCATCGGGATTGAATGCTGGAGGCTCCATGACGACTTCTCTCGAAGAAACTAAAGCGTCTACAATAGCCACTTATGACCACTGCTGAGAGTTCACTAGCATGTACCCGACGGACCATTACCTGTTCACCATAACCCTAGAGGTCTTACATTGACGATGAGACACAAAAATTACGTCACTATTGACCACTGCAGGCTCCATGCAATCTTGTATCCATGAGACTAACGGGCGTACCTTCACCCCAAGGATCCTCTCCAGGGGGATCAGTACCTTGTTAGCGCTGTACCACCTTCCGTTTACTGTAACCGTCGGATATTCATAATCACGATACGACAGAGGAATTGCGTCGTGATTGAATACTAGAGGCTCCAAGACGACTTCTCTCAAAGATACTAAAGCGTCTAAATGGCGGCATTTAACCACTCTTCAGAGTTCACTAGCATGTATCCGACGCACCATTACCTGTTCACCATAACCCTAGAGGCCTTACTTTGACGATGAGACACAAAAATTACTTTGCGATTGAACACTGCAGCCTCCATGCAGACTTGGGTACATGAGACTAACGGGCGTACCTTTACCCCAAGGATCCTCTCCAGGGGGATCAGTACCTTGTGTGCGATGCACCACTTTCACAATGGTTCAAATGGCTCTGAGCACTATGGAACTCAACTTCTGAGGTCATTAGTCCCCTAGAACTTAGAACTAGTTAAACCTAACTAACCTAAGGACATCACATACATCCATGCCCGAGGCAGGATTCGAACCTGCGACCGTAGCGGTGTTGCAGTTCCAGACTGCAGCGCCTTTAACCGCACGGCCACTTCGGCCGGCGATGCACCACTTTCCGTTTACTTTAACCCGCCGGATGTTCATAAAGACGATGCGACACAGAAATTGCGTCGGGATTGAATACTAGAGGCTACAAAACGACTTCTCTCAAAGATACTAAAGCGTCTATAATGGCGGCATTTAACCACCCTTCAGAGTTCACTAGCATGTATTCGACGCACCATTACCTGTTCACCATAACCCTAGAGGCCTTACATTGACGATGAAACACAAAAATTTCGTCGCGATTGAACATTGCAGGCTCCATGCAAACTTGTATCCATGAGACTAACGGGCGTACCTTCACCCCAAGGATCCTCTCCTGGGAAATCAGTACCTTGTGTGCGATGCAGCACGTTCCGTTTACTGCAACCGTCGGATATTCATAATGACGATGCGACACAGAAATTGCGTCGCGTTTGACTACTACAGGCTCTATGACGACTTCTGTCCAAGAAACTAAAGCGTCTACAATAGCCACTTATGACCACTCCTGAGAGTTTACTAGCACGTATCCGACGGACCATTACCTGTTCACTGTAACCCTAGAGGTCTTACATTGACGATGAGAGACAAAAATTACGTCGCGATTGAACACTGCAGGCTCCATGCAGACTTGTGTCCATGAGACTAACGTGCGTACCTTCACCGCAAGGATCCTCACCTGACATATCAGTACCTTCTACGCGATGCAACACTTTCCGTTTACTGTAACCGTCGGATATTCGTAATGACGATGCGACAGAGGAATTGCGTCGTGATTGAATTCTAGAGGCTCCATGACGACTTCTCTCAAAGAAACTAAAGCGTCTACAATAGGCCCATATAACCACTCTTTACAGTTCACTGGCATGTATGCAGCGCACCATTACCTGTTCACTGTAACCCTAGAGGCCTTACATTGACGATGAGGCACAAAAATTACGTCGAGATTAAACACTGCAGGCTCCATGCAGTCTTGTGTCCATGAGACTAACGGGCGTGCCTTCAGTCCAAGGATCCTCTCCTTGGATATCACTACCTAGTTTACGATGCACCACTTTCCGTTTACTGTAACCGTCGGATATTCGTAATGACGATGCGACAGAGGAATTGCGTCGTGACTGAATTCTAGAGGCTCCATGACGACTTCTCTCAAAGAAACTAAAGCGTCTACAATAGGCCCATATAACCACTCTTTGCAGTTCACCAGCATGTATCCAGCGGACCATTACCTGTTCACTGTAACCCTACAGGCATTACATTGACGATGAGACACAAAAATTATGTCGCGATTGAACACTGCAGGCTCCATGCAGACTAGTGTCCATGAGACTAACGGGCGTACCTTCACCCCAAGGATCCTCTCCTGGGATATCAGTACCTTATGTGCGATGCACCACGTTCCGTTTACTGTATCCGTCGGATATCTATAAGGACGATGCGACACAGAAATTGCGTCGCCATTGATTACCAAACGCTCCATGACGACTTCTCTCCAAGAAACTAAAGCGTCTACAATAGCCACTTATAACTACTTCTGAGAGTCCACTAGCATGTATCCGACGGACCATTACCTGTTCACTGAAACCCTAGAGTCCTTACATTGACGGTGAGACACAAAAATTATGTCGCGATTGAACAATGCAGGTTCCATGCAGACTTGTGTCCATGAGACATACGGGCGTACCTTCACCCCAAGCATCTTCTCTTGGGAGATCAGTAATTTCTGTGCGATGCACCACTTTCCTTTTACTGTAACCGTCGGATATTCATAATGACGATCCGACACAGAAATTGCGTCGCGATTGAATACTAGAGGCTCCAAGACGTCTTCTCTCCAAGAAACTGAAGCATCTATAATAGCCACATATAACCACTCTTAAGAGTTCACTAGCATGTATGCGATGGACCGTTACCTGCTCACTGTAACCCTAGAGGCTTTACATTTATTTATTTATTTATTGAACCTGGCAAGATTAGGGCCATCAGGCACTCTCTTACATCTAACCAGGCATTGTACTTATTTTACATTCGTATGTTTTAGTAGGCATGTTAAACTACGTCTAGTACAAAAAGTGAAATAAACAATTAGAAAGGTACACCTGGAAAAATAGATACATATAGAGTTTATATTTGTAGATCATAGGTACTGTTATAATCAGACATCATTGAAGAGATAGATTTTAGATAGGAGTGCTGGCAGCAGGGAGTATGAGGGAGACTCATGGGGAAGGGAGGAGGAGAATAGAGAGACATGCTGAAACACAATTAAGGAAATATAAAGGAAAAGAAGATTGCGCGGCTAATAGAGATAGATGAAGAGGAAGGCATCTCAGGAGCAAGATAGTAGACGTTATCTTTGCTATTTGACAGATGAGATGATTGGCCTTATACATTAATTTTGTGGAGAACGTTATGAGGATGATAGTAGGAAATGCTTCAACTTCTTCTTAAAAGCAGCAGGAGATTGAATTTTGCGCAAGGTAAGGGGCAGTTTGTTCCAGTGGCGGACAGCGGTAACTGAGAAGGAGTTTGCAAAAGTTTTTGTTTTGTGAGTGGGCACAGTTAGGATACCAAATAAGAGTGATCTCGTGTTTCGATTATGATGGCATGGCAGGTTTTTAATCTCTGAAGCAAGGTACTGGGGTGCTTGCACGACGAGGAGTCGGTGAAGTAGATACAGAGTGTGGTAGTCACGGAATTTGTCCGGCCGCAGCCACCCTAGTTCGCCGTATGAAGCACTAACACGATCATATCGGCGAATGTTGCAGGTGTAACGCACACAGGCATTCATGGTTAGCTCTAGCCGTCTTTTGTTTTCACTACTCATGCCTTGTTGAATCACATCACAATAGTGGATGTTCGGTACAACGAGTGCTTGCACGAGCTGGCGTTTCAAGTCCTGTGGAAATATGTTCCGAAACTTTTTGAGAGCATAGAGACAAGCAGACGTCTTTCGGCACACTGCGACTGTATTCTCCGCCCAGTTGAGATGCTCATCCAAAGTTACACCCAAGTTCTTCACTGTTTTCTGGTATGGTATTGGAGTACCGTCGAGCACAATAGGAGGTAGCCGTTCGCGGAAATCTGAACTTATTAATTTCTGATGGGCTATTAAGATTACTTGCGTCTTTTTTGCATTTAGTTTAAGCCCCAGGTTTTTCGCCCATGTCACTGCTGAAGACAGATCATCATTCATCTGAGCGATTGCAGTGTTTACATCTTCAGGTCTGACGCTTAGGTAGAGCTGGAGGTCGTCGGCATAGAAATGATATTTACAGGAGGACAGAACCGACGAAATATCGTTGACATATAAAGAAAACAAAAGTGGTCCTAAGACTGATCCTTGTGGCACTCCCGAGGAAACATGTTTCCAGGAAGATTTTTCATTTACGCAGACAACACATTGCTGTCTGTCTTTTAAGTAGCTTTCAAACCATCTCATTGCACTATCAGAGAAATTAAGCTGTTGCATTTTTCTGAGCAATATGTCAAAGTTAACAGTGTCAAAAGCTTTGCTGAAGTCCAGTAGCGTCAATATTGTTGCCTTTCGATTGTCGATGGCATACTTCAGGTCATCAGTTACTTTAATTAGAGCGGTGTTTGTGCTGTGATGTTTACGGAAAGCGGATTGAAATTTGTCATGTAGGCTGAATTCATGCAAGTGTTCAGTGATTTGGTCATGAACAATATTGAAGTGCTTTGGAAACAGCAGGCAGTATGCTGTCGATAATCACTAGGCAGTGGCGGGTTTTCGATCTTAGGGATGGGTTGAATTATGCTTCTTTTCCATGCAGTGGGGTGTATTCCGTTCACGAGGGAAAAATTAAATATGTCAGTTAAGACGGGTACTAAGATATCGACAACATTCTTAATCATGGTTATACCGATACTGTCGTTGCCTATTGCATCAGAAGAGATTCTCATTATTGCTTTTCTTGCCGTATTTGTTGTTACATGTTTTAGATGGAAGCTATCGTTGTTAGTTATCCTGTTTGGGGATTCTTGTGAACGGTAATTATCAGCCGTGCTGGTATTCAGAGGTGCAGAGAAGAATTCATTTAATTCGTTAGCTGACACATGAAAAGTAGTTTCCGATTTTGCCTTTCCGACCCCCAAGCTACGGAGATTCTTCCATAGAGTCGTGGGCGTCAGATCTCTGCATACAAGGGAGCGAGCGTGCCTGATTTTAGCATTGCGAATGCATTGTTTCACTCTCTCCGTAGCTTTCTGTATTCTTCGAAACGCTCGGGTTTCGGATCTGCCTTGAAACGCCTGTAGGCAGCATCCCTATTAGTCATCATTTGACGTAATTCAGCTGTCAGCCATGGAGCAGGAGATTTTCTTACACGGATTGTGCGCACAGGAGCATGTTTGTCATAGAGGGCAGTGAGTTTATCACCAAGTTAATTAATTTTGCCGTCGATTGTAGGTTCTCTGATTATTTGATGCCATGAGATTTCTGAGCAATCGGTTGTTAGAGCGTCAAGGTCAATACGTTTCATGTTCCTACAAGTTATGTAACGCGATTTGATCCTTGGGGGCTGCACAGACTAGGCCACGAATATTACATCATGTGCTGAGAGGCCAGGGGCCGATGTTTGACCAACATCTCTTACTTTGTCAGTCTGTTTCGTTGCGATTACGTCTATAAGAGTATGGCTGTGCGCCGTATGGTGTGTAGGTTGTAATGGAAGAATGTTCATGCTATTGCAACAAAACAGTCTTCTTAGGTTTATTGCGGAGGGAGTGTCTCTTAGCAGGTCTATGTTCAAGTCACCCGTTACGATGACATGTTTGTATTGACACTGAAGTGAATGTAATTCCGACTGGAAGGAACTCACTGAGCTTATTTTTGGCGGCTTGTACACGACGCCAGTCAAGAAGTTCCGACTTTGCATATTTATTTCAATGAACATGAATTCAGCCTCTTTTTCTTCAGCGGGATTTAACGTACATAAGACTTTCGCTTTGAGATCTGTTCGTATATACGCGCCGACCCCGCCACCTCGCTTTTTTGATCTGTCTGCGCTTTGAAATGTGTACCCTGGGAGATGAATAGATGCAAAGTATATGTGTGGTTTCAACCAAGTTTCAGATAAGAGGATTACGTGGTAGTTTAGTTGGTTGAAGAGGAGGCTAAGTTCTTCGTAATGTGCAGCAAAAGATTGGATGTTGCAGTGAGCTGCTAAAAGCTCTGAGGCGTTCCGCTGAGCAGCCTGGAGTAGGGTGGCAGACTGGTTTGTTCCTTTGTCAGGCGCTACCTGCCGCGAGGGGCACTGGCCGCTGCTTCCGCCAAGTGACATTGAGGATGTGACACAAAAATTACGTCGCGATTGACACTGCAGGCTCCATGAAGACTTGTCTCCATGAGACTAACGGGCGTAACTTCCTTCACCAAAAGGATCCTCTCCTGGGAGATCAGTACCTTGTGTGTGATGCATCACTTTCCATTTACCGTAACCGTCGCATATTCATAATGATGATGCGACACTGAAATCGCCTCGCGATTGAATGCTAGAGGCTCCATGACGACTTCTCTCCAAGAAAATAAAGCGTCTACAATAGCCATTTATAACAACTCCTGAGAGTTCACTAGCATATATCCGCCGCACAATTACCAGTTCACTGCAACCTTAGGGGCCTCAAATTGACGATGAGACACAAAAATTACGTCGCGATTGAACACTGCAGGCTCCATGCAGATTTGTATCCATGAGACTAACGGTCGTACCTTCACCCAAGGATCCTCTCCTGGGAGATCAGTACCTCTTGTGCGATGCACCACTTTCCGTTCACAGTAACCGTCGGATATTTATAATGACGATGCGAAACAAAAATTGCGTCGCGATTGAACACTGCAGGCTCCATGCATACTTGTGTCCGTGGGACTAACGGGCATACCTTCACCCCAAGAACCCTCTCCGGGGGGATCAGTACCTTGAGTACAATGCACCACTGACTGTTTACTGTAACCGTCAGATATTCATAATGACGATGGGACACAGAAATCGTGTCGCGATTGGATACTAGAGGCTGCATGACGAGTTCTCTCCAAGAAAATAAATCGTCTACAATAGCCACATATAACCACTCCTGAGAGTTCTCTAGCATGTATGCGACGGACCATTACCTGCTCACTGTAACCCTAGAGGCCTTACATTGAGGTTGAGACACAAAAATTATGTCTCGATTGAACACTGCAGTCTGCATGCAGACTTGAGTCCATGAGACTAACGGGCGTACCTTCACCCCAGGTATCCTCTCCTAAAAGATCAGCACCTTGTGTGCGATGCGCCACTGACCGTTTACTGTAATCGTCGGATATTCATAATGACGATTCGACACAGAAATTACGTCCCGATTGGATACTAGAGGATCCATGGCGACTTCTCTCCAAGAAACTAAAACGTCTACAATAGCCACTTATAGCCACCCCTGAGAGGTCACTGGCATCTATCCGACGGACCATTACCTGTTCAATGGAACCTTAGAGGCACTACATTGACATTGAGAAACAAAAATTAGGTCTCGATTGTGTACTGCAGTCTGCATGCAGACTTGAGTCCATGAGACTAGCGGGCGTACCTTCACCCCAAGGATCCTCTCGTGGGGGATCAGTACCTTGTGCGCGATCCACCACTTTGTCTTTACTGTAACCGTCGGAAAACCATAATGACGTTGCAACACAGAAATTGCGTCGCGATTGAATACGTGAGGCCCCTTGACGACTTCTCTCCAAGAAACTAAAACGTCTACAATAGCCACTTATAACAACTCCTGGGAGTTCACTTGCATGAACCCGACGGACCGTTACCTGTTCAGTGTAACCCTAGAAGCTTTTCATTGACGTTATGACACAAAAATTACATCGCGATTGAACACTGCAGGCTCCATGCAGACTTTTGTCCATGAGAGTAACGAGCGTTCCTACACCCCAAGGATCCTCTCCTGGGGGGTCAGTAAATTGTGCGAGGTCCACAACTTTCTGTTTACTGTAACCGTCGGAAATCCATAATGACGATGCGACACCGAAATTGCGTCGCGATTGAATACTTGAGACCCCTTGACGACTTCTCTCCAAGAAACTAAAGCGTCTACAATAGCCATTTATAACAACTCCTGAGAGTTCACTAGCATGTATCCGGCGGACCGTTACCAGTTAACTGCAACCCTGGAAGCTTTACACAGAAGATATGAGACAAAAATTACGTCGCGATTGAACATTGCAGGCTCCAGGTGGAATTGTGTCCATGATACTAACGGGCGTACCTTCACCCCAAGGATCCTCTCGTGGGGCATCAGTACCTTGTGCGCGATCCACCATTTTCTGTTTACTGTAACCGCCGGAAGTCCATAATGACCATGCGACACAGAAATTGCGTCGTGATTGAATACGTGAGGCCCCTTGTCGACTTCTCTCCGAGAAACTAAAGCGTCTGCAATATCCATTGATAACAAACCTTGGGAGTTGAGTAACATGCATCCGACAGACCATTACCAGTTAACTGCAACCCTGGAAGCTTTACACTGAAGATATGACACAAAAATTACGTCGCGATTGAACACTGCAGGCTCCATGTGGAATTGTGTCCATGAGACTAACGGGCGTGTGTTCACCCCAAGGATCCTCTCCTGGGGGATCAGTACCTTGTGCGCGATCCACCATTTTCTGTTTACTGTAACCGCCGGCAATCCATAATGACCATGCGACACAGAAATTGCGTCGTGATTGAATTCTTGAGGCCCCTTGTCGACTTCTCTCCGAGAAACTAAAGCGTCTGCAATATCCATTTATAACAAACCTTGGGAGTTGAGTAGCATGTATCCGACAGACCATTACCAGTTAACTGCAACCCTGGAAGCTTTACACTGAAGATATGACACAAAAATTACGTCGCGATTGAACACTGCAGGCTCAATGCAGACTTTTGTGCATGAGACTAACCGGTGTACCTTCACCCCAAGGATCCTCTCCTGAGGAATCAGTTCCTTGTGCGCGCTCCACCACTTCCTGTTTACTGTAACCGTCGGAAATCCATAATGTCGGTGCGACACAGAAATTGCAGCGCGATTGAATACTTCAGGCCCCTTGACCACTTCTCTCCAAGAAACGAAAGTGTCTACAACAGCCACTTATAACTACTCCTGAGAGTTCACTAGCATGTATCCGGCGGACCGTTACCAGTTAACGGCAACCCTGGAAGCTTTACACTGAAGATATGAGACAAAAATTACGTCGCGATTGAACACTGCAGGCTCCACGTGGAATTGTGTCCATGATACTAACGGGCGTACCTTCACCCCAAGGATCCTCTCGTGGGGAACAGTACCTTGTGCGCGATCCACCATTTTCTGTTTACTGTAACCGCCGGAAATCCATAATGACCATGCGACACAGAAATTGCGTCGTGATTGAATACTTGAGGCCCCTTGTCGACTTCTCTCCGAGAAACTAAGGCGTTTGCAATATCCATTTATAACAAACCTTGGGAGTTGAGTAGCATGTATCCGACAGACCATTACCAGTTAACTGCAACCCTGGAAGCTTTACACTGAAGATATGACACAAAAATTACGTCGCGATTGAACACTGCAGGCTCCATGTGGAATTGTGTCCATGAGACTAACGGGCGTGTGTTCACCCCAAGGATCCTCTCCTGGGGGATCAGTACCTTGTGCGAGATCCACAACTTTCTGTGTACTGTAATCGTCGGAAATCCATAATGTCGATGCGACACAGAAATTGCGTCGCGATTGAATACTTGAGGCCCCTCGACGACTTCTCTCTAAGAAACTAAAGCGTCTACAATAGCCATTTATAACAACTCCTGGGAGTTCCCTAGCATGTATCCGACGGAGCATTACCTGTTCAGTGTAACCCTAGAAGCTTTACATTGACGATATGACACAAAAATTACGTCGTGATTGCAATTTGCGGGGTCCATGCAGACATTTGTCCATGAGACTAACTGGCGTACCTTAACCCCAAGGATCCTCTCCTGGGACGTCAGTACCTTGTGCGCTCCCCACCACTTTCTGTTTACTGTAACCGTCGGAAATCCATAATGACAATGCGACATAGAAATTGTTTCGCGATTGAATACTAGAGGCTCAATGACAACTTCTGTCCATCGGACTAAAGCGGCTACATTAGCCACTTTGGACCTCTCGTGAGAGATCAGTAGCTCATATGCTATGGACCACTATCTGTTCATTGTAACCGCAATAGCATTACATTGACGATGTGACACAAAAATTACGTCGCGATGGAATATTGGAGGCTCCAGGCAGTCCTATGGCCAAGAGACTAACATGCGTACCGTCTATGCAAAATTCTTCTCCTAGGCGGTCAGCAGCTTGTGTTAGATCCACCACTGCCGTTTTACCATAACCCACTCATATTCATAATGACAATGCGTCAGTGAAGTTGCGTCGCGATTGAATAACGGAGGATCCATGATGACTTCTCTCCAAGAGACTAATGAGGCTACATTAGCAACATTAAACCTCTCCTGAGAGTTCAGTAGCTTTTATCCGATGGACCACTATCTGTTCATTGCAATCCTAGTCGCCATACATCGACGATTCGAGAAAGAAATTACGTCGAAAATGGAAACTGAAGGCTCCTTGCAGACTTCTGTCGCAGATACTTTGGTATATACAATCTGAACAATGTTGATCTCCAGGGGGACCAGTACCTTGGGTCCTATGCACCACAGGCCGTTTACTGAAGCCTAGGAATTTTAATAATAAAGATGCAATACAGAAACTTCTACGCAAATGGATACTATAGGTTCATGACGACTTCTCTCCAAGGGACTAAATCGGCTACAGTAGCCATATTGAAGCTCTCCTGGGAGTTCACGAGCTTCTATCCGATGGACAACTATCTGTTCATTGGAACCCTACGAGCCTCACATTGACGATGCAACCCAAAAACTACGTTGCGAAGGAATACTGTAGGCTCCAAGGACTCTTGTGTCCAAGAGACAAACGTGCGTACTGTCTCCGGAAATTTCCTCTCGTTGGGTGTCAGTAGCTTGTGTTAGATGCACTACTGCCGTTTTGCTGTAACCCTATCACATTCACAGTGACAATGCGACACAGAAATTGCGTCGCGATTGAATACTAGAAGCTCCATGACGACTTCTGTCCAAGAGATTAAAGCGGCTACATGAGCCTCATTGGACCTCTCCTGGGAGTTCACTAGCTTGTATCCGATAGAACACTATCTGTATTTTGTGACCCTAGTAGATTCACACTGACAGTTCGACACAAAAATCACGGACGATGGATTACGGTAGGCTCCAAGCAATCTTGTGTCCAAGAGACTAATGTGCGTACCGTTGCCGCAAAATTCCTCTCGTGGGGGGGTCAGTAGCTTGTGTCAGATGCACCACTGCCTTTTTACTGTGACACATGCATATTCATAAGAATATGAAAATTTGAGTCTCGTAACAAATAAATACCCCACTCATACGGTTATAGTTGATGGGGACTTCAACCTTCCCTCGATATGTTGGCAAAAATACTTGTTCAAAACCGGTGGTAGGCAGAAAACATCTTCCGAGATTGTCCTAAACGCATTCTCCGAAAATTATTTCGAGCAGTTAGTCCACGAACCCATGCGAATTGTAAATGGTTGCGAAAGCACACTTTACCTCTTAGCCACAAACAATCAAGAGCTGATAGAGAGCATCATGACTGATACAGGGATTAGTGATCACAAGGTCGTTACAGCTAGGCTCAATACCGTTTCTTCAAATCCACCAGAAACAAACGCAAAATAATTTGATTTAAAAATGCGGATAAAGTGTCACTAGAAGCCTTCCTAAGAGACAATCTCCATTCCTTCCGAACTGACTATGCAAAGTTAGACGAGATGGGGCTCAAATTCAAAGATATAGTAGGAACAGCAATTGAGAGATTCGTACCTCATAAATTGGTAAGCGATGGAACTGATCCCACATGGTACACAAAACAGGTCCGAACGCTGTTGCAGAGGGAACGGAAAAAGCATGCGAACTTCAGAAGAACGCGAAATCCCGAAGATTGGCTAAAATTTACAGACGCGCGAAATTTGGCACGGACTTCAACGCGAGATGCCTTTAATACGTTCCACAACGAAACATCGTCTCGAAATTTGGTAGAAAATCCGAAGAAATTCTGGTCGTATGTAAAGTACTCAAGCGGCAAGACGTAGTCAATACCTTCCCTGCGCAGTGCCGTTGGTACTGTTACCGACGACTGTGCCGCTAAAGCGGAGTTATTGAACGCAGTTTTCCGAAACTCCTTCACCAGGGAAGACGAATGGAGTATTCCAGAATTTGAAACACGAACAGCTGCTAGCATGAGTTTCTTAGAAGTAGATACCTTAGGGGTTGCGAAGAAACTCAAATCGCTTGATACGGGCAAGTCTTCAGGTCCAGATTTTATACCGATTAGGTTCCTTTCAGATTACGCTGATACAATAGCTCCCTACTTAGCATCCCCGTGAGGGCTTGGGGGTAAAAATAGGCCCGTGGTATTCCTGCCTGTCGTAAGAGGCGACTAAAAGGAGTCTCAAACTTTTTGGCCTTATGTGATGGTCCCCTGTTGGGTTTGACCTCCATCTCTCAAAATTTTTCGGAAGAGCGAGCCGATTGAGGAAGGGCGCCTTACTTGGTGCATTGTGTCGATCTTGCGATCAAACCTTTCACCGACTTATTCGTCGTTGAATCGCAGTCCTGCCCACTCTCCATCTCTTGGGCATGACTACGTTCCTGCGTGCAGATTACACCTTGCACTGTGCGGTGCCCCTTTCTGCACTGATGGCGACCATGGACCACATGTTACCTAACATCCAGCACGGTAGCCAGTCCGTTGTGGTGGGGCTGCCATGTTGGTTGTAGCCCCCTGACCACACAGGGATCGCTCTACTGATGCCTGCGCCGTTAACTCCCCACGTATGCCAAGGAGTAGATGCCTATCCTCCTGGGGTAACGGGACTCCCGGCAACGGCCATCCTGCCAGGTGGCTCTTGCTGCGGCTGGGTGGCGTCTGTGGGGAGGGCCCTTGGTCGGAGTAGGTGGCATCAGGGGGGATGACCCGCAATGAAGCGTAGTACATCGTCTCTCGATGGTGGCCAGCCGCCAGCAGTCTCTAAGCGTTCTCAGGCTCAATTTAATGCTCAGAAGTACGATCTGAAAACGTTCCCCTCCCTGGCCACACCGTGGGAGGAACGTAAGTCTCAGGATGGCAATAGCAGTTATTCGCCCCGATTCTTAGTTTGTACGAGAGCTGATGGGGAGTCTTTTCTCTCCACAAAGCCTCAGTTCTTCGTCGAGCATTTAGAGGACAAGTTTGGGGAGGTGGAGGGCTTGTCCAAAATGCGCTATGGGTCAGTCCTGATACAAACGGCATCCTCTGCCCAGTCACAACGGTTACTTGCTTGTGACAAGTTGGGGGATGTTGCTGTTACGATCACACCCCATAAGAGTTTAAATATGGTCCAGGGAGTTATTTACCATAAGGACCTTCTTTTGCTGCGCGCCAATTTAGAGCGCCGAGGTGTACATTTCGTCCGACGCGTTCATTGGGGTCCGAAGGAAAATCAGATTGCTACCAGTGCCTTCATCTTGGCTTCGATGGTGATACATTACCGGAAAAGGTCAAGGTGGTGGTCTACCGATGTGATGTCAGGCCCTATATCCCTCCCCCGATGCGGTGCTTTAAGTGCTGGAAGTTCGGCCATATGTCTTCCCTCTGCACTTCCAGCCTCACATGTCGAGATTGCGGACGCCCATCTCATCCCGATACTCCATGTGCCCCGCCTCCCATCTGTGTCAACTGCGAGGAGCACCATTCACCTTGCTCGCCAGACTGCAGAATCTTCCAGAAAGGGCGTAAAATTATGGAATACAAGACCCTGAACCGACTGACCTATACTGAGGCCAAAAGGAAATATGACCGACTCCATCCTGTGTGAATGACATCTTCCTACGCCGCTGCTACAACACCTGTGCTAGCCCCATCAGTTTCTCGAATTCCGGCCGGATCGATGAGTAGTATAACTCCTCCTGCCCCCTTGACAGTGGGGGGCTCTACCCACCCAGTTGCTCCTGCGCCACCTACCTCAGGAGCAACACCATCCCACCCATCGGGGATGTTCGTCCCCGCTTCTAAGCCGGAGAAGTGTCCAACTTCTTCGACTTCTCACGCTCGCAAGGGGTCCCTTGGGTCCCTCCCTTCCCAGGTTTTGAACAGCGGGAAGGCTGACGACCGACAGTGGCGTAAGTGCCCACAATCAGCTGGTCATAGGGCTTCGAGATCCTCCTCCATCTCGGAGACTGAATCGGTGAAGCCCTCCCAGCGAGTGAAACCCAAGGAGCAGCGTGAGAAACCCAAGGAGAAGAACTCTAAGCCCAAAGAACTCGCGGTAGTAGCCACCCCACCGTAACCTTCCAGCTCTGCGTCTCAGGACGAGGTGGAGATTCTGGCGTCTGCTGAGGACCTCGATCTCGCCGGTCCCTCAGACACCATGGATAGCACTAGCACAGGTGCTCAATCGGAGGCAGCAGGTGACCCAGTGGCGTAATCTGCCTTCCCAGTTTCGTCACGGCTTTCTCAGGCATGGACAATATCATCCTCCAGTGGAACTGCAGCGGTTTCTTCCACCATCTAGCTGAGCTCCAACAACTTATCAGACTTCACACTTTCTTCTGCATTGCTCTTCAGGAAATTTGGTTTCCACAATGCGAACCCCCGCCCTCCGTGGCTATCGCGGTAATTATAAGAACCGGGCAGCTTATGAAAGGGTGTCTGGTGGCGTCTGCATATATGTCCTTCACTCTCTTCACAGCGAGTCTGTCCCTCTACAAACACCTGCAGAGGCTGTCTCTGTTCGGGTGTGGACGCCACAGGCTGTTACTGTCTGCAGTCTTTACCTTACACCGGATGGTGATGTCGAGCAGCATGTCCTGGCTGCGCTGATAGCCCAATTGCCGCCACCTTTCTTGTTACTGGGCGACTTCAACGCCCATAACCCTCCGTTGGGTGGGTCAGTGGCTACAGGTCGAGGCTCCACCATTGAGCATTTATTGGCACAGCTCGATCTTTCGATTTTAAATGATGGTGCCTTCACACACTTCAGTGTAGCGCATGGTACGTACTCCGCCATCGACCTTTCGATCTGCAGCCCTAGCCTCTTACCGTCTCTCCAATGGAGAGTGCGTGACGACCTGTGTGGTAGTGACCACTTTCTGATCTTTCCGTCACTGCCGCAGCGTCACTCTTTTGGGCGCCCTAGCAGATGGCCTATGAATAAGGGTGACTGGGACCTGTTCTCCTCCAATGCCGCAATTGAGCCCCTCTCTAATGATTGATGCGGTGGTTCAATCGGGCACCACCGGAATCGTTACTGCCGCAGAATCTGCCATTCCGCGTTTTTATGGGTCCCCTCGGCGGCGGACTGTGCCTTGGAGGTCGCCTGAGATCGCTGAAGCGATTAAAGATCGCCGGCGGGCGCTCCTGCGTCACAAGCGACATCCCTCCATAGAACACCTTATCGCCTTCAAACGGCTGCGTGCACGAGCCCGCCTCCTTATCCGCCAACGCAAGCATGAGTGCTGGGAGCGGTATGTGTCCACCATTGGCCTCCAAGTCACTCCATCGCAGGTCTGGGCCAAGGTTCGACGCGTCTATGGCTATCGGACCCCTGTCAGCGTCCCTGCGCTCTCACTGAGTGGAGCATTTTGTACAGACTCCGACTTCATTGCAAACCGCTTCGCAAAGCAATTTGCTATGAGTTCCGCTTTTGCGAATTACCCCCTGGCCTTCCGCTCCATTAAAGAGCGGATGGAACGTCGGAGCCTTTCGTTTCGCACCCACCATCCAGAATCGTACAATGTTCCATTCAGTGAGTGGGAATTTCGCAGTGCTCTAGCCGCTTGCCCTGATACCGCTCCTGGGCCCGATCGCATCCACTGTCAGATGGTGAAACGCCTTTCAGTGGACTGCCAGCGACGGCTCCTCGACCTTTACAACCGTCTCTGGGTCGAGGGTGAGTTTCCGTCGCAATGGCGGGAACGTACGTATTGTTATCCCCGTTTTGAAACCGGTCAAGAATCCTTAGGAGGTGGACAGCTACCACTCCATTAGCCTCACCAACGTTCTTTGCAACGTGCTTGAACGGATGGTGAGCCGGCGCTTGAATTGGGTACTGGAGTCTCGGGGCCTTCTGGCTCCGTCTCGGGGTGGGTTCCGTAAAGGCCGCTCCACCGCCGAAAATCTGGTGAGCCTGGAGTCGGCCATCCGTACTGCCTTTGCCCGCCGTCAGCACCTGGTCGCTGTCTTTTTCGACTTGCAGAAGACGTACGATACGACATGGCGTCATCACATCCTTTTTACGCTTCATGGATGGGGTCTTCATGGCGCTCTGTCGATCTTTATCCGAAATTTTCTGTCGTATTGTACCTTCCGCGTGCACGTCGCGGCCTCCCATAGTTCCTACCGAGTCCAGGAGAACGGAGTACCACAGGGATCTGTCCTCAGTGTCTGCCTGTTTTTAATTGCAATCAACGAGCTCGCTGCAGCGGTGGGAAATTCTGTCTCCGCTTCCCTGTATGCTGACGACTTCTGCCTTTACTATAGCTCTATTGGCATTGCAGCTGCTGAACGTCAGCTACAGGGCGCTATCCGTAAGGCGCAGTCTTGGGCTGTAGCTCATGGGTTTCAGTTTTCGGCAGCCAAGACCTGCGTTATGCATTTTTGCCGGCGACGCACTGTTCACCCGGAGCCGCGGCTTTATCTTGACGACGAAGTTCTTACTGTGGTAGAGTCACATAGGTTTTTGGGTGTGGTTTTTGATGCCCGGTTGACTTGGCTGCCTCATATTCGGCAGCTTAAACAGAAGTGTTGGCAGCATCTTAATGTTCTGCGGCGCTTGAGCCACACTAGCTGGGGTACCGTCCGATCTACGCTGTTCCGGCTCTACCAGGCATTAATCCAGTCTCGGCTGGGTTATGGGAGCCTGGCTTATGGCTCAGCATCACCGTCTGCGTTGCGGGTGCTGGACCCAATCCTCCACAGCGGGATACGCCTTGCCACTGGTGCCTTCCGGACCAGCCCTGTGGACAGCATACAGTGTCCCTCCACTGCGGTTACGGCGTCAACGTTTGCTGGCCGCTTATGCTGCCCATGTTTGTAGCTTCCCCGGGCACCTAAATTATCGTCTCCTGTTCCCGCAGTCAGTCGTCCATCTCCCAGAACGTCGGCCGCGATCGGGTTGCACGATTGCGGTCCGCGTCCGAGAGTTTCTCTCCGGGCTTGGGGTTTTCCCAGTTCCCCCCACTGCCGTTTTACTGTAACCCACGCATATTTATAATGACAAGCCGACACAGAAATTGCGTCGCGACTGAGAACTAGCTACGTTCACTATAACCCTTGAGGCCTTACATTGACGATGCGACACAAAAATTACGTCGCGAATGAACACTGCAGGCTTCAAGCAGTCTTGTTTCCATGAGACCAATGTTCGTACCGTCTCTGCAAATTTTCCCTCGTGGGGGGTCAGTAGGTTGTGCCAGATGCACCACTGCCGTTTTACTGTAACGCATGCATATTCATAATGACAAGGCGACAAACAAATTGCGTCTCAAAGAGACTAAAGTGGCTACAGTAGCCATATTGGACTTCTGCTGGGAGTTCAGTGGCTTCTGTCCGATGGACCATTATCTGTTCTTTGTAACCCTAGTAGCTTCACTTTGACAGTTCGACACAAAAATCACGTCGCGATGGAATAGTGTAGGCTCAAAGCAGTATCCAAGAGACTAACGCGCGTACGGTCTCCGCAAAATTCCTCTGGGGTGGGGGGGATTCAGTACCTTGTGTTAGATGACCCACTGCCGTTTTCCTGTAACTTACGCATATTCATAATGAGAATGCGACACAGAAATTGCGACGCGATTGAATAAAAGAGGCTCCATGACGACTTCTCTCCAAGAGACTAAAGCGGCTGCATTAGCCACATTGGACCTCTCCTGAGACCACTATCTGTTCATTGTAACCCCAGTAGCTTTAGATTTACGATGCGACACAAAAATTATGTCGTGATGGAATAGTGTAGGCTCCAAGCAGTCTTGTGTCCAAGAGTCTAATGTGCGTACCGTTCCCGCAAAATTCCTCTTGTGGGGGGTCAGTAGCTTGTGTTAGATGCACCACTGCCGTTTTCCTGTTATCCATGCATATTTATAATGACAATGCGACACAGAAATTGCGTCGCGATTGAAAACTAGATGCTCCATGTCGACTTCGCTCCAAGAGACTAAAGCGGTTAATTTAGCCGCATTGGACCTCTCCTGGGACTTCAGTAGCTTGTATCCGATGGACCACTATCTAATCTTTGTAACCCTAGTAGCTTCTCATTGACAGTTCGGCACATAAATCACGTCGCGATGGAATATTTTAGGCTCCAAGCAGTCTTGTGTCCAAGAGGCTAATGTGCATACCGTTTCCGCAAAATTCCTCCCCTGGGGGTCAGTAGCTTGTGTTAGATGCACCACTGCCGTTTTCCTGTAACTCACGCATATTCATAATGAGAAGGCGACACAGAAAATTCGTCGTGATTGAATACTAGAGGCTCCATGTCGACTTCTCTCCAAGAGACTAAAGCGGCTTCATAAGACACGTTGGACCTCTCCTGGGAGTTCAATACGTTCTATCCGAATGGGCCACTATTTGTTCATAGTAACCCTAGTATCGTTACACTGACGAAGCAACACATAGATTACGTCGCGATAGAATACTGCAGGTTCCAAGCAGTCCAAGAGACTAACGTGCGTAGCGTCTCCGCAAAATTCCTCTCGCGGGGGGTCAGTAGCTTTTTTTAGATGCACCACTGCCATTTTACTGTAACCATATCGTATTAATAATGACGATGCGCCGGCCGAAGTGGCCGTGCGGTTAAAGGCGCTGCAGCCTGGAACCGCAAGACCGCTACGGTCGCAGGTTCGAATCCTGCCTCGGGCATGGATGTTTGTGATGTCCTTAGGTTAGTTAGGTTTAACTATTTCTAAGTTCTAGGGGACTAATGACCTCAGAAGTTGAGTCCCATAGTGCTCAGAGCCATTTGAACCATTTGAATGACGATGCGACACAGAAATAGCGTCGCGATTGAATACTGGCGGCTCGATGACGACTTCTTTCTCAAGAGACTAAAGAGGCTACATTAGCCACATTCAACGTCCCCTAGGAGATCAGTAGCTTGTATCCGATGGACCACTATCTGTTCATTGTAACCCCAGTTGCCTTACATTGACGATGCGACACAAAGATTATGTCGCGATGGAATAGTGTAGGCTCCAAGGACTCTTGTGCCCAAGAGACAAACGTGCGTACTGTCTCCGGATCAGTAGATTGTATCCGATGCACCACTGCCTTTTTACTGTAATCTCCGCGTATTTGCAAAGACTATGCGAGACAGTAATTGTGTCGGCTTTGCATACTAGCGTCTCCGTGACGACTTGTTTCCATGAGACAAAGGCGGTTACAGTAGCCATTTGGCACCTCTCCTGGGATTTCAGGAATTTGTATGCAATGGCTCACTATCTGTTCACTGTAACCCTCGTAAACTTACATTGATGATGCGACACAAAAATTACGTCGCGATTGAATACTGCAGGCTCCATGCAGACTCCTGTCTAGGGGACTACCTTGCGTACCGTCACCGTAACGATTATCTCCTGGGAGATCAGTAACTTGCGTCCGATGCATCACTTCCGGTTTACTGTAACCCTCGCATATTTTTAGTATGAATGCTACAGAGAGATTGCGTCGACTTTGAGTACTAGAGGCTCCAGGACGACTTCTCTCCAAGAAACTAAAGCGGCTACAGTAACCACTTGTGACCTCACCTGGGAGTTCAGCAGCTTGTATCCGTTGGACCACTGTCTCTAAACTGTAACCCTAGTAGGCGTACATTAACTATGCGACATAGAAAATTGCGTCGCGATTGAATACTGCAGGCTTCATGCAGACGACTGTCCAAGACACTAACGTGCTTACCGTCACTGCACCGATTTTCTCCTGGGAGATCAGTAGCTTGTGTCTGATGCATCACTTGACTTTTAGTGTAACCCTCGCATATTTGTAATGACGATGCGACACAGAAATTGCGTCACGATTGAATACTAGAGGGTCCATTGCGAATTATCTCGAAGAGACTAAAGAGCCTAAAGTAGCCACATGGAACCTCAGACGGGTGTCAGCAGCTTGTATCCGATGGACCACTATCTGTTTACTGTAAAACTCGTAGTCTCACATTGACCATGGGACACAAAGGTACGGCGCGTTGAATACATCTGTCTCCATACTGCCTTTTATCCAAGAGACTAACGTGCGTACCGTCACCGCAACAATCCTCCCCTGGTGGATCAACAGCATGTGTCCGATGCACCATTGCTCATTTGTATATGCGTCACAGAAATTGCGTCGCGGTTGTGTACAAGAGGCTCCATGACGACTTCTCTCCAATAGACTAAAGCGATTATACTAGCCACATGGAACCGCTCCTGGGAGTTCAGTAACTTGTATCCGATGGACCACTATCCGTTCAATGTAACCCCCGTAGCCTTACATTGATGATGCGACACAAAAATTACGTCGCGATTGAATACTGCAGGCTCCATGCAGACATCTGTCCAAGAGGCTACTGTGCATACCTTAACCGTAAAGTTCCCCTCCTATTTCGGCGTGCGCTTTCTGGCCCGCTTTTAGTGTGAGGGCGCCACAGTGGAACACGTGGTTCCAGCGGCCAATAACGCCCCCCCGACAGAGCGCCTGCCTCTCGCCCAGCCAGCCAGTCTAATCTCGCGTACGTCTTACTTTCTTGTTCTGTGTACGAGTGGACGTGTTTGTTAGGTATCCTGACTCCGTTGTTCCATCTTGTTGTTGTTCTTTCTGTGCTTCGTTGGTCGTGTCCGTCCTCTCCCGTTGTGTTGTTGTTCGCGTGCCTCTCCACGGAATCCGCAGAGCTTTCGACAATTTCAACCCCGAGACCGTCCTGGTCGCAGTTGCAACAGCTACAGTAGCTGCTTAGAACATCTGCTGGGTGTTATCAGCTTATATCCGATTGACCACTCTTCAGTCACTGTAACCCTTGTAGCCTTACATTGACGATGCGACACAGAAATTACGTCGCGATTGAATACTGACATCTCCATGCAGACTTCTGTGCACGAGACTAACGTGTCTACCATCACCGCATCGATCCTGTCCTGAAAGTTCAGTAGCTTGTGTCCGTGGCACCATGCCCCCCCCCCCCCCCCCCAAGAAAAAAATGGTTGAAATGGCTCTGAGCACTATGGGATTTAACTTCTAAGGTCGTCTGCCCCCTAGAACTTAGAACTACTTAAACCTAACTAACCTAAGGACATCACACACATCCATGCCCGAGGCAGGATTCGAACCTGCGACCGTAACGGTCTCGTGGTTCCAGACTGAAGCGCCTTTAACCGCTTGGCCACCCCGGCCGGCTGCACCATGCCCAATTACTGTAGCTTTTGCATCTTCACAATGACGATGTGACACAGAAATTGAATCGCGAATGAATACTAGAGTCACCATGACGAATTCCCTCCAAGAGACTGAAGCGCTACAGTACCCACTTGGAACCTCTCGTGGGATTTCAGTAGCTTATTTCCGATGGACCACTATTTGTTCAATGTAGCCCTCATAGCCTTGCATTGACGATTCGACACAGAAATTACCTCGCAATTGAATACTGCAGGCTCTATGCAAGGTTCTGTCCTCGAGACTAACGTGCGTACCATCACCAAATAGATTCTCTTCTGGAAGTTCAGTAGCTTGTGTCCCATGCACCACTGTCCGTTTACTCTAACCCTGTCATCACAGATATTGCGTCGCGTTCGAGTACTACAGTCTCCATGACGACTTCTCTCCAAGAGACTAAAGTGGGTACAGTAGCCAGTTGCACCCTCTCTTGGGAGTTCAAGAGCTTATATCCGATGGTCTACTGCCTGTTGAACCCTCGCACGCTTACATTGACGTTGCGAAACAAAAATTACGTAGCGATTGAATACTGCAGGCTCCATGGAAGCTTCTGTCCACGAGACGTACCATCACCCCATCGATCATCTCCTGGGAGTTCAGTAGCTTCTGTCCGTTACATAATTGCTTTGCGATTGAATACTAGAGGCACCATTCTGTCTTCTGTATAAGAGACTAAAGCGGCTACAGTAGACAGTTGGAATCACTCCTGGGCATTCAGTAGGGGACACCACCTTGATGAAGCACTGTCCATGTGAGTGGAATGACTTGTGTATCTGGGTGAGGCTGAGGGCTACGCCAAAGGTAGAGGACCTACTGCCGGAAAGCCCTCTGCCGATGGATCAGACTAAGAGTTTCCCACAACGTCCCGTCTGGCCCTCTCCACTCCTAGTCCTACCCCATTCCCTGAGCCAACCCAAGTTGTGATGCAATCCGTGCTGATGGATGCATGGCACATTGGAAGATGTGTCGCAAAAGGAGCCTCAGAGATACCAGCGACCTCCCTGAGTGGTTTGCCTTTCACCTAGTGGAGTATTCGTGGTGTGGACCTTCTAGATCCCCAAATCTCGAGGGACCATCATGGACACCACTATAGAAAATACAGAAAAAGATACTGAGGGGCAAATTGAGACCTCAGATACCCAAACATCATGGACAGAATCTGGGTCTAGACCTGACCCAGAAGTGGGAACTGTAATCGAGAAACTAGACCAGATTAAGGTCAAAGACTTGTCTGCGGCCTAGAGGAGGGAGCTACTCAGGGAACAGAGGAAAAAGGAAGTAAAATAATGGCTTCCTAAAAACAAGTGGAGGGAAATAAAGGGACTAGAAATAGGGAAACAGACCTATGGTACTGCAGTCTCGGTTTGCAAGTAGGCTGTTTAGGTTTTTATATTGGTAACGCCATGTAGCGCTCTATATGAAAATCACTGGCTGTGTGCTGTGTGCAATCTGTGGCTGGGTGGCATTGTTGCAATATTCGCCATTGTAGTGTTGGGCTGTTGGCTGTTAACAGCGCATATCGTTGCGCAGTTGGAGGTGTGCCGCCAGCAGTGGTGGATGTGGGGAGAGAAATGGCGGAGTTTTGAAATTTGTAGGACTGGATGACATGAACCGCTATGTATATTATGACTTTTGAACACTATTAAGGTAAATACATTGTTTGTTCTCTATCAAATTCTTTCATTTGCTAACTATGCCTATCAGTAGTTAGTGCCTTCAGTAGTTTGAATCTTTTATTTAGCTAGCAGTATTGGCGCTCGCTGTATTGCAGTAGTTTGAGTAACGAAGATTTTTGTGAGGTAAGTGATTTGTGAAACGTATAGATTAATGTTAGTCAGGGCCATTCTTTTGTAGGGATTTTTGAAAGTCAGATTGCGTTGCGCTAAAAAATATTGTGTGTCAGTTTAAGCACAGTCATGTATAATTTTTCTAAGGGGACGTTTCAAGTTATCCAGGAGAGTTATTCACTGGTGTCCATCACCTCGCAGCAGGAGGAACTAGTAAAGAGGGCCTTCTCTGAAAAGATTGGGGGAGGACGCTGGCCCAGGTCCCAACTTCAGGAGGGACTATCTAGATCGTGGTGCACTCAGTTTATTCTGTGAGGGGGTGCACTCATTAGAATGGCTCAAGGACAAGGTGCCCATGATAACCCCATGGGAAGGTGCGAAGCTGCTGGTCAAGATGGCAGCAGAGCTTCTTACGACCGCAAAGATATCATTATGGGTACCTAATATCCTTAAGGAAGTCTCTACCAAGATTCTGTTCTGGGCCCAGAATCCAAAAGTCCCGACAGAAGACTGGAGGGTGATTAACCAGAAGGTTGCTCCAAAAGGACGAACCCTGGTGGTGGAGGTCGGTGAGAAGTCCCTGAAGTCGATGCGGGAGCAGGACCTGACACTGTTTTTAGGGTTCTCGCAGGTCACTGTCAGGGTTCTCAAAGATGACAGTGAGACGGAGCCTGGAGGTGCTGCAGATTAATCTGCAGCACAGTAAAGGGGCCTCTGCTGCCCTGAGCCGCAGCCTGGGGAGACAGGAAGTGGACGTGGCCCTGATACAAGAACCCTACTTATAGAAAGGGGGTGTATCGGGCCTTGGAGGCACTGGAGGTAAGCTGATCTATACTTGGAATCTAAGAAACTCCAGAACATGCATCTATGTTAGAAATGTCATTTCTTTCATGCTAATGATGGATTTCTGCTCTATGGACTTAGTGACCATCAAAATGCAGCAATTTGAGGAAGGTATCACGAGGGAAATTATTTTGGCCTCACCATACCTTCCTTACGAAGACAGTTTCCCCCCCCCCCCCCCCCCTTGGAGGTGAGGAGACTGGTAGAGACTTGCCATCGGTAAAGTGACCAACCGCTGGTGGGATGCGACGCCAATGCCCACAACCTAGTATGGGGCAGCAAGGACACCAACAGTAGAGGTGAGTACCTTCTTGAATTTCTCTTAGCTTAGAGGTCCTGAATAGGGCAATGAACCTACATTCATGACTAGCAGAAGGGAAGAAGTAATTGACATAACATTTGGTTCCATGAAGATGGGTAGCTATGTCAAACAATGGCGTGTGGTTTTGGAGCCATCCTCATCGGGCCACATGTACGTTAAATTCAAGCTTGAACTGGGAATCAGACAGACCATGACTTACAGGAGTCCCAGGAAAACAGACTGGTAGACATATAGGAGGGACCTTGACTTAGGCTTATCGGAAATTAAAACCACGATAAGGAAGCCAGTAGAATTTGAGGAAGTAGCAGAGGCTGTTGAAGTGCACAAATAGGAGTGTTCCTTGGTGGAATAACAAACTGGAAACGCAAAAGAAAACAGGTACAGAGACTGTTTAATATTGCGAGACGTAAAGGGCAATGGGCTAAATATCGTGAGGCCCTTGTCAATTACAATCTTACAATAAGACAAGCAAAGGAGGCATCCTGGAAGGCATTCTGTGAGGAAGTGGAGGGCACGGCTGCACAAGCCAGATTTCACAAGATTCTCACTAGAGTACCAACCAGTCCAGGGGGTACGTTGGGGAAGGAGGATGGGGAATATACAAAGACAGCACATGAGACGCTGGAATTGCTCCTAAAAACTCACTTTCCTCAATATACTCCGCCTGACAACACAAACCAGTATGTGACCCCAGAGAGACAACGATTCTCAGGCACTCGAAGAGAGGACTGGGAATCGGCCAAGGAGTGTGTGAACTTCAACAAAATCCAGTGGGCGGTGGGAACATTCCAACCATTCAAGTCACCTGGTCCAGATGGAATTTTTCCAGCTCTCTTGCAACAGGCAGGAGGAAAGCTTATAAGAGTCCTATGCAGGATATTCAGGGTTAGCTGAGCAGTAGGAATCATTCCCAATGCTTCGAGGGCAGTGAAGGTTGACTTCATCCCAAAGCCAGGAGAACTGATCATACCAAGGCCAAGGATATGAGACCAATCAGTCTGTCCTCCTTCATTCTCAAAACATTGGAAAAACTGGTTAATGTATATGTTGGGGAGAGGAGGCTAAGTAGGGTCCCTTTCCACCTGTACTAACACGCATACCAACCAGATAAATCATGTGAGACAGCTCTCCACCAACTCGTTGGGAACGTGGAAGAAGCACTTCCAAGAAATAGCCCTCTGCATCTTCCTGGATATCGAGGTGGCCTTCAGTAAAACGACCTTCGATTCCATGGTAAGGGCAGCAGCGGTGCACGACATGGGGACCACTACATGTAAGTGGACCAGGGCCATGCTTAGTGGAAGGAAGGCAGAGGCTACCATGATGAATGAAAAGATGGTAATTAAGATCACTAGAGGCTGCCCACAAGGAAGAGTTTTGTCTCGTCTGTTGTGGAATCTAGTGGTGAACGAACTCATTGAGGAACTAAATTCTAGACAATGCTTCTGCCAAGGACACGCAGATGGCGTTGTCATAGTAATACTTGGTAAATTCACTGACACAGTCAGGAATATGGCACAAGGAGGGTTGGAAATTGTGCAAAAATGGTGTATTAAACAGGATCTGAGAGTTAATCCTAAGAAGAATGTTCAGGTGCCATTTATGAAGAGACATATTCAGCATGCAAGTTGGAATCTAAAGCTCTTCGATGAAACTCTACCTGTGAAGGGGGCAGTGAAATATCTAGGGGTAACCTTGGATGAGAAGCTAACTTGGATCCCTCATATTAAGAGTATCTGCTCCAAGGCAAAAAGTACTTTAGTGAGTACTAGGAGGGCTTGTGGCAAAAACTGGGGCCTAAGCCCCAGGGGTATGCACTGAATATACACCACAATGACTAGACCTAGGATTTCCTATGAGGCCATAGTGTGGTGGCAGAAGGTAGAAAAGCAGGTTGCTGCTAAAGAGCTTGCTAAGGTGCAGAGATTGGCCTGCTTAGCCATAACGAGCGGAATTAGCAGCAAACCAACCGCTGGAATGGAAGCCACGCTGGATATGCCCCCACTTCAATTTTGGGTTAAGATGGAGGCATCAGCTGGCGCGTACAGACTTAAAACTGGCCAAAACTAGGTCTCATTCAGATATCCTGAATCACACAATAACATGGTGAGTGAGGTAAATATAGGTATGGCTAGGGAAATGCCTGCCTACTATACAGGGTGTTGCAAAAAGGCACGGCCAAACTTTCAGGAAACATTCCTCACACACAAGAAAGAAAATATGTTATGCGGACATGTGTCCGGAAAAGCTTATTTTCCATGTTAGAGCTCATTTTACTACTTCTCTTCAAATCACATTAATCATGGAATGGAAACACGCAGCAACAGAATGTACCAGCGTGACTTCAAACACTTTGTTACAGGAAATGTTCAAAATGTCCTCCGTTAGCGAGGATACATGCATCCACCCTCCGTCGCATGGAATCCCTGATGCGCTGATGCAGCCCTGGAGAATGGCGTATTGTATCACAGCCGTCCACAATACGAGCAGGAAGAGTCTCTACGTTTGGTACCGGGGTTGCGTAGACAAGAGCTTTCAAATGCCCCCATAAATGAAAGTCAAGAGGGTTGAGGTCAGGAGAGCGTGGAGGCCATGGAATTGGTCCGCCTCTACCAATCCATCGGTCACCGAATCCGTTGTTGAGAAGCGTACGAACACTTCGACTGAAATGTGCAGGAGCTCCATCGTGCATGAACCACATGTTGTGTCGTACTTCTAAAGGCACATTTTCTATCAGCACAGGTAGAGTATCCCGTATGAAATCATGATAACGTGCTCCATTGAAGATAGGTGGAAGAACATGGGGCGCAATCAAGACATCACCAACAATGCCTTTCCAAACGTTCACAGAAAATCTCTGTTGATGACGTGATTGCACAATTGCGTGCGGATTCTCGTCAGCCCATACATGTTGATTTTGAAAATTTACAATTTGATCACGTTGGAATGAAGCCTCACCCGTAAAGAGAACATATGCACTGAAATGAGGATTAACACATTGTTGGATGAACCATTCGCAGAAGTGCACCCGTGGTGGCCAATCAGCTGCTGATAGTACCTGCACACGCTGTACATGGTACGGGAACAACTGGTTCTCCCGTAGCACTCTCCATACTGTGACGCGGTCAACGTTACCTTGTACAGCAGCAACTTCTCTGACGCTGACATTAGGGTTATCGTCAACTGCACGAAGAATTGCAGAGGTCCTCGTCGTTCTAGGTCTTCCCCAGTCGCGAGTCATAGGCTGGAACGTTCCGTGCTCCCTAAGACGCCGATCAATTGCTTCGAACGTCTTCCTGTCGGGACACCTTCGTTCTGGAAATCTGCCTCGATACAAACGTACCGCGCCACGGCTATTACCCAGTGCTAATCCGTACATCAGATGGGCATCTGCCAACTCCGCATTTGTAAACATTGCACTGACTGCAAAACCACGTTCGTGATGAAAACTAACCTGTTGATGCTACGTACTGATGTGCATGATGCTAGTACTGTAGAGCAATGAGTCGCATGTGAACACAAGCACCGAAGTCAACATTACCTTCCTTCAATTGGGCCAACTGGCGGTGAATCGAGGAAGTACAGTACATACTGACGAAACTAAAATGAGCTCTAACATGGAAATTAAGCGTTTCCGTACACATGTCCACATAATATCTTTTCTTTATTTGTGTATGAGGAATGTTTCCTGAAAGTTTGGCCGTACCTTTTTGTAATATCCGGTATAAGTCCCAACTGCTTCGACAAGCCTTACAACATAGTAAATGGAAGTAGGGAGCAGTGGGAGAAAACAGTTCGATGCCGAACGTGGGACATTGTTTGGTTCACCGATGGGTCGAAAACAGACCAAGGCGTTGTGGCAGGGTTGTATGGGGCTTAGCCAAGACTGCAGAGCATCATCTCTTTAGGGAAACTGGCCTCTGTATTCCAAGCCGAAATTACTGCAATCAGGGCATGTGTGGAGAAGAATATGCGTAGGTGCTAAAATGACCGTAGCATCTACATCTCTTCAGACAGACAGGCAGCCCTGAAATCATTGGCAGCTCCTGCAACAAGCTCTAAGATTGTTGCAGATTGCCACAGGGCTCTGGTGGAGCTAGGGGGAAGCAATAGGGTGAACCTAATGTGGGTCCATGGCCACTCAGGGATCTGTGGCAATGAACAAGCCGATAGATTGGCTAGGATGGTGGCAACAACTCCATTTATTGGACCGGAACCTTTCTTGACAATCACTAAGGCTATGATCAAATTAGAACTACGGAACTGGCTTAGGAAACAGCACGTAGGATATTGGATCAAGGTCCATAAACAAAAACATGGTAAGATAATGATGCCCAAGTCATGTTTTAAAAGAAGCTCTGTAATCCTAGGACTGAACAGGAAAGAGATCAAACTCATGACTAGACTGATGACCGGCAATGGGAACTTCAAAAAACACCTATACACAATGGGTATAACGGAAGAGGACCCTAAATGTAGGATGAGGTGAAGAAACTGTAACACACCTGATCTTCGAATGCACGCCATTAGAGAGTAAAAGATACAGAATCTTCAGGACAACTAGAACTGAAGAAATTGTGTCTAACAAAAAACTGGTAGAGGGACTCGTTGCACTATTTAAGGGCACTGGTTGGCTTTATTAGATATACAGAGAGCGATACCGCACAATAAATCTAGTTTCGGTGGGGCAGTGGCGGGTCAGACCTAGGCTGTTATAGCTCTTCAGTTGAAATCAATAAATCAATCAATCAGTACCTTATATCCGAAGGACTACTACCTGTTCAACCCGCGCAGCCACACATTGACGTTGTGATGGACAAATTACGTCGTGATTTAATACTGCTGGCCCCATGCACACTTCTGTCCACGAGACTAATGTGAATATCGACACCGCATCGATCATCTACTGGTAGTTCAGTAGCTTGTGTCCGGTGCACCACTGCCCATTTATTGTAACCCTGGCATCTTCAGAATGACGATGCGACACATATATTGCGTCGCGATTGCGTACTAGAGTCTCCATGGGGACTTCTCTCCAACATACTGCAGTGGTTACAGTAGCCGCTTGGAACCTCTCCTGGGAGTTCAGTAGCTTATATCCGATAGACCACTTTCCATTTACTGTAACCGTCGCACCCTTCACATTGACAATTCGACAAAAAAAAAATTGTGTCGCTTTTGATTACCATGGGTTCCATGCCGACTTCCCTACGAGACACAAACGTGGCTACTGTCATCACATGGAACGTCACCTGCAAGTCGAGTTGCTCATACCCGATGCACCACAATCCATTTATTGTATTAGTTGCACCCTTATACTGAAAATGCGACACGGAAATTGCGTCGTGATTTGAAACTACAGACTACCTGCAGACTCCTCTCCAAGAAGCAAATATGGCTGCGGTCACCGCGTGGAACCTCGGCTGCGAATCCAGTACCTTGTGTCTTATGCACCGCAGCCTTTTTACTGTAACCCTCGCACGCTCACATTGGCGATGTGAGACAGAAATTGCGTCGCGATTGATAACTACAGGTTCCATGCAGACTCCCCTTCAAGAGACTAACGCGGCTGAAGTCACCGCATGGAACCGCTCCTGGGAGCCTAGAAGTCCCCTTACACTGTAACTCTCCCAACCACACATTGAGTTTGTTACAGAGAAATCGCCTCGCGATTGAATACTACCGGTTCCATGCGGACTTCTCTCCAAGAGGCTGACACAGCTATGGTCGCCCCATGGAACCTCTCCTGCAAGTCCAGTTGCTTATACCCAATGCACCACTGGCCATTTACTGTAATTTTAGAAGGTGTAATTGACGTACAAGGAGATGTTATTGTTTATTTTCATGCTTAATAAAGATCCTTTACCCCCCCCCCCCCAAAAAAAAAAAAACCTTATCAGCTACTGAAGCATAGACGCAGAAATTAAGTCACAATTCGATACCACAGCCTCCATGCCGTCTTCTCTTGAAGAGACTAACGCGGCTATGGTCACCGCAAGGAACGATCCATGGGAGTCCAGTTGCTTGTGTTCCAATGTACTACTATCCACTTACTGTAACCCTCGCACCCTCACATTGAGGATGGGACGTAGAAAACGCGTCGCTATTGAATACTTCAGACTCCATGCCGAATCCCAACCAAAAGACTAATGTGCCTACAGTCACAACATGGAACATCTCCTGGGAGTCCAGTATAATATAGCCGATGCACCACAGGCAGTTTACTGTAATACTGGAATCCTCACGTTGTCTATGCGATACAGAAATTGCGTCGCTATTGAAAACTACAGGCTCCATACCAACTTCTTTCTAATAGACTTAATTGGCTACTGTCATCACATGGAAGCGCTCCTGGGAATCCAGTAACTAGTTTGCAATGCACCAGTGCCCATTTACTGTAAGTCTCGCACCCACACATTGAGTTAGTTACAGAGAAATTGCGTCGCGAATGAATACTACAGGTTCCATGCAGACTTCTCTCCAAGAAGCTGACGCAGCTATGGTCACCGCATAGAACCTCCCCTGGAAGTTCCATAGCTTATACCCAATGCACCACTGGCCATTTACTGTAATTTTCACACACTTACATTGACGATGCGACACATAGATTGCGTCGCCGTGGAATACTACATGCTCCATGCCGTCTTCTCTCCAAGAGACTAACGCGGCTAAGGTCACCGCATGGAACCTCTCCTGGGTGTCCAGTTGCTTATATCTGATGTACCACAGGCTATTTAATGTAACCCACACATCCTTATATTGACGATGCTGCGAAGAAATTGCGTCGCGATTGAATTCTACGGGCTACGTGTCGAGCTGTCTCCAAGAGACAGATGGAGCACCCCTACATTGATGATGCAACACAAAAATTGCTTCATGATTGAACACTAGATGCTCCAAGCGACTAACTTGGCTATGGTCACTGAATGCAATCTCCCCATGGTGTTATGTAGTTTGTATGCGGCGCATCACTGGCTGTTTAGGGTTACTCTCTGACCCTCACAATGACGATGCGTAATTGACAGCATGTCGTGATGGAGTAGTACAGCCTCCATGCCGACTTATCTCCAAGAGACTAACGCATCAACAGTCACCACATGGTACCTCTCCAGGGAGTCCAATATCGTAAATGCGCTGCACCACAGCCCTTTTAATGTACCCTCGCACCCTCACATTGAAGATGCAACACAGGAATAGCATCGTGAGTGAAAACGGCATGTCCTATGACGACTTCTCTCCAAGAGACTAATGCGGCTGCAATCACCGTATGGAACCTCTCCTGGGTATCCAATAGCTTGCGTCCGGTGCACCAATTCCCGTTTACTGTAACCCTTGCATCTTCACAATGGCGATGCGACACAAAAGTTGCGTCGCGATTGAATACTACAGGCTATATGCCGACTTCTCTCGAAGAGACTAACACGGCTCTGACCAACGCACAGAACCTCTCCTGGGAGTCCAATTGCATATACCCAATGCGCCACTGGCAATTTACTGTAACCCTCGCAGTCTTAAGCTGAAGATGTGACACAGAAATTGCGTCGCGATTGATACTAGAGGCTGCAAGTCGAGCTGTCTCCAAGAGATTGATGCAGCTATGGTCACCACATGAAACCACTCCTGACAAGGGAACCTCCCCATCGCACCCCCCTCAGATTTAGTTATAAGTTGGCACAGTGGATAGGCCGTGAAAAACTGAACACAGATCAATTGAGAAAACAGGAAGAAGTTGTGTGGAACTGTGAAAAAATAAGCAAAATATACAAACTGAGTAGTCCATGGGCCACATAGGCAACATCATGGACAATGTGAGCTCAGGAGCGCCATGGTCTCGTGGTAGCGTGAGCAGCTGCAAAATGAGAGGTCCTTGGTTCAAATCTTCCCTCTAGTGAGAATTTTTCTTTCTTTATTTTTGCATAGTTATTATCTGTCCGTTCGTTTATTGACGTCTCTGTTCACTGTAATAAGTTTAGTGTCTGTGTTTTGCGACCGCATCGCAAAACCGTGCGATTATTAGACGAAAGGACGTGCCTCTCCGATGGGAACCGAAAACATTTGATCGCAAGGTCATAGGTCAACCGATTCCTCCACAGGAAAACACATCTGATATATTCTATACGACACTGGTAACGGCATGTGCGTCACATGACAGGAATATGTTGTCGACCCACCTAACTTGTACACTTGGCGAATGGGTAAAAAGATTCTTCTACCTTGCCCGATTTAGGTTTTCTTGTGGATGTGATAATCACTTCCAAAAAAGTGATGAAAACATAAGAGTTTGTCACATAAACTGAAAATAAAAAAAAATTAAAACTTTCACTCGATGGAATATTTGAACCAAGGACCTCTCGTCCCGCAGCTGCTCACGTTACCACGAGACCACGGCGCTCCTGTCTTCCTACTGTCCTTGATGTTGCCTATCTTGCCATGAACTACTCAGTTTGTATATTTTGCTTATTTTTTCGCAGTTTCACACAACTTCTTCCTGTTTTCTTGAGTGATCTGTGTTCAGTTTTTCAAGGCCTATCCACTGTGCCAACTTATAACTAAATCTGAGGGGGGTGCGATGGGGAGGTTCCCTTGTGAGAGTCCAGTAGCTTGTGTTCGATGCACCACTGCCTGTCTACTGTGACCCTCAGAGCTTCACAATGACGATGCGAGGCACAAATTGCGTCGCTATTGAATACTACAGTCTCGATGCCGACTACTCGTAAAGAGACTAACGCAGCTACTTTCACCACAACTATAACCCTCGCAACTTTACACTGACGATGCCGCACAGAAATTCCGTCGCGATTGAAGACTACATACTCCATGCCGACTTCTCTCCAAGAGACTTACGTGGTTATGGTCATCGCATGGGTCCTCTTCTGGGAGTGCAGTAGCTTGTGAGCGATGCACCATTCTCCTTTTATCCTACTCCTCGCACGCTCAGATTGACCATGCGACACGACTGAAAACTACATGCTCCATGCTGACTTCTCTTGAATAGAATAACGATGCTATGATTCCCGCATCGAACCTCTCCTTGGGGTCCAGTAGGTTGTGCCTTGTAGTGACTGACAATTCGGAATTTCTCACAAGAACAACTTTATTTTTGTTCTTTTACAAGGTTGATTACTGAATAAGAAAGGAAAGGTAACAATAACGATGCCATTTAACGTTTCCGATTGAGGTAAACTAATAATTCACTTCTTATTTTCTACAAAGATTCGTGGTAACACATAAACATTAGTAAAATACCAATGCAGGGATGAAGATGTAATATTCAGCGGTCTAAATCTATGAGGTTGGGTTCGGAGTGAAGTGAACTTGGGGCTGGTTCTAGCCCCTGAATAGCTGTCTCCAACCAATCAGGTTTTGGCGTAGTGATACTTCCTGCAAGCCGTGGCTCAAGGTCCCCCTACAGGAAGTAATGCTCAGAATGTCTGTTTCCATTATCTTGTATGTAAATAGCCGGTGTTTATCATGGTGCTTTTGGTACACCTTGGACATAGACAATCCCAATCTCTGTGGTTTAATATTGGCTCTGGCATGACACCCCTTCCCCCTTGGAAATGCTGGTGCGACACGGGTGACCAAGGGGGAGAGAGTACCAATATAGCCCATTGCTGTAGGCTGATTTGCAGCTACATCCTCCTGAAGGAGGCGATGGAACCCAGCTGTTGGAGAGTAGGGCACCGCCTTCCTAGCGAGGTGGCTGGAACGCTGAAGCAGTGGCAGTTGCAATGTGACATCAGGCTGGGCAAGCGGCATGGGAATGTCCATTTGGTCGAAACGAGGCAGCGCCGAAG